>NC_092710.1:38108188-38408188 GCF_047496885.1 Scyliorhinus torazame | reverse complement strand
CACAGAGGGTGGTGGTGGCCTGGAATGCACTGCCAAGTGAGGTGGTTGGGGCAGATACGTTAGCGACCTTTAAGACTTATCTAGATAGGACACGTGATCGGAGCAGGCTTGGAGGGCCGAAGGGCCTGTTCCTGCGCTGTACTGTCTTTTGTTCTTTGTTGGATAGCAGCGATGACAGAGTGTCGGTTAGAGGGGTTTTCGGTTGGAGGATCTACATCAACCGCAGCGAGTATAAGAGTGTGACGGCCTATACCCTGTGAAGAGTAAAATAGCTGCAGGGACTTTATTAGTGAAGGTATATCTATCAAATGGAGCGCCTGCATTTATTGGAGTGCCTGCATTAGTAGAAGCTTCTCTCGCAGCTGGGGGCTCAGCATCGGTTGAAGAGGATGTTCTGGTTCCCGATCACATTTGTTTTTGCCACCTGTCTGTGTGAAAGCCTCAGCGGTTGTGACCGTATCGGTGCGTGGTTCTGTATTGGCGGGAGTGGCGTTGATTCCGATTTGTGCTATTATACTAACATGCTGCACCACTTTCAGACCATAAGACCATAAGACATTGGAGCGGAAGTAAGGCCATTCGGCCCATCGAGTCCACTCCGCCATTCAATCATGGCTGATTTCAACTCCATTTACCCGCTCTCTCTCCATAGCCCTTAATTCCTCGAGACATCAAGAATTTATCAACTTCTGTCTTAAAGACACTCAACGTCCCGGCCTCCACCGCCCTCTGTGGCAATGAATTCCACAGACCCACCACTCTCTGGCTGAAGAAATTTCTCCTCATCTCTGTTCTAAAGTGACTCCCTTTTATTCTAAGGCTGTGCCCCCGGGTCCTAGTCTCCCCTGCTAATGGAAACAACTTCCCTACATCCACCCTATCTAAGCCATTCATTGTCTTGTAAGTTTCTATTAGATCTCCCCTCAACCTCCTAAACTCCAATGAATATAGTCCCAGGATCCTCAGACGTTCATCGTATGTTATGCCTACCATTCCTGGGATCATCCGTGTGAATCTCCGCTGGACCCGCTCCAGTGCCAGTATGTCCTTCCTGAGGTGTGGGGCCCAAAATTGCTCACAGTATTCTAAATGGGGCCTAACTAATGCTTTATAAAGCTTTAGAAGTACATCCCTGCTTTTATATTCCAAGCCTCTTGAGATGAATGACAACATTGCATTTGCTTTCTGAATTACGGACTCAACCTGCAAGTTTACCTTTAGAGAATCCTGGACTAGGACTCCCAAGTCCCTTTGCACTTCAGCATTATGAATTTTGTCACCGTTTAGAAAATAGTCCATGCCTCTATTCATTTTTCCAAAGTGCAAGACCTCGCACTTGGCCACGTTGAATTTCATCAGCCATTTATTGGACCACTCTCCTAAACTGTCTAAATCTTTCTGCAGCCTCCCCACCTCCTCCATACTACCTGCCCCTCCACCTATCTTTGTATCATCGACAAACTTAGCCAGAATGCCCCCAGTCCCGTCATCTAGATCGTTAATATATAAAGAGAACAGCTGTGGCCCCAACACTGAACACTGCGGGACGCCACTCGTCACCGGTTGCCATTCCGAAAAAGAACCTTTTATCCCAACTCTCTGCCTTCTGCCTGACAGCCAATCGTCAATCCATGTTAGTACCTTGCCTCGAATACCATGGGCCCTTATTTTACTCAGCAGTCTCCCGTGAGGCACCTTATCAAAGGCCTTTTGGAAGTCAAGATAGATAACATCCATTGGCTCTCCTTGGTCTAACCTATTTGTTATCTCTTCAAAGAACTCTAACAGGTTTGTCAGGCACGACCTCCCCTTACTAAATCCATGCTGACTTGTCCTAATCTGACCCTGCACTTCCAAGAATTTAGAAATCTCATCCTTAACAATGGATTCTAGAATCTTGCCAACAACCGAGGTTAGGCTAATTGGCCTATAATTTTCCATCTTTTTCCTTGTTCCCTTCTTGAACAGGGGGGTTTCAACAGCGATTTTCCAATCCTCTGGGACTTTCCCGGACTCCAGTGACGTTTGAAAGATCATAACTAACGCCTCCACTATTTCTTCAGCTATCTCCTTTAGAACTCTAGGATGTAGTCCATCTGGGCCCGGAGAGTTATCAATTTTTAGACCTCTTAGTTTCTCTAGCACTTTCTCCTTTGTGATGGCTACCATATTCAACTCTGCCCCCTGACTCTCCGGAATTGGTGGGATATTACTCATGTCTTCTACTGTGAAGACTGACGCAAAGTACTTATTTAGTTCCTCAGCTATTTCCTTGTCTCCCATCACAAAATTACCAGCGTCACTTTGTTCAATCACTTTCACACATTGAGTGTAATTCTGTAGTGGATCGTCACAAATAACCCCGTTTAATCATTTCACTGACTGGTCGAAGTTAAAGACAGCAGGTGAATCCCAGTGTGCAGTGGAACAACCTGTGAGAGGCAACGAAACATTTGGAGTGGAGTTACTGAGTGGTCAAAGTCCAGTGAGGAACTTCACTGAAATAATGTGGCATCTAGATTTGGAACCAATTGTGTTTGAATAGACAGCACCATTTCTGGTAGAATACAGATTCCATTTTGATTAGTTGTCAATGCGATGTAACTATATCTATCTATCTATCTTACTATCTATCTATCCATCTCAAAATGTATCTATCTATCTATCTATCTTACGATCTATCTATCTATCTATCTTACTATCTAAAATGTATCTACTTATCTATCTAAAAATGTATCTATCTATCTGTCTCTCTACCTGTTTCAATTATTGTTATCTGAATTGTAAAATTAGATCTCAGTGTTTAATTTTTTCTATTCCAATCGGGACTCTGCTGATTGTCGTAATGTTCAATTAAACAGAAACTGGGCTTGAACGATGTCGCAACGTCAATGTTCCCCTGGCGACTTCACACTGCATAAGTAAAGGACTCTGGTAACGTATCACTTCAGGCCTTGATGCAAAGGGATTGCCCGGAGTATGAAGGGATAACTCCCGACCCACTGAAAATGCATCGGCCCATTGACCATATCTTGAAAGTGTATTACACGATCCTTGCTGTTGTTGGTGTCCCTGGTAAGTGTCCATCATCATTGCAAATGTGTCAAGCTGTGCGTGTGAGTTGATCACGGTATACATTGTAATGGATAATGTTTCGTGATCATCTGGCGGTCACCCTTCTGCCGACCCCCGATCGAAAATCGTGTTTTGTTCAGCAGATTCCGTGATTAACTGTGTGGTATTATTCCATTGTTGTTAAACTGAAAACCAACCATTCTCCTTAATGAAAGGCTTTCTGAGTTATCAGGTCTGAACTGGCAGACTTTATTATTGGATCAAACTGTCACATTTAGAAATTTACATCCAGTTTACAAACTGTGCATCATAAACTGACATGAAAGAAATACTTTATATTTAGAAATGATAGGCTCTGCTGTGCTAAAGTTGTAAATTGCAAACAAGAAGAATTTTGGTGTTTTTGTGAAGATATTTGGTAATGACTGCATCAGGCGAAATGTCTCGATATTTCAGTTTCTGTTGAACTGCTTCAACGGAAGCTGATTTAAATGACTTAATGACATTGGAAGCATGCAACTGATGAAGGTAAAACAAATCAGTTTTCCCTATTATTTGTGCTTTCACAGATCAGGGTGAGATCCTGTGTTTCCGCCGGGGTAGGGTGGCTTCAATGGGGAAATTGACAGAGGCGGGAAGAGAGAATCCCGCGCCAGGGAACTCGCGCTGCCGAGAAACACGTGGTTCGGCAACCGGAGAATCTGGCCTCTAGTTGTATCTATCTCTCGAAATTGTCCTGTGATTTGTCGACTCCATACTTTATGCAAGTGGTGAATAACGTGACCGCACCTCTCGCCTTTGTGGCATGTCACTTCCAAAATACCGCCAATTCTGAAGAAATCACGTTTCCTGCCAGGCGTGGTTTTCTGTTTATGCAGCCAGCTTGCTTCCCATTCTAGTTTTCTAATCACGCCAATGCAATTGCGCGGAGATTATTCAGCAGTCTGTTATGAATATATGGTTAAGCTTTGTTGTTGAATTTCTATACTCGTTTTAACAGATCACTTCCTCCTCCTCAATCATTGTCTCTCTTCTTACCGCCCTTAATCCTCATCCACTGGTTCAATTTATTCGGTTATTCTGCCATACTTGACTTCCTTCATTGGTAAGATGCAGCTGTGCTCCAGATATTCAACTCGATTTCTATCCACGTTAACCCCGACCTCCTCGCTCCAAAATCCAGTTAACCGAACTGTCCTTAAATTCGCAGCAAATTGATTTTTCCCTGCAAAACAGCTCGAGCGTCTCATTTTTATAAAATTAATTTACGGGCTATGGGCCTCGCTGGTGAGGCCAGCATTTATTGTCCATCCCTAGTTGGCCTTGAGAAGTTGGCGGTGAGTTGTGTTCTTAACCGCTGCACTCCTTGAGGTGTAGGTGCACCCACCGTGCTGTTAGGGAGGGAGTTCCAGGATGTTGCCCCCAGCGACAGTGAAGGAACGGCCGATCTATTTCCAACTCAGGATGGTGAGTGACTTGGAGGGGAACTTCCAGGTGGTGGGCTTCCCAGGTATCTGCTGCTCTTGTCCTGCCAGATGGTATTGCTCGTGAGCTTGGCAGGTGCTGTCTCAGGAGTCTTGGTGAGTTGCTGCAGTGCATCTTGTAGATGGTACACACGGCTGACACTGTTCGTCGGTGGTAGAGGGAGTGAATGTTTGTGGAAGGGGGAGCAATCAAGCGGGGCTGCTTTGTTCTGGATGGTGTTGAGCTTCTTTTTAAAAAATAAATATATTTTATTAAAGTTTTTCGATTAAACAAAAATTTCCCATTTTACAACTTTGTAATAATATATACATTGATTGTTTAAAAAAAAAATAATATGCTAACTAACGGCAACTGCCAACAACAAAATAAGAAACAACATAAATAGTAACTAAAATAATAACTTTGTAACATCTAATATAAATAACTAATATATAAACAAACACATAAAACCCCTGAGGACCCAAATGAGCCCTCTCCCCCCCCCCATCCCCCTTGAGTTGCTGCTGCTACCTTTCCTATTTTCCCTTATCGCTCTGCGAGATAGTCGAGGAACGGTTTCCACCGCCTGGTGAACCCTTGAGCCGAACCTATTAGTGCGTACTTTATCCACTCCAATTTTATGAACCCTGCCATGTCATTGATACAGGCCTCCACACCCGGGGGCTTAGCTTCTTTCCACATAAGTAGAATCCTTCGCCGGGCTACTAGGGACGCAAAGGCCGAAACATCGGCCTCTCTCGCCTCCTGCACTCCCGGCTCATCTGCAACCCCAAATATAGCCAACGCCCAGCCTGGTTCGACTCGGACCCCCACCACCTTTGAAATCACTTTTGCCACACCCACCCAGAACCCATGCAATACCGGACATGACCAAAACATGTGGGTGTGGTTCGCCGGGCTTCCCGCGCATCTCCCGCACCTATCCTCCACTCCATAAAAATCTACTCAGCCTTGCTCCAGTCATATGTGCCCTGTGTAGAACCTTGAATTATATCAGGCTGAGCCTGGCACACGAGGACGAAGAGTTTACCCTACTTAGGGCATCTGCCCACAGCCCCTCCTCAATCTCTTCCCCCAGCTCCTCCTCCCATTTTCCCTTCAGCTCCTCTACCATCGTCTCCCCCTCGTCTCTCATTTCCCTATATATATCTGACACCCTACCATCACCCACCCATGCCCCCGAAATCACTCTGTCCTGGACCTCTTGCACCGGGAGCTGCGGAAATTCCCTCACCTGTTGCCTCACAAATGCCCTCACTTGCATATAGCGAAATGCATTCCCAGGTGGCAACCCATATTTTTCTATCAGTGCTCCCAGACTCGCGAACGTCCCGTCTAAGAACAAGTCCTTTAATTTCGCAATTCCTACTCGCTGCCAAGATTTAAATCCCCCATCTGTCCTTCCCGGGACGAACCTATGGTTGTTCCTTATCGGGGACCACACTGAGACACCCGTCACTCCCTTATGTCGTCTCCACTGCCCCCAAATTTTCAGAGTTGCCACCACCACTGGGTTTGTGGTGTATTTTTTCGGGGAGAACGGTAACGGCGCCGTCGCCAGTGCTTTCAGACTAGTTCCCCTACAGGACGCCATCTCCAATCTTTTCCACGCCGCTCCTTCCCTTCCCCTCATCCACTTACATATCATTGACACGTTGGCGGCTCAATAATAATCACTTAGACTCGGCAGAGCCAGTCCCCCTCTGTCCCTACTGCGCTGCAGGAACCCCCTCTTTACTCTTGGGGTCTTTCCAGCCCACAGAAAGCTCATAATACTCTTGTCCACCTTCTTAAAAAAGGCCTTTGTAATCAGTACAGGGAGGCACTGGAACACAAAAAGAAACCTCGGAAGGACCACCATTTTAACCGCCTGCACCCTGCCCGCCAATGACAGGGGCGCCATGTCCCACCTCCTAAAGTCCTCTTCCATCTGCTTTACCAGTCGTGCCAAGTTAAGCTTATGCAAGGTTCCCCAGTTCCTGGCCACCTGGATCCCTAAATACCGGAAATCTCTTGTTACCCTCCTCAACAGTAAATCGTCTATTCCCCTGCCCTGTTCCCCAGGGTGCATCACAAACAGTTCACTCTTTCCCATATTCAATTTATATTCTGAAAATTCTCCAAACTCCCTGAGTGTCTGCATTATCTCAGGCATCCCCTCCACTGGGTCCGCTACATACAACAACAAATCATCTGCGTATAATGACACCCGACGCTCTTCTCCTCCTCTAAGTACCCCCACCACTTCCTAGAGCCCCTCAGCGCTATGGCCAGTGGCTCAATTGCCAATGCAAACAGTAATGGAGACAGGGGACATCCCTGTCTTGTACCCCTATATAGTCGGAAGTGGTCAGATCGTTGCCTATTTGTAATCACACTTGCCACCGGGGCCCTGTACAGGAGCTGAACCCATCCAATGAACCCCTCTCCAAATCCAAATCTCCTCAGTACTTCCCACAGGTAGTCCCACTCCACTCTATCAAATGCTTTCTCTGCATCCATCGCCACCACTATCTCCGCCTCCACCTCCGGTGGGGGCTTTCTCATCACCCCCAGCAGCCTCCGTATATTAACATTCAATTGCCTCCCTTTAACAATCCCCGTTTGATCATCATGCACCACCCCAGGGACACAGTCCTCTATCCTCGTCGCCATCACCTTGGCCAAAAGCTAGGCATCTACGTTCAAGAGGGAAATAGGCCTGTATGACCCGCACTGCAGCGGGTCTTTGCCTCTTCTCAGGATCAGCGATATCGTCGCCTCCGACATCGTTGGGGGTAGTGTCCCCCTTTCCCTAGCCTCATTAAAGGTTGTCGTCAGAAGTGGGGCCAGCAGGTCCACATATTTCCTATAGAACTCCACCGGGAACCCATCCGGTCCCGGGGCCTTCCCTGCCTGCATGTTCCCAATTCCTTTTACCACCTCCTCCACCTCAATCTGCGCTCCCAGTCCTGTCATCTCCTGTTCCTCAACCTTCGGGAACTCCAGCTGGTCTAGGAAACGCATCATTCCCTCTTTCCCTTCCGGGGGTTGAGCCTTATATAGCCTCTCGTAAAATACCTTAAACACCCCGTTCACCCTCTCCGCTCCCCGTTCCATCTTTCCCACCTCGTCTCTAACCCCTCCAATCTCTCTCGCTGCCCCCCTCTTCCTAATTTGTTCGGCCAGCAGCCGGCTTGCCTTCTATCCATATTCATACTGCACTCCCTGTGCCTTCCTCCATTGTGCCTCCACCTTACCGTGGTCAACAAGTCAAAGCCCGTGTGCAATCTCCGTCTTTCCCTGTATAACCCTTCATCTGGAGCCTCCGCATATTGCCTATCCTCCCTCAAAATCTCCCTCAACAACCTCTCCCTTTCTTTACCCTCTTGTTTCCCCTTATGGGCCCTTATGGAGATCACCTCCCCTCTAACCACCGCCTTCAGCGCCTCCCAGACCACTCCCACCTGGACCTCTCCGTCATCATTAATCTCTAGGTACCTTTCAATACATCCTCTCACCCTTTCACATACCCCCTTGTCCGCCTACAGTCCCATATCTAATCTCCAGAGTGGGCGCTGTTCCTTTTCCTCTCCTACTTCCAGATCTACCCAATGTGGGGCATGATCTGAAATGGCTTAAGCCGAATACTCCGTTCCTGCCACCTTCGGGATCAGCGCCCTTCCCAAGACAAAGAAGTCTATCCGGGAGTACACTTTGTGGATATGGGAAAAGAAGGAAAACTCTTTACTCCTTGGCCTAGTAAATCTCCAGGGATCCACTCCTCCCATCTGCTCCATAAAGCCCTTAAGCACCTTGGCCGCTGCCGGCCTCCTTCCGGTGCTAGATCTGGACCCCCCCCCCCCCCCATTACCAACTTTCCCATCTCCAGGTCCGGGATGCGCCCCAACATGCGCTTCATAAAGTTCACGTCATCCCAGTTCGGGGCATATACGTTCACCAGCACTACCGCCTCACCTTGCAATCTGCCACTCACCAGCACGCATCTACCCCCACTGTCCGCCACTATGGTCTTCACCTCAAACAATACCCGTTTCCCCACCAGTATTGCCACCCCTCTATTTTTCGCAACCAAGCCACTGTGGAATACCTGTCCCACCCATCCTTTTCTTAATCTGACCTGATCCGCCAGTTTCAGGTGCGTCTCCTGAAGCATGACCACGTCTGCCTTTAGATTCTTTAGGTGCGCAAGTCCCCTTGCCCTCTTAATCGGCCCATTCAACCCTCTCACGTTCCACGTGTTCAACCGGGTTGGCGGGCTCTTTACCCCCCCCCCCCCCACCCCCGCCATCGTCACTAGCCATCCCCTTTTTTAGACCAGCTCCTCACCCGGTTCCCACGCACCCACTTATCCCCCCGACGGCGCCCTCCCATCCCTCCCATCACATCCCGTAACAGCTCCCCCTTCCCCTTAGCAGCAGCAACACAGTTAACCCCCCGCCCCCTCCCCCCCCTTCCCCCCCCCCCCCCCCCCCCCCCCGCTAGATCCCTCTCTAGCTTAGTTGCTCCCTCCAGATTGCTTCCGGAAGTCAGCAATCTCTGGCTGGCCTCGCCTTCCCCCGCTTATCCTTAGCCTCCCGTTATGTGAGGCCCCCTCCTTCCTGCGCCCCCTTTTCCCGCCACAATTTCCATAGCGCGGGAACAAAGCCCGCTCTTCCCTCTCGGCCCCGCCCCTGATGGCGCAGCTCCCTCTCTCCTTCCCCCTCCCCTTCCCCACCGGCGCCCCCATTTCTTCGTGTGTGTCCCCTTCGAGGGGAAAGAACATTTTCCCCCATCTGATTCACAGTCCCTTACCACCACCTCACTACTTCATTTCAAACACTCTTTCTCCAATCTAGTCCAATTTCTCCTCTTCAATAAGTGTCCACGCCTCTTCTGCCGTCTCGAAGTAGTGGTGTTTACGCTGGTATGTAACCCGCAGTCTTGCCGGCTGCAACATTCCAAACTTCACTTTCCTCTTGTGGAGCACCGCCTTGGCCCGATTGAAACTCGCCCTCCTTCTCGCCACCTCCGCACTCCAATCCTGATACATGCGGATCTCCGCGTTCTCCCACCTGCTGCTCCGTGTCTTTTTCGCCCATCTCAGGACCATCTCCCTTTCCTTGTAGCGGTGGAACCTCACCACTCTTGCTCGAGGTATTTCTCCTGCCTTTGGTCTTCTCACGAGGACTCGATACGCTCCCTCCACTTCCAGGGGGCCCGTCGGGGCCTCAGCTCCCATTAAGGTATGAAACATCGTGCTCACATACGCCCCAACGTCGGCTCCCTCTGCCCCTTCGGGAAGACCCAAGATTCTTAAGTTCTTCCTCCTGGAGCTATTTTCCAGGGCTTCCAGTCTCTCCATACACCTCTTATGTAGTGCCTCGTGCGTCCCCATCTTCACCACCAAGCCCTGTATCTCGTCCTCATTCTCGGCAGCTTTTGCCTTCACTCCACGGAGCTCCATCTCTTGGGTCTTCTGCGCCTCCTTTAACCCCTCAATCGCCTGCAGCATCGGCGCCAGCACCTCCTTCTTGAGCTCCTCCACACATCGCCGGAGGAACGCCTGCTGTTCCAGGCCCCATACCAACTGGCCTCCCTCCACCGCCATCTTGCTTCTCATTTCCCTTCTTTGCCGCTGCTCCAGAGGATCCTCCGCAATCTGGCCACTATTATCGCTTCTATCCATTCACATCCGGGGGGACTCCCTTCTATGTCGCCTCACAGTGGGTTTAGCCTTCGAAAATTGCCGTTGGGGCTCCCGATAAGAGCCCAAAAGTCCGTTTAAACAGGAGGTGCCGAAACGTGCGACTTAGCTGGTCATCGCCGCACCCGGAAGTCCTGGTGTTGAGCTTCTTGAGTGTTGTTGGAGCTGCGCTCAGCCAGGCAAGTGGGGAGCATTCCATCACACTCCTGACTTGTGCCTTGTAGATGGTGGACAGGCTTGGGGGGGGGGGGGGGGGGGTGACAGGAGGTGAGTTACTCGCCATGGATTCCTAGCCTTTGATCTGCTCTGGTAGTCACAGTCTCAGTTTCCCTCCAAATCCTCCTGCTGCCACGTTCTATCACTACCATTTGCAATTGATTCATTCAGTTTCGTTAATTCTCCATTCCCATTTCAATAAGATCGCAAATCTTCCTTTGAAATCCCGCCGCTTGATAATGGGATTTTCCATTGAAACCACACCACAAAGCCGTGAAACCCATCAGTGGGGATGCGCTGACGGCGGGAACTGCTAATCCCAATGGCCGCTGTTTAAAGCCATAGGTCTCCCACCTCTGGGAGAAGCATTGAATCATTACATAACCAAATGGTGCCGCGGTGGGAGTTGTCAGCCATCTGTGCTGCCTGTTTGGAGGACAAATGGAACATTATTTGTTTCACCCCCTACTCAGTTTCTCTCCGCCCTTAGAATGTGCTTTTGATATTTTATTGGCTATCTTGGTACCAATAGTTCCTTTTTGCCTGAACATTGAAATTTTCATAGAGTTTGAATCGATATCGAACTCGCCAATCATCTTCACATGACCCATTTCACGCCCTTCCCTATCTTCCCGCTGGTTCTTCACCTCGAGTTTAATGTAATGGTTGTCAATAAACATGATCTACAAGGTAACCAACTCGAATGACTCCATTCATTATATTTCCACCGCTCGCCTCGTGGGCATGATCTCTCACAATATCTTAGTTTTGCACCGCTGTCCCATCAGTTCCAAAGAAGCTCTATTTTAGACCACTGCATCAGGAGATTCGCCATGTTCCTCCAGCCGTTACCCCTCCTTCGCCGCTGCGGTTAGTGCCCCCTCCCCTCCATGTCGAACCCAATTGCTTCTTCATCCACCCACTCCGGTACAGAACATGATGTGGCGATGCCGGCGTTGGACTGGGGTGGGCACAGTATGAAGTCTCACAAAACCAGGTTAAAGCCCAACACGTTTATTTGGAATCACAAGCTTTTGGAGCGCTGCTCCATCATAAAAGACTTCACCTGATGAAGGAGCTGCGCTCCGAAACTTGTGATTTGAAATTAACCTGCTAGACTTTAACCTGGTGTTGTGAGACTTCTTTCAGAACAGTGATCAGGCTTTCCTTGGGCTCATGTTCACCCCACGTGCATCGACATTCGGCGCATCACCCTCCAATCATTAAACTGCATTTGTTTCAAAGCACGGCCAACAATCTGTTATCTCCCCCGTTCCTTCCCGCCATCTACACGGACGCCGTTGTCCTCGACACAATCACATCAAACGTTTGTTGCATAAGAACATAAGAACTAGGAACAGGAGTAGGCCATCTGGCCCCTCGAGCCTGCTCCGCCATTTCATGAGATCATGGCTGATCTTTGTGGACTCAGCTCCACTCTCCGGCCCGTACACCATATCCCCGAATCCATTTATTCTTTAGAAAGGCATCTATCTTTTTCTTAAAACGTTTAAAGAAGGAGCCTCAACTGCTTCACTGGGCAAGGAATTCCAGAGATTCACAACCCTTTGGGTGAAGAGGTTCCTCCTACACTCCGTCCTAAATCTACCTCCCCTTATTTTGAGGCTGTGCCCCCTAGTTCTGCTTTCCCCGACCAGTGGAAACAACCTGCCCGCATCTATCCTATCTATTCCCTTCATAATTTTATATGTCTCAATAAGATCCCCCCCGCATCCTTCTAAACTCCAATGAGCACAGTCCCAGTCTACTCAACGTCTCGTCATAATCTAATCCCCTCAACTCTGGGATCAACCTAGTGAATCTCCTCTGCACTCCCTCCAGTGCCAATATGTCCTTTCTCAGGTAAGGAGACCAAAACTGAACACAATACTCCAGATGTACCTGTCCTGGGAGAATTTGTATTTACAGCTTTACTCTGTGTCTAAATCCGTACTGTACCTGTCCTGTGAGTGTTTGATGTGGACAGTGTTGAGGGAGCTTTACTCTGTATCTAAACCCGTGCTGTCACTATAATGGGAGTCACTCTCTCTCTCCCCCTGTCACTATGTGGTAGCAGGAACAGTTGTGCATAATAGCTCCTAGATGGTTGGAAAGTGGGGCTGGCACAGTGGCACTGTGGTTAGACCTGCTGCCTCATGGCGCCGAGGACCCGGGTTCGATACCTGACCCAGCTTACTGTCCATGGGGAGTTTGCACTTTCTCCGTGGAACTCTCACTCAACAACCCAAAGATGTGCAGGGTAAGTGCAGATTGACAAAGACACCTGGGACCCTGGGTGTCCTTGTCCATGATGCAGATGCAACAAAATATTAAGAAGGCTAATCGTATGTTGACCTTTATCACAAGGATGATTTGAGTGTAGGAGCTGTGTGGCCTGTTTTAATTGGACAAGAGGTTCGTATATCGCACCTGAGGCCGACGTTGGATTACAGTCTGTGTGCAGGTAGAACTTTCTCCCTGTGTCTGCGTGGGTTCCTCTGGGTGCTCCGGTTTCCTCCCTCAGTCCAATGAGGTGCAGGTTAGATGGATTGGCCACGCTTAAAGATTGCCCCTTAGTGTCTGAAATATGTGCAGATTAGGGGGGTTGTGTGGTTATGGGGATGGGACGGGGGAGTGGGCCTCGGTAGGATGCTCTTGCAGAGGGTCAGTGCAGTCTCAATGGGCCGAATGGCCTCCTTCTGCACTGTAGAAATAATATGATTCTAGTACCTTGTAGGGATAATTTGGAGTGTGTGTCTGTGTGTGCGTTCCTGTGTGTGCGTGTTCCTCTTCGTGTCTGTGTTTTTGTGTCTGTGCATCTATGTGTGTGTATGTCTGTGTGTCTCTTTGCGTCTGTGTTTGTGTGTGTCTGTGTGTGTGTGTGTGCGTGTGCATGTGCGTGCCTGTGTGTGTGTGTGTCTCTGTGTGTGTCTGTGTCTGTTTGTGTATGTGTGTGTGTGTATGCGTGTGTCTGTATGTGTGTGTGCCTGTGTGTGTATGCCTGTGTGTATGCCTGTGTGTGTATGCCTGTGTGTTTGTCTGTGCGTGTGTGTCTGTGTTTCTGTGTGTGTGTGTCTATATGTGTGTGTGTCTGAGTGTGTGTTTCTGAGTCTGTGTCTGTGTGTGTGTATGTGTGTGTGTGCGTTTGTCTTTGTGTGTGTATTTGTCTTTGTGTGTGTCTGTGTCTCTTTGTGTGTGTGTCTGTGTGTGTGTATGTGCACTTGTGTGTGTGCCTGTGTGTCTGAATGTGTGTGTGTCTGTCTGTGTGTGTGTCTGTCTGTGTGTGTCTGTGTGTCTGACTCTATGTGTCTGTCTGTGTGTGTGTGTCTGTGTATGTGTGTGTCTGTCTGTGTGTATGTCTGTCTGTGTGTCTGTGTATGTGTCTGTGTGTATGTGTGTCTGTCTGTGTGTGTGTCTATCTGTGCGTGCGTCTGTCTGTTTGTGTGTGTGTGTGTCTGTCTGTTTGTGTGTGTGTCTGTCTGTTTGTGTGTGTGTGTGTGTCTGTGTGGGTGATTGTGGCCTGGAACGTTTCAAGCTCCTTCTGTGTTGTTGGAGCCGCACATATCAAGGCAAGTGAAGAGTACTCGGTCGGTCACACATTTGGCTTGTGCCTTGTACATCCTGGACAGCATTTGGAGAGTCGAGAGGTGAATGCCTTGCCATGCGAATCGCCATCTCTTACCAGCTCCTATCGTCACAGGATTTGCACCGCTAATTCAGTTCTGTTTCTGATTGATTATAACCTCCAGGATATTGATGTTGGCGTCTTCTTTATTAAAAATAAATTTAGAGCACCCAATTCATTTTTTTCCCAATTAAGGGGCTGCTTACCATGGCCAATACACCTACCCTGCACATCTTTGGGTTGTGGGGGTGAAACCCATGCGAACACGGGGAGAATGTGCAAACCTCACACGGACAGTGACCCAGAGCCGGAATCAAACCTACGACCTCGGCGCCGTGAGGTAGCAATGCGCCACCGTGCTGCCCAAATATTGGGGTCTTCTGAGATGGTGATACCATGGAATCTCAAGAGGCGATAGTTAGATTATCTCTTTTTGGAGAATGTTATTGCCTGGCTCTTTTGGGGCGCGAATGACACTTACCATTTCACAGCCCACGTCTGGATATTGTCCAGGTTCTGTTGCATTTTGACATGGATAATTTCCGCATCTGTGGATTCGCCAATGATGCTCAACATTCCAATCATCAACCACCATCCCCACTTTTGACCTTTTGATGGAAGGAAGGCCATTGCTGAAGCAGCTGAATTAGTAGAACCTGGAAGAGCCCACTGAGGAACTCCTGCATTGATGTTACGGAGCGACAAGGACTGGCGTCCAACAATCACAGCCATTTATTTATGTGCTATAAAGTGGAGGACTGAAATTTAAAAAAATGACATTGGGTATGCAAAACGAATGCATAAAACAAATTGGCAAAATGAAGGAAAACAAAAAGTTTTGTAAATTAATTCTGAGTAAAAGAAAGACCGTGGAAGAGTAGGGCCCAGAAAAATAAACCAAGGGTAACTGATGTGTCGAGGCCGAGGATGCTGGTTTTTGGTCTTGATGAACACTTGGCATCTGTCTTCACGAAAGCAGAGGACGATGCAAAATTGTAGCTGACGAGTAGGAGAGTGAAACAATGAGCGTCATAAACCCAGGAAGAGAGGCAGCATGAATGGAATGAGCATCCTTAAAAGTGGATAAATCAACAGTGCCGCATATATGAACAAGGCGTTTAGTCTCTCGAGTTTTCAAGAAACTATGAGTCGAATTCAGATATATGAGATCATAAAAAGTATTCACAATGTAGACGGAGAACGCAAACTTCTTCTTCACAGAATCATAGAATCCCTAGATTGCAGAAGGCCAGTCGGCTCATCCATTCTGCATTCCAACCATTACCGATGCCGGGATGGCAACAACCATGATCACACTGAGTGGCAGAGCGGGATCGTGGGGCTGAAATGGCTACTCTTCCTCTCAGCTCTTATATTACTATGTTCTTATGTTAATTGTGCCTGTCTGTGAAAAAATCAAAGCAGGAAATGACAGATGGTCTGGCCATTATTTTCCAATCCTAACTGCCTCCCTTTGCGGTGCTGATAGATTAGTATAATGTCACTATTGTCCCGGTTTCAAAAACATGGTGTGAGTTCGGCTCAATAATTACAAGCCAGTCAATCTCACCTCAGTTATGGGGAAATTCTTGGAATGAACACTGAAAGAAGATCACTTCAAAATAAGTGGAATTATAACGCATTTATTAAGGGAAGGTCACATCTGACTAACTTGCATCATTTGTTGAGAAATAACAAGGAGGACTGTTAAGGGTTCTATGGGTGATGGCTGAGACTTGGGGAATGGATTCAGAGGAGGAGATCGAACTGTTTTATTACTTTATCAGAGTTACAAAGCCAGGGATCAGAGTGTGCAGAGGTGCAAACCCCTACTTCAGCTCCTTGCCTGCTCCAAAAAACAATCGAAATTGAACCCAATTCATGGTCCCCACAAGGAAGACATACCAGGTCCAGGCATTACACTTGACCCCCAAGCTCATTTTAGCCAAAAAGGCCGAGGGCAGCACCATGGCGCACTGGTTAGCACTGCTGCCTCACGGCGCTGAGGTCCCAGGTTCGATCCAGCGCTCTGGGTCACTGTCCGTATAGCGTTTGCACATTCTCGCCGTGTTTGCGTAGGATTCGCCCCCACAACCCAAAGATGTGCAGATTAGGCGGATTGGCCACACTAAATTGCCCTATAATTGGAAAACATGAATTGGGTGCTCTAAACTTAAAAACGAAAATCTTAGCCAAAAGGCCGAGAAGCGATAACATTGACCTTTTGATAGAGATGATGTGATTTATTTTGTTTCAGAGTGTGGTTAGTCCCTGTTTTTTAAAAAAATATTTATTTATAGAATGTTGACATCGTTAGCCAGACCAGTGTTCATTGCCCATCAATTCTTCACCGTCCGAAGGTGTTGGGCAGCTAACTTCTTCAACTGCCGCGGACACTGAGGTATAGGCACACCGACAGTGCTGTGAGGAAGGGAATTCCCGGTATTTGAAACAGCGACAGTGAAAGAACGGGGAACTATTTCCAAGTCAGGATGGTGACTGACTTGGATTGGGAATTCCACATCATCATTCCAGGTCTCTTATAGATGATAGTGGCATTAGGGTTGGTTGCTGCTAGAGGAAACTTAGAGCGTTCCTGTCAGCACTGTTGCTTCACAGCGCCAGGGTCCCAGGTTCGATTCCTGACTTGGGTCACTGTCTCTGCGGAGTCTGCACGTTATCCCTCCGGTTTCCTCCCACAAGTCCCGAAAGGCGTGCTGTTATGTAATTTGGACATTCTGAATTCTCCCTCTGTGTACCGGAACAGGAGCCGGAATGTGGCGACTAGGGGCTTTTCACAGTAATGTGACAAAACAGATTATTAGTATTATTACGAGGGACGCCCCCATCCATGAAATAATCTTGAGAAAGTGCTGTTTACATTTTGCGTTATTTAATTATCATGGTATGAATTGAACAATTGATTCTCAGTTCCAAATATATTCTATGAGAGCACGAAAATGACTCTCTCTCCTAATTTGCAGTGCGAACGGGCAGAGCACTTCTTAATGAAAATGCGGTATCTAAGTGACAGTGGTAAAAATAATGCTCGCCGGTATTGCCATCATTAGTGTTTCTGGTAAGTGAGCACAGCCATTAAAGTTGTTTAAATCTGTGTGTGCTGGTCTCTGATTGAATTCTGTGACATGTTGCAATGGCAGTGACCCTCACAACGACAGATGGCCAAACATACGACTTTGTTGAGTCCACAATCCTGAATAAGCTGCGTTTTTATGACATTTATTTAGATAAAGATAAACGTCTGTTTGTAACTCACAGGCCTACTAAGTTACCAACACATTGCCATCAGTCATCCATCGGGTACAATGGTATTCGACCTCAGGGCAGAAAACTGAGGAAAGTTATTACTGGTGGTATCTGCTCGTTTAGTATTGTATTGGATGTTATTCACTGACAGACTGGAATGTCTGAGTCAAGTGACCAGGTACTATTGGGAGTACCTGCCACTTGGGAATTGTACGCAGTGTGGGTCGCTAACTGGGATGTAATAAGTAAATGATAATTTGAAGTCATTGTCAATTGTGTGATCTCTCCACTCCAGAGAGAGGCGTCTGTGTTTAAACCATGTTACTGATTGGAAACAGGAAGAGTTTGGCTGTTGGTTCAAATTATTGCCAATGAGTGCGTGAAGGCAAACACGTCGCCATTGCCCTGTTTTTGTTGAATGGGCAGCCAGGTGGCTCAGTGGTTAGCACTGTTACTTCACAGCGCCAGGGACCCAGCTTCGATTCTGACCTTGTATGACTGTGTGGAGTTTGCACTTTCTCCCCGTGTCTGCGTTTGGTTTTTATCCGGGTTCTCCGATTTCTTCCCACAGTACAAAGATGTGCAGGTTAGGTGGATTGGCTACACTAAATTGTCCCTTACTGTCTAAAACATTGGGTACGGGTGTGGACCTAAGTATGGTTCTCCTTCGGAAGGGTCAGTGCAGGCTTGTTGGGCCAAATTCCCTCCTTCTGCACTGTAGGCATTCTGTCATTCTGTGTGCCAAGGAATAGATTTCAACCAGTTAATGTCATTTACAGAGTCCGAAAGCAGTGCAGCAGTTTTCCAATCCTATGGACAATGCCTTCATTTGTTTTGGAGAATCTGTTGGCCCGGGCTGCTGATTTTTTTCAGCAAGATTTATTTTGCTCAATATTTACATCCGAGCAGGTAACTAATCGCCGAACTCCATTTGCTCTGAAATTAAGCATGAGTCGACAATGTTGCAATTTTTCGAAAGCACTTCGACAATCAACGTGCTTTCATATTTCATGTCAATTTGATTACGATTTTAAACAGTGCCACAATACTTTATGACTTTGCTTTTGAAACATGTCCTAACGTCTCTGTTTTATTGCCTACTTCCCGATTTATTACGATTATATTTTGCAATAGGAATTATTTGATATTTCTTACCTGGGGCGCTGTGCTCACTGAACCATAGTTCTTTGAACAGGTCCTATCTTCTGTTTCAAATGTAGAAGTCACATTAGCTGCCTTTCAGTATTTTGATGATGTTCTAATGAGCGTTATTGGACTTAGCACGGTGTCCCCGATGTCTCTTCCTCATGTGGCTGCAATGCATTCAACCCAGAGGTTTTTCTCCCACTGTGACGATTTTATCAATAATTTGTCTTTAATGTTTTAAAAGCGTTTGTTCGAATTTATTCACTGGAATGGAAATGTAACTGTTCCACTCAGCTACCTTGCTCCATTTTACATGCCCTCAGCCACTCGAATAATGATCCATTGCTTCAATCTGTCCCGATTACCCCACAAAACGAGTAACATTTGTTTTGTTTTTTCCCTTCTGAGATCAAAGCTGTGCATCCCATCGCATCTGACGCTGGGGGCTGCCCAGTCCTGGGCAGTGGGGAGCATTTGGAGGCCGATATGAACGGTTTTACCGTCCACATGGCAATGATTTTGTTTTAAATTTAGAGTACCCAAATATTTTTTTCCAATTAAGGGCAATTTAGTGTGGCGAATCCACCTTGCCTGCACATGTTTGGGTTGTGGGGGCGAACAACACGTAAACACGGGGATAACGTGCAAGCTCCACACGGACAATGACCCAGACCCGGGACCTCGGCGCCGTGAGGCAGCAGTGCTAACCACTGCGCCACCGTGCTGCCGCATACATGGCAACCATTTGTGAGGAGGAGTCATTCTGCGAGATAGATCTGTAGCAGAGTATGGGGTGCCCCTGAGGAGGATGAAATGCCTGAAAAGGACCCAATCTTGACAATGTCCAATTCCTGCGAGGGGATCAATCTTGGGTGGAAACAAATGATGGGGAACGTCCGAGGTTAGAATGGCACTAAGGAAGTGGGGAAGGCGGGGTCAGTGATGCGGTGGGTGAGTCCAATCCTAAGACGTGCTTCAAAGTTTTAGAGATTCGAAATCTGCAGACAGTCTAAACCAAGGAAATGTTCAAAACCCCTGCTAGTAATTGGTATTATTTGAACTTAAATTTTAAGCGTGTTAATTTGAGACATTAAACGTTTACACAATGGAAGATGTTTGATGAAGTCATTCAGTGAATATCTAAAACCTCTTAAAGACAGGGCGGGCTTGACTGGCAGACTATAGCTCTTGCTTTCTGGTTCAGCCGCGTACGCAGGGTGACAGAGTCTCCTTTCTCTCGCAGGAACCTATGATTCCAGCTGGGCAGCAGTCACTTGCTCCAAAACGTGCCCTGCTATTTAACTAATTCCAAGTCACAGCTCACGTTGTGATCCATGATTTCATTGTTTTCCAAATGGTATAAACGAGGTCGAGCTAATTCTTAGTCACCTCAAGGATGGCTGAACAATGTGTGATTGGTCGTGGTGGGCATCATCAGTTTCTTACCTGTGATGATTTGAACCAATGTAGACGCCGAAGCTTGGCAGGGTCCCTGAGAGGGAGCCCCTGAACCTGGGGAATATCCAATCATGAGGTGAATGTAAAACCGCGGCAACACAAACTGGGGCGATCCGGGCGCCACGGTGGCACAGTGGTTAGCACTGCTGTCTCAGAGCTCCAGGGACCGCTTTTAATTTCGGCTAAGGTGACTCTCTGGAGCTTTTACGCTCTCCCCTTGTCAGCGTGGGTTTCCTCCGGGTGCCCCTGTTTCCTCCCACATTTGAAAGATGTGCAAGTTAGGTGGATTGGCCATGCTAAATTGCCCCTGCGAGTCCAAAAGGTTAGGTGGGGTTACTGGATTACAGGAATAGGCTAGAGGTGTGATGCTCTTTCCAAGTGCCGGCGCGGACTCGATGGGCCGAATCGCCTCCTTCTTCACTGTAGGGACTCTGTGGATTATATGAAACTTGGCAGAATACAAAATTTGGAAAGTATAAAACTGAGTAGCGTCTGAAACCGGGAGGTTACTATCCCAGGGTCAGATTCATTCCTATCTACGCAGGAGTCAATAACTGGTTTGGGAATGATGATCATTTCAAATACCAGTAATAAGGGAGAGCAGCCTGATTCTATCGTGGGTCCAATCATGTGGGCCGTGATATTCTTAGGTCAGGAAAGGTCACCGATGTCATGTGTCTTTATTTGGGCTCTGGGATCTGATGAGAAATCACAGTTGGTCAGTGTTGTACACGTAAGACTTCACTGTGTCGCGGCCATGGAGTAGGTGCTTGCACATTTGGTGGCTCCTGCTCAAGGCGCATTTCCAGCCTTTTTCCCCGCCTGATGGACAAAGCATTCGAGTACAAACCGTGCAGGAGTGCATGGGGAAGGCTTTACTCCTCTGGTGTGGCTAGTGGGTGGATTACGGAGGAGGAGAGGGGCAATGAGGAAATTGCTACTGGAGCAGGAGAGTCTTCATGGTGGACCACAGGATAATATGGCGGAGGACAAGGGGGCTGCACTGCCTGCCCAGTAGTTAACAGAGCAGTTCCAGAGTACCTCAATGAGCAATTTAGACAGTAGAGGAATGACGCCCTGGCAGAGCTAGCCAAGGTGCTGGAACTATATAAGACGGGCATGAGAGAGTAGAGCAAAGGCTGGAGTTCCAGTGCCGGGGGATCTAGAAGGTGGAGGATGCGTTGAGGGAGCTCGAGGAGTTGTTGGCCTCATTGGTGAATGCGATTGGCTTAATGCTGGAGATGCAAAAGAGGCTGACGGAGAAGGTGGAGGATCTGGAGAATCTCTCCAGAAGGCAAAACCTCAGGATCTTGGGGATGCCCGAATGCACCAATAGTGCAGAGGCTGGCGTGTACGTGGCTGTGATGCTGGAGAAATAATAATAATCTTTATTCTCTCAAGTAGGCTTACATTAACACTGCAATGATGTTACTGTGAAAAGTCGATAGTTATCACATTCCGGCGCCTGTTCGGGTACACAGAGGGAGAATTCAAAATGTCCAAATTACCAAAATACTGATGGAGAAGGTGCATTTGAGCAGCCTCTGGAGACCTACCGTGCACAAGGCATTGAGAAAGAGGCTGCAGATCGGCAAGCCGCTTTCTGGAAAAGGAGAAGATTCTTCAATGGGCGAGGAAGACCATGAAATGTACCTGGGAAGGGAAAGAGTGAGGTTGAACCAGAGCCTGGGAGCAGAACCAGCGAAGAGGAGGACCTTGTTCAACGAGGTTCATGCTGCATTCTTTAAAAACGGGGCGATGTTTCCACCTTCCAGGCGTATCCAAGATGACAATATGAGCTCGCAATGTCTGCGCGGAAAATTTCTGCAATTATGGTGAAACAGGACCAATTGAAACCCGTCCGCCATGTTGCCGAAAACATGTCTGGTTTCTTATCAAATACGACACAGGGCCCGGAGTCTAATCGCCAGTTGACCATCACTGATGCCGCGCCACAGGTACCCCAGCTGTACCAGCCATTCATTCGGACGTCTGAGCTCTGCCATCTCTACATGGATTTTAGCAAGGCGTTTGACAAAGTCCCGCATGACAGATTGGTCACGAAGTGAAAGCTCATAGGATGCAGGGCAATGTGGCAAACTGGTTAAAAAGGTGGCTTACTAACAGGAAGTAAAGTGTAATGTTCGATGGCTGCTCTTGCGATTAGATAGTTGTTTCAAGTGGAGTTCATTTTCAAGTGGTTTTCATTTTCATTTCATTTCCACTGCCCTTAGCATTCGGACCCTCACTGTTTCTGTTATATATTAACAATTTGGATGTGAATGTTGGCGGCATGTTTGGGAAATTTGAACATGACATCAAGAATTGACGAGTGGTGGACAATGTAAAGGATAGCTACAACCTCAAAACGATATAGATGGATTAGTGGAGTGGGCAATAAAGTGGCAGATGGAATTTAACACAGTGAAGTGTGAGGTAATGTATTTAGGCAGGTCAAATGGTTGTAGCGAGTACACAGTAAATGGGGATATGCTAAGAGGGTAGATGAAGTGAGAGACCTTGCGTAAAGTTGCACAGGTCCCTAAATGCAGCAGTTCAAGTAGACATGGTTGTTACGAAGGCAGAAGGAATTCTCTCCTTCATTGGCAGAGGTAAAGAATTTAAAAGTAAGGGTATAATGCTCGAATGTCGAACACACTAGTGAGGCCATAACTGGAATAGTATAGTCAGTTGTGGCCTGCCACATTACAGGACGGACGTTATTGTCGTGCAGAACGTGCAGGGGAGTTTTACAAGAATGTTGCAAGGGCTTGAACAAACGTAGCTACAAGGAGAAATTGGATAGGTTGGGTTGATTCTTATTGGACTAAAGATGGCTGAAGGGTAACTTAATTGAGGTGTACAAAATTATGAGGGAAAAACATAGAGTGGGCAGGATAAAATTGTTGCCCCTGGTGAAGAATTCTGGAACCAGGGGACAATAATTCATGACACGTAGCAGAAGGGGACATGAGGGGAGACGTTTTACTCAGAGATAGTGTGAATCTGAAATTCACTGCCCGAGTTGGTGGTGGAGGCCGAGACCACAAACTCTTTTAAAATGTACCCGGATCTGCACCTTAAGCGCTCTAACTGCAGGGCTATGGTCAGGGTGCAGGAAGGTGGGATCAGAAAGAGCACCTGGATGTGCTAGGGATGGCATGGACGAGATTGGCCGAATGGCCTCCTTCTGTGCTGTAACTTTTATATGATTCCATGATTCTGTGAACTTCACTGCTGGCCCTGTACCCTTGTTGCCACACCTGCTCCCAGCTCCCCTGAGGATCAGAAGGTATTTTTGGAGGACAGAAAAATGCCGGCTCAGCACCTGCCTACCTCTGGCATGGAAACTGAAATAGACGTACTTTCACAGTTTGAGGCTCTCGAGGCAGGTCGGTGTTGCCGCCGTCCTGATTTTTCATCATGCAAGCACCGCTTCCAAGTCCGCTTTCC
The DNA here is from genome assembly GCF_047496885.1 of Scyliorhinus torazame. Taxonomy (NCBI): domain Eukaryota; kingdom Metazoa; phylum Chordata; class Chondrichthyes; order Carcharhiniformes; family Scyliorhinidae; genus Scyliorhinus; species Scyliorhinus torazame. The sequence goes on along the minus strand of NC_092710.1, from coordinate 38,384,777 downwards.
ACCTCCTGACACCACAAAGTCTGCACCTGAATGTTTGTCCTCCTCCCTAGATGTCCTTCTTCCCTCACACCCTCCTTCCGTCACGTCATTCCCCTAACCTCCTCACTCCTCATTCCCTCCTCCCCTCATGTATTCCTCCCCTCAGGTCCTACTTCACTCGTATCCTTTCCCACTGTCATGTGAGAGTATCATTAAGAAATGGGTGTTTATAAATGAGTATGTTTGTAAATATCTGTAGTCAGAGTACATTTAAGGAATGGGTGTTTATTACTGCAGTGATGTCAGAGAGTGGGTGGAGCTGGGCTGTCAGTCAGCTTTTTTACTTTCGTTTTAGGCTGTTTGCTGCAGGGTGTGTTTTAGTTTCGTTTTCAGAGCTGGATAGCTGCAGTCACAGCCAGAAGGTGTATTAGAGTCTCTCTCTGTAATCTAAAGACTGTAAGTCGATCCTGGTGATTTAAAACTAATAACAGTAGTGACTTTAACCAGATGTGCTTCTGGTAAAAGGTGTTTTAAGTCTTATGGACGTTAAAAGGAAAGCTGTAAGGATTACTTCGTGTTGTATTCTTTGGGGTTGTATTTCACTTGATGGTTGCCAAGTTGTTCACTGTATAATTTAAAATGGTCAACTTGAGTTCACAGCATAAACATTGTTTTGCGTTCAAAAATACTTTTCCACTTTTCCATTTCTGTTCTGAAACACCTGTAGAGTGGGGCGTGTGCTCCCCATACCACAATCTATTAAAAGTTGTGGGTCAGGCGAACTCCATGATACACTTTGTGGTTCTCTAAACCCTGGCCCATAACACCACTCACATCCTCCTTCTCCCATGTTCTGCTTCCCTTCTCTCCTCACGCCCTCAGTTTATCACTTTCTCTTCGAAAACCTTGCTCGCTCCTTAGCTCAAGTCCCCCTTTTCTCATGCGCCCCTTCCCTCACGTCCTCCTTCCCTCAAATTCTCTTCACCTCACATCCTCCTTCCCTCAAGTCTTCGTTCCCTTCTCCCCTCACGCCCCCATTCCTCACTTCCTCCTTCGAAAACATCCTCCTTGCCTCATGTCCTGCACCCTATGTCCTCTAACTTCATGACCTCACCCCATCACATCCTCCTGAACCTCCGATATGTCACCCCATATACTCACGTCCCTCAAATCCTCATTTTCTCACGACCTCGTTCCCTCACTTTCTCTTCCCCTCACGTCCTTCCTCGCTCATGTTCCCTTCACCCAACTTCCTCTTTCCCTCGCGTACTCGTCCTCTCAGCTCCTCATCCCCTCATGCCTTGCTTCCCTCACGTCTCTTCATCCCTGTCTCCTCTCCTTCAGCCCTCCTGCCCTCACGCCCTCCACTCCTCACGCCCTCCTTCTCTCACGTCCTTTTCCCCTCACATTTGCATCACTTATGACCTCCGCCCCCACACATCCTACTCTCCTTTCCCCCTACTTGCCTAATTCCCAGCTTCTCTCACCACCTCTTCCCCATGTCTAACTTTCCTCGCGACCTCTACACCTCATGACCTAGCCCCTCATATTCTCACTCCCTATGTCCTCACCCCTCATATCCTCTTCCCGTCATTTTTCCTCCCCTCACATTCTCCTTCCGTCACGTCCACCTTACCTCGTGTCCACACCCTTTACATCATCACCCTCCTGCACTGGTCCCTCATTTTCTACTCCCCTCACGCCCACCTTCCCCCCCCCACCGTCCTTCCCCCACTTTCTCATTTCACCATGCCCTCCTCCCCTTATATTCTCTCCCCTCATCTACTCCTTCTTTCACATCTTCATCTCTCACGTCCCACTTCCCTCACTCTGCCCTTCCATCACACCCTCTGTCTGTGATGACTTAACCTCTCACACATCCTGTCCCATATGTCTTCATCTACTCACATCCTATCCTCACATTCTCCTTCCCTTACGTCGTCACTCCTCGTGTCCTGCTCCACTCTATTCATTACCCCTCACGTCGTCCTTCCCTCACATCCTCCTCAACTCACATCCTTCTATCCTCGGGTGTTCAATACTGACGTCCTCCTACCCTCACCTATTTACCCCCTCACGTCTTCTGTCCTCACTTCCTCTCAAAACGTTCCCCGCTCCATTCACCTCCGCAGGCCCTCAAGTCCGCATCCCCTCACGTACTCACACCATTGCATATCCACCCACTCGGATCTGCGCCCCACAGTTTATCACCTCCGCCCTCATCTCCCACACCTTGAACTCCCAAGGTTCTCTCTGTTGCTCCATTGCCTTCTCTTCCTGTGCCCCGCTCTCTGTCTCTCTGTATCTCTCTGTTGCTCTCTCTCTCTCTCTAGACCTGAATCTCGTTTTCTCCACGCAACCCAGTTCATCGACAATGGCGGGAATCAGACAGATACAACTCATCAGATTGGAGGTAAATCACAAACACCCAGCCCATTGGATGTGGGGAGATCACACAGACCCAACTGCTGTGAGGAATTCACACAACAAATGCTGGGGGTTACCATTGACCAGAAAATGATCTGGCCTATCCATTTAAGCGGCTAAAAGCAGACTGAATCACCGGTTTGCAGAACACCATCTGTGAGCAGGACCCAGGCCTTCCAGTCGCTTGCCATTTATCAACTCACGGCCACGATTTACCTACTGCAATATTTCTTTGTTTCGTTGATGGGACATGGGCACCTCTGGCTTTTCCAGCATTTAGTGGCCATCCCGAATTGCCCCTGAGCGACCAGTTAAAAGTCAACCACATTGCTGTGAGTCTGGAGTCACATGTAAGCCAGGTCAGATAAGAAAGTCAAATTTCCTTCCCGCGTGGACATTATTGAACCAGATGGGTTTCTTACGACACTCGACACAGTTTTCATGGTCATTATACACTTTTAATTCCAGATTTTTATTGAATTTCGATTTCTCCATCTAGGAACCATTCACTGGGTCTCTGGTTTACTAGTCCAGTGACAATACCACTACGCCGACGCTTCCCCGAGTGAAGCCCAGCGCAAACTGAAGGAACAGTAACTCACCTTCCAATTAGGCATGTTACAACCTTCTGGACATAACATTAGTTCAACAACTTCAGACTGTGATCTCTCTGCTCCACCTTCACTCATTTTTATTTCTATCATTTTATTTTATCTGTTTTCCCTTACCATTGTCCCCTATCCCCCACACCACTTAAGCCATCAGTTCGTAGTTGCCCTTTGACACTCTGTTCACCTCTGTTCTGCCATTCACAGATTCTAATTTCTTCATGTGTCTCCATCAACATGCTTCTTAGCATTACTCAACGCCATTCACATTACTTTTGTATTTCTATCCACGACACCTTTGTCAATCTACACCTATCACTGGTCCCCTATCCAGCGCCACCCTCCCTCCCCTTCAACTGTATAAATCTGACCACATTTCCATTTCTCTCCAGTTTTGACAAAGAGTCATCCAGACTCGAAACGTTAGCTCACTTCATATCTCCAGAGATGCTGTCACACCTGCTCTGATTGTCAGTATTTTCTGATTTTCTTTCACATTCCAGCATCCGTGGTAAATTTGTTTTCTCTTCTATAGCCATATAAATACAGACAAATGAAGGTCCCTTACAGTCATAAACAGGACAGCGTATAATAGAGGGCACAGGGGGCAGCACATTGGTGCAGTGGTAGCACTGCTATCTCACGGCGCCGAGGTCCAAGCTTCGATCCTGGCTCTGGGTCATCGTCCATGTGGAGTTTGCACATTCTCCCTGTGTTTGTGTTTCGCCCCCCACAACCCAAAGATGTGCAGGGTAGATAGATTGGCCACGCTAAATTGCCCATTAATTGGAAAAAATGAATTGGGTACGCTAAGTAAAGAAAGAAAGAAAGAAAGAATAGGGGACCCAGAAATGGCAGAGAAACTGAATACATACTTCAGCACGGTAGCACAGTGGTTAGCACACTTGTTTCACAGCTCCAGGGTCCCAGATTCGATTCCTTGCTTGGGTCACTGTCTGTGCAGAGTCTGAACGTTCTCCGTGTGTCTACGTGGGTTTCCTCCGCGTGCTTTGGTTTTCTCCAACTGTCCAAAGATGTGCACAGTAAGAAGTCTTACAACACCAGGTTAAAGTCCAACAGGTATGTTTCAAACACTAGCTTTCGCAGCACTGCTCCTTCCTCAGGTGATGTAAGTGTTGTAAGACTTCTTCCTGTGCTCACCCCAGTCCAACGCCGGCTACTCCACATCAAAGATGTGCAGGTTAGGTGGATTGGCTAAGCTAAATTGCCCTTTGTGTCGAAAAAAATCTTAGATCGGGTTACGGTGATAGGGTGGGGTTGTGGAATAGGGAAGGAGGTGCAGGGATAGGGTGGAACTCTGGGCTAAGTTAGGATGCTCTTTCCAAGGGCCGGTGCAAACTCGATTGGCCAGACAGCCTCCTACTACACTATGATACTTTGGTTCCAACATCACAAATTAGAACACAAATAAGATACCAGAAATGTTTGAGTTCGTGGGAATTAGTTGGAGGGCGACACTAAATATGATCAATAGAGAAATGGCGTTGGCGAAATTGATGGGATTGAAGGATGATAAATCCTTAGGGCGTGATGATCTACATCTCAAGTTACTAAAGGAGGTGGCTCCAGAAATAGTGGATGCATTGGTGGTCATCTTCTAGGATTCAATAGGCTGCAGAATAGTTCCTGCAGTTTGGAAGGCAGCTCATGTAACTCCACTATTTAAAAGGGGAGGCTGAGAAAAAGCAGGGAATATGAGAATAGTAAACCTGACGTCAGTCGTGGGGAAAATTCTAGAAACCGTTGTGAAAGATTTTACAACAGTACACTTAGAAAAGCGTGGCAGGATCGGACAGATTCGGCATAGATTTACGAAGGGGAAATCATGCTGGACAAATCTACTGGAATCCTTCGAAGATTTAGCTGGAATTGATGACGGGGAGCTGGCGGATGTGGTGGATTTTGACTTTCAGAAGGCTTTCGACAAAGTCCCGCATAACGGATTAGCGTGAAAAGTTTAAGTGCATGGATTGGGGATAGTGTATTGAGATGGATAGAACACTGGTTGGCAGACTAGACACACAGAGTAGGAATTAACAGGTATTTTTCAAATGATCAGACAGTGATTAGTGGTGTGCTGCAGGGATCGGTGCTAGGACCCCATCTATTGACAATATATTTTAATGATTTAGATGAGGGAACAAAATGTCTTATCTCCAAATTTTCAGATGACACCAAACTGGGAAGGAGGGTGAGCTGTGAGGAGGATGCAGAGATCCTTTAGTGTGATTTGGACAAGCTGAGTGAATGGGGAAATAAATATCCACTTTGGGTCAAAGACAAGAAGGTAAACAAGAATGACCATAAAGTAGGAGATGGGGACTTGCAAGGAGACCTGGATGTCGTCATACACCAGTCGCTGAAGGTGAAGCATGTATGTGCAAGAGGCGGCAAAGAAGGCAAATGATATGCTGGCCGTTATTGCCAGAGGATTCGAGTAAAGGGGCATGGGGCCCTTGCTGCAATTTTACTGGGCCTTGGTGAGATCTCATCTCGGATATTGTGTGTAGTATTGGTCTCCTCCTCTGAGGAAGGATGCTCTAGCTAAAGAGGGAGTGCAACAAATGTCTGCCAGACTGAGATGGCAAGACTGACGTACGTTCGAGAGTGAATCGGTTAGGATTGTATTCTCTGGAATTCAGAAGAATAAGAGGGATCTCATAGAAATCAGTCTGAGGATATGGGGTCGCCCATTTCGGACTGAGTTGAGGAGCAATTTGTTCACCTAGAGAGTGGTGATCCTGTGGAAATAGTTACCACAGGAATAGTTGTTTCTAAACGATTGGATGGTTTCAAGAAGCAATTAGATAAAGCACTTAGGGCGAAGGGGATCAAGGGTATGAGAGAAAGGGCGTTTAAGGTATTGAGTTGGATGTTTAGCCATGGTCATAACGAATGGCGGAGCGGGCTCGAAGAGCCGAATGGGTTCGTCCTGCTATTTTTCCTGTGTTTCTATATACCGTGGGTACAAGAGCAGGTCAGAGGCTAGACATACTGCTTCGTGTGTCGCTTGAAGTTGGGAAAAATTTACTTTTTGTAACTGTCGTATGTGGCGCGTCTTGTGCCACAGGAATCATAGTTTGTCCCTGAACTTTTCAGAATGTGTATAAATGACGTAGATGTAGGGACAGGAGAAACGGTTGCGAAATTAGGTGAGGACACAAATGTAGGTGGCAACGTACATTCTGAAGATGAGGGAAGGACACTGGAAACTGGCATATATAGGTTAACTGAATGGGAGCAAATCTGACAAATATAATTTAATTTGGTCAAATGTGACATTGTCCAATTTGGCTGGAAGACTAAGAAAGAAGCTTATGATCAAAGTGGCAGAGCTCTGATGTGCAAATAGATTCCAAAATGGCTACTGCACGGGAGGAGCAGTTATTAGGAAAGCTAATAGAATGCAATCTTTCATAAGAAGCACATTGATTACAAATGAATGGCACATAAGCTTCATTTGTACACGGCATCGATGAGGCCTCATTTGGGGTTTCAAGTCCAATATTGATCTCCTTATTTTACAAATGTGTTAGAAGCAGTTCAGATAAACTTTGGTGGACAAGAACCAGGAATTAGCTAGTTGCGTTATGAGGCCATGGTGGAGTGGTTAGTTTTGTATCAACTAGAGTTCAGAAGACTAAGAGGCGACCTCATCGAAACCTTTAAGGTCGAGCGTGGTATTTACAGTGCGGGTGGATACGGGATAATTCCTCTCGTGGGAGAATCTGAAACAATCACAGTTTAAAAATAACAGTTCGCTGATTTGAAATTGATTATTTTTCTCAGAGATTCGTGGGTCTCTGCAACATTCTTCCTCACACAGCAGTGGAACAGGGCCTTTGGATATGTTTTAAGGTGGAGGTAGTTTTCCTTTGTCAAGATGGAGTGAAATGTGATCGGATGTCGGCAAGAATATGGGGTTGAACTTTCAATCAGATCAGCAATGATCTACTTGAAAGTTTGAGCAGGCTCGAATTCCCAATGGACCTGTTCTTTCTCCTAATTCGGATGAACAGTCTTTAACAGTCTTTTAACAGTCTTTCTCATGCCTGTCACAAAGAAGCAGTACGATTTTACATCGCTTTGGCATCTCATACCTTGCGTCTTCACAACCCAATTGTTCCAAGTGTCTGCTCCATTCGGTTATTATTATATATACAATACATTTACCCATGTCTTCGTGGGGATAACCCTCTTGTAGTTTAACTGACGTCCGACCGAGAGTGAATCGGTTAGGATTGTATTCTCTGGAATTCAGAAGAATAAGAGGGGTCTCATAGAAAACAGTCTGAGGATATGGGGTCGCCCATTTCGGACTGAGTTGAGGAGCAATTTGTTCACCTATAGAGTGGTCACCTAGAGAGACCCTTGATCCCCTTCGCCCTAAGTGCTTTATTTAATTGCTTCTTGAAACCATCCAATCTTTTAGACACAACCCTCTTGTAGTTTAAACTAATCGCCTGCCTGAATGGACAGTGACCCCCCCCCCAGACCCCCGCCGTCCCCCCCACCCCTACCCCCACCTCCCGCATCTAGGAACGCACAGTGTGTCAAGAATTTATGTATACATGGGTGGGTTTTACACAATAAACTCCCTTGATAACTCCCTTGACTATAATATTCGCTTTCTCTAAATGGAAAGGCTTCCCCACTTCATTACAATACACTTACATTTGGAGACCACATTATGATCAATGTAGTTGGCAAGGGACCTCATTATCTGAAAAGCCGATCCATTTATATAGGACTCTTCGCATATCTAGGGAGAAGGGGTCGGATTTGATGAGTGGAACGTCCTACACTAAGCTGCAGCGCCCAAAAGAGACCCTCACGAAGCAATCTCTAATCTTTCCAATGGTTCATTCATCATCGGTGAGCAGGAACAGGCTGGTCCCCCATGGCCCAGATACCGCCTTATGGCTGAGGTGCTGCTCATTCTGCTTCACAAGGCAACGCTCAATTTCGTATTATCTCTGCCCATAACCTACTCTGCCGCCACCAATTGGAGCTTCACTGACTCTGACCCATCCTCTTTCTTTGCTTCTGACACCAGTGGTTTCGGCCCGGCGTTTTTCTCCCATACTGTTTCCCGATCTCCACCACCCCAGTCACCATCCCTTTATGGCTGCTGCCCTCAGTGCGCCAGAGTCCTCATTTACTACAATTGAGATTTGTCTGGGATTTTCCGGCATTTATCCCCTCTGCTTCCTGTTAGTAATTATTGTTAGCTGTTCAGTAATGCACCTCTCTTATTGTTCATATCATTCGTCTTTCACAGATTTGAAAGCTGAGTAAGTTATCTCAACCACACCGCTCCCCTCCTCCCACCACAGCTTTGTGTTTGTCCAGTCCTCAGGGCCAAACCAGGATTGAACCCTTGTTCCAGTCCAAAAACACTTGAGGTCACGATCACAGGTGCATCCCACATTAAGGTGGAATTACCGTCAGTCGCTTTCTGATTTACAGCCCAAATTCTGCCAACAATTATAAAGGGTGCTTCGCCCGCCAACTGTTTATCTGTTCACCGTTGAACAAGGAACCAACTTGCCTATATTATCATATCGCTAAAATCTCATCGTTGAGACCCTCTGTGGTGCTGACCCTAAATGCACATTCTGTTGAAGGTCTCAGATAAAAGATTCCAATCGAATCAGTATCTGTTCTTCCTTTCATCAAGAATACAATTACTTATAACACAATCGATTCTACGTTGGCAATATGGATGGATGCAGCTAGCAATCATTTCTTGTAACGGCTGGCACATGTGCGGGAGCAGGCAAACAGTCTGCAATGGCACCAGACCACCTCCCATCGCGTGTTCGCTCAACGTCTGCTGTCGCAGGTGAAACATACAGTTGTTAATGTTCTTCATATCAATCGTGAGACAAGCTTTCATTTAACTAAGTTCTCCTCCGCATCGAGGTTGACTGTGTCCTACCCTTCTCTCTGACAGTCTCTCATTTCCCTCCCTTCACCCACTCTCCCACTCTCCCTCTATTGCCGTCTCTCCCCCCCCCCCCCCCCCCCAGCACCAAAACATTTACCTCTTTCTATCTCGTCTCGATCTGTCTGTTTCTCTCCCTTGTCATGCTGCCCCTTCGGTTTGTTATTTCAAAAGACATTATCATCAGTATTCAGCTGCTGGCCAGAGCTGCTGGACAATTCCTGCACCAGCCGACTCTGTGACATTTCGTCTTAATTTCCAAGATTTTTTTCTGCCATCCCTCCTTTCGTTATATTCCGCATTACCAATCTATTGATGGAAGAAATCTTCCGGTGCAATCAGCGAGCAAAAGTGGAAGGTGGGCGTATGAACTGGCTACAGGGAGGGGAGACATTTCAGGCTCCTCCCCACCATTAATATGGCATGAAATAAGACAATTATTTAATTCTTCACGAACTAACTTCTCCTCATTTTAAAATGAATTGAAGAATTTGAGTAAAGGGATATATCACCACATTTTTCAATTGCTCCCGAAACTTTGTCTGGGTAATTGCATAAAGCAGTGTTTGTACAGCAACTCAGGAGCTGCAGCATGAAGCCGATTTCCATCACGAAATAATCTAGAGATATGAACCGAAACCCAAAATAATACATCCGACTCCATATACAATATACCGTTAATACTGACCATAACAGGATGAAATTGGCCGAGATAACAAACAGTAAAATTATGGATTTTCGTCGACTCTCCATCTCTGGGTCTCTGGGAGTCTCCCCATTTCCGTGAGCCTGGAGTCTCCTGCGGGCTCTGCTGGTCACTAAAATGTGCTTGACGGTGAAAACATTGAGCAGCAGGATCAGAATAAATGGGATGCAAGGGTTTAGAAAATAGTGTAGGCACTCGAGTGTTAGAAACAATGGAGAATAGAGAACATCCAATGAGAATTCACAAAACCACGGTTCATTCGTCAGCACATACTGACCAAATAACATAAAATTCCAGAAAATGTTCTTTAAACAGCTCAGCACTGACACTGTTCCCAGAATCACCGCAGCTGTTTTCTCACGGCAATATTTACTTTTCAGCTTCAGCGAACAGATGGCCACAAATCGATCAAAGGTGAAAGTGACGGTGAACCAGACAGAACAGTCAGTGGCTGCGTAAAGCAAGACAGCGTGGATATCACATATGGCGATGGACTTCACAAAATCAAATTGTTCTTTGTAAACAATTGGAATCTGTCTCAGAATCAGGTCGAGGACAATGACCAGTAGATCCGCCATTGCCATGGCCACCAGGTAACAAGTGACACATTTGGAGAGGCCACAGTCTTTGTACTTGAGTGTCACAACAGTGATTAGGTTCACTGTAAAGAAGGGATATAATAAATTAAGTTATCGATCATGCTTGTGACAAAGTGCCACGCTTGGTCGACGAGTTAATGAGATCTGCCAGTGCACCCTATGATAAAAATGGATCTATTAAGAACCACATCGGAGCTTCCTGCTGCAGGGCAAGGAATGGGAGTTTAAATAAAATAAACTGCAATTGAGGACGAACTGCGACAACAGTGATTTTGGAGCTGGGGTTAAGAGAGCTGACAGTTTTATTAAGGAAAAGGGGGGAATCTTCCCGTTTTCCTCCTTTCCCCCTGACTGCAACAATATTTATGACCGAGTATTTTCACCCCCAGTGATACGTACACAAACGAGGCTTTCTGGTAAATGTTCATATCGAATGAATAAATGGAATCAAATATTAAACATGAAACATGAAACTTACACTCAAACAAACACACCCATACAATCGCACACACACACACACACATAGATACATGCTGGCACACATAGACACACACACATATATACACACACATGTTCATATACATAGACACTCATGCACACGCTCATACACATTGACACGCACACACATCTACACATGCTCACAAACATAGACACACGTGCACACGCTCACACACATCAACACATACACACACGGGCAGCACGGTGGCGCAGTGGGTTAGCCCTGATGCCTCATGCGCCGAGGTGCCAGATTCGATCCCGGCTCTGGGTCACTGTTTGTGTGGAGTTTGCACATTCTCCCCGTGCTTGCGTGGGTTTCGCCCCACAACCTAAAGATGTGCAAAGGTGGATTGGCTACACTAAATTGCCCCTTAATTGGCGAAAATGAATTGGGTACTCTAAATTTATATTGAAAAAACATACATAGAACATAGAATTTACAGTGCAGAAGGAGGCCATTCGGCCCATCGAGTCTGCACCAGCTCTTGGAAAGAGCACCCTACCCAAGGTCAACACCGCCACCCTATCCCCATAACCCAGTAACCCCACCCACCACTACGGGCAATTTTGGACACTAAGGGCAATTTATCATGGCCAATCCACCTAACCTGCACATCTTTGGACAGTGGGAGGAAACCGGAGCACCCGGAGGAAACCCACGCACACACAGGGAGGATGTGCAGACTCCGCACAGACAGTGACCCAAGCCAGAATCGAACCTGGGACCCTGGCGCTGTGAAGCAATTGTGCTATCCACAAGGCTACCGTGCTGCCCCGCGCGCGCACACACATAGATACACATATGCACACTCACACATATAGACCCAAACATGGGCATACACACATCGACAAAACACACGCGCTCATACACATAGACTCTCAGGCTCACAGACGTAGACACAAATATGAACACAGACATAGACACACACACAAACACATATATATATATATATATATATATATATGTACACACACATGCTCACAGACATAGTACACGCTCACACACATAGTCACGCACATGCAAACTCACATGTATAGACCCACACATTGGCTCACTTACATAGACAAACACACGCGCTCATACACATAGACGGCAAGTTCACAGACGGAGACACACATATCAACACACACATGAATATACACAAATGCTCACAAAGATAGCCACACATACACACCAAAAAACATATACACACGCTCACACATGGACACATACTCACACGCTCGCAGACATAGACATGTACATACACAGTCACCGATAACAGTTGCGACTGGGGAGAGACATGCGGATACTTCGGACACTGCCACCAATTACATGGACATAGTCAAAACTATGGAGGGTGGAAAAGGGAGCAGAGTCACGCATGTGCTGGTATAGTCAAGTTCGGACATATTAAAGTATACAGTTCCAGGAGTGTGTGGGCTGATGCAAGGATGCAGACGGGAGATGGCCTTAACTTTGAAATAGCTGGTCTATGTGAAGAATGGAAAATATCTTACAACGTTTTTAAACAGTCTAGTTATGCGTTAGAACGCTACCAGGGAGAAGAAGTATTTTCTTCGCAGTCATTCTTCCAATGTGTAATGCAATTACAGATGTGTGATTTACTTATTACATTTTAGGGGCTGTTAATGTAGAAATACAATACCAGCAAATTGAACCGAATTTATGGAGTGTGCAAGAACAGGGTGACGTGGCATATCTGTGTACAAAGCTCCAAATGCGACAGAACAGGTAAAACGCAAAAATAACCTAAAGTAATAGGACAATTTATAAATAGAGACACAGAGTCGCAATTAGAGAAAGTTGTGTTGTCTCTCTATCGATATCTATTTTGATTCCAGGTTAGTATTGTATGCAATGTTGCGCTCAGTGGTTAAGTAAAGTAATTGACGGCTTTGTGCAGGGTAAAGGAGAGGTTTACTAACATTGTTCCAGAGAGGAAAGGTTTTTCTCGATAGAGAAGATTGCGAGCAGGTTTGAAATGCGTTTTGCATTTTGAAGTACGTAGTTATTTGAAATGCAGAGAACCAGTTTCTGATGGCTAAGAGGTTGATAACCAAATTAGGCTGATTTAAAGTGTTTGGTTCAGTAAGTAGGGGTACACGAGAAAAATAGCATTTCATTTAATTTTACACAGCGGGAGATTTCCTTAAAGATTATAAGCTCATCAGAAGTTTATTATTATGTGGAGAAGAAAATGCAGCAATCAGGGATGGTAGCTATCGGATGGGCCTAATTTAAATGTGCGAGACAGCCAACTCAGTCTCGCTGTGCCGACGGGAGTCCCAATGCTGTGTTATATTTGATGATGTGATGATTGATCATTCCTGGACTAAAAGTCTATTCTATTTGATGATGCTCTGCTCGATCCTACCTGGACAGATGATCTGTTCCATTTGAATGGTCTGTGCTGGATCCTAACTGGACTGGTGGTCTGTTCTATTTGATAATGCTATGCTCGATCCTACCTGCAATGGGCTTTGTTCTATTTGATGATTTGTGCTCGACACTAACCGGGCTGATGCTCTCTTCTATTTGATGATTCTATGCTCGATCCTACCTGGGCCGATGCATTGTTCTATTTGATGATGCCACGCTCGATTGTACCTGGAATGGGCTCCGTTCTATTTGGTGACGCTATGCTCGACCCTACCTGGACTGATAATTTGTTCTATTTGATGATGCTATACGTGATACTGCCTGGACCAATACTCTGTCCTATCCGATGATGCTCTGCTATATCCTACCTGCACTAATGCTCTGTTCTGTTTGCTGTTGCTGTGCTCGACTCCACTGGACCAATGCTCTGTTCTATTTGATGATGCTATGCTCACTCCTACCTAGGTCGATGATCGGTTCTATTTGACGATGCTATGTTCGATTCTACCTCATTGTTGTCCTGTTCTATCTGATGATGCTGTTTTTCTGGATCTTACCTGGACCGATGCTCTGTTCTACATGATGATGCTATGCTTGACCCTACCTGAACTGGTGTTCTATTCCATTTGATGATGCAATGTTTAGTTCTACCTGGAATGACACGCTGTTTTATTTGATTGTCGAAGGCTTGCTTCTACCTAACAAAGAGAAAATGCTGGAAACTCTCAGCAGATCTGGCAGAAACAGTAGGGAGAGAAAAGTGTTAACGTTTCGAGTCAAAGCGCTTACCTAGGAGATTTTACCGAGGAGCTTTAAATTGCTTCTACCTAGACTGATACTCTGTTCCATTTGATTATGCTATTCTCCATCCACCCTGGAATGACATCCTCTTGTACTTGATGATTCCATGCCTCATTCTATCTGGGCCAATGCTCGGTTCCATTCGATGACGGTCAGCTTGATCCTACCTGGACAGATAATGTGTTCTATTTGATAATGCTATATTCGTTCCTGTCTGGACAGATAATGTGTTCTATTTGATAATGCTATGTTCATTGCTATCTGGACAGATAATGCGTTCTGTTTGATAATGCTAAGATCATTCCTATCTGGCCCGACGATCTGTTCTGTTTGATGATGCTATGCTAGGTCCAACTGAACCTATGCTCCGTACTATTTGAAGATGCTATGCGTGATTCTAACCGGAACTGATTTCAGTTCGATTTGATCACACTGTCTCGCTCCCACCTGGGCTCATGTCCTGTCTATTTGATAATGCCATGCTTGATCCCACCTGGACCAATGGTCTGTTTTATTTGATGAAGCTATTCTTGACCCTCCCTCGAGTTTCTGTTATATTTGATTATGCTAAGCTTGATCCTACCTGGACAGATGCCATGTGCTATTTTACGATGCTATGCTTGATCCCATCCGGGCTGATGATTTGTTCTATTTTACGTTGCTCTTATTGATTTTACCTGAAATTCTTATGCTATCTGTTCTTTCTCAATGTGCTTGAACCAAGTTAAAGGCAACAGACAATTGTATAAATTGAAACACAGGCAACAATCTAGGTAGTCATTTGGCTTATCACGCATACAATTAAATTAGGACTTTTGAAAACTGCAATAACCTTCTCACCAATTTCCTACCATTTGATTATCTCACAGAGCAGTGAGTGAGATTAGGGTGGATTTCACGACAACCAATTGGTGCCAATTGCGATTTAGACGCTGCCGCGCACATGTAAGAGGCATATCCTTTTTGACCAGCAGCCAGTGAGACGCCAGTCAACAGCTACCGCATAAATGCGACATTGAAAGGCCAATTTAAGTGAATTACATCCTTTTCATTGGAAGTAATTGCTATGTACGTAGCTGTTGACAGTATAATATTGTTCATTGAAAGCTGGCCCATGAAGGGCATTTCCAATCATATACTTTCTCATTGGTTGTTGCTGTGTCCCTTGCTCAAATCCAAGGTTCTGTCCAACTTGCTGGAACAATGTGTTCCTGTTTATCCGAAAGCGAAGATGGCTTTTTGAAAAAAGGTAATCATGTTTCTTCCACACACATCTGCCAGTCACCAAAGGGGAACATCCCAGTTGCTGAAGTCATTGGAACATAAGATCCTGACGAATATTGGCATGGTGCCTGTGGAGAGGCTGTGACTTCCTGTGGGAAAATCTAGAATCTGGGGGTCATTGTTTTAAAATTGGTTGGCAATGTAAGAGAGACATGATAATTATTTTTTCACTCAGAGGGCGATTAATGATTGGAACTCTCTTCCAGAAAAGTTGGTGGAAGCACTGCCTTTGAATATTGTCAGGCCGAGGTAGATAGGTTCATAGTACATCAACTTTCTGGGTTATCGCTGGTAGGCAGGGTACAGATTGTTGAATACCACGAGATCAGACATTATCTTTTTTTTAATAACTTTAGAGCATCCAATTATCCTTTTTTTTCCAATTGAGGGGCAATACAGCGTGGCCAATCCACCCAACGTGCAAATCTTTGGGGTGTGGGGGGGGGGGGTGAAATTCACGCAGACACGGAGAGAATGTAAACTCCTCACGGACAGCGACCCAGGGCCGCGATTCGAACGCGCTCCTTCAGCGCCGTAGTCCCAGTGCTGTTCACTGTGCCACGTGCCACGTGCCGCCCCAGACATAAGCTTCTTAAATGGTTGACCAGGCTAGAACGAGCAAACGGCCTTACCTGTCCCTTGTTCATATGTTTCAAACTCCTCACTAATAACACAGATCCTCTGAAAACCATGACGGCGACCTTAATAGAGTCCTCGTCAGACGAGTTTGCACATTGGACAGTCCTATGCTTAACCCCAAAATGCCACAACACAAGCCAGGAAATCATGACGTATTTGGGCCGTAAGAACATTGACGACTTGGGATGTGACTTGCCACCCTGTTTCTCGCCATGTGATACAGACCCAACCCAGGCTGCGTCATGATAACCTTTGTCACATATAGTGCACACACAGAGCAGCAAATCAAGCGCTCACTTAAATGCATCCCCTGAGGATCATTAATGGAATTTTATCTTGATCACTGTGCCGATTGTATCAGAGGATAGCAGACTAAGAAAGTAACCAGGAGTACAAGTAGCAGACCCAAAAGCCGGTGGAAGGACGCCAAACCTCTATGATTATCGACCTGCAGTCGAGAAATCACGTGCATATCAATTTAGAAGGACGCAGTGGTCCTGGCAATATCTCGGAACTATTAACCCAGGAAAATTGCTGATGATTTGGCACGTTGCTTCAAATGTCTACATGGCATCTGATGGAATGTGTATTCGATGCTTAATCTGGCATTGAAGGCTAGTCTCAGCGATTGTGACCATGTAACTGTCTTCGACTGGCTTAAAAACACAATCTGCTTCACTGAGTTTGGTAGATCAGGAAATATACCACTAAAGCCTGTTCTGTGGCTGCAAATCAAGATGAATGAAATATACTTTTAGGTTCCACCATCAACTGCCCAGCAAACAACTCAGTTCAGACAGAATGAGGAATGGACTGCGCCTGCCAAAACCCCCTACATCCCATAAAACAATACAGTTAAAAGAAACTCTTCCACAGAATTTGTGGCGAATAGGGAGCCTCGCCTTTCAGTTGAATATGATTGTAATGCTGCTGATAAGTTGTTAACGGGGGCTAACTGCTGAAATTGGATGTTGGGTATTGGGACCTACATCCCCGACGGGAAAGATAATGTCTAACGCCAATGAAATGTGGCACTTGTCCAGGTACGATATCACAGGGAGCTTTTTGGAAAAAAGTTACTCAGAACGTGAATGCTCTTAACGACCTCAACACATGACAGAGTGTGTTACTCTCACAGGTCCATCGTTTTTGCACCAGCTCTCGGACTGCAATCACGGCTCAGGCAAAATAAGGGGAAGACGCGTTCGATTATGTTTCTTCACCAGCACCTCCTTCACAAAGCACAGCCCAGAGACTCAGATTCCAATGGGCATTGGGGTACAAAGAGAGTGGGAACCGCAGAGTGATGAACATCGTGCCAATGTGCAGGAGGAAAAAAAAATTGCAGAGTTCCCTCCGAGAATGAGGCGGCCAGTCACAGTAATATTTGGCTGAAATTTTGGTCAGAACATTTGCAGTTTGATCATCAGCATTCAGACCTACATTGGAACAGTCGTCTATTGGCTGAGTTACCTGAGGTATTTTGAGACAGCGCACTGAGAATAGAGAAGACTAGGTCCATTTGATGTTGACCGTATCTCAAGTGGAAGAGTGGATGGCGAGATGCCATAGCAAACCCGCTGCTGAGACAAGGTGGTTACCTAAACAATGGCAGCAGACACGCTGAAGTAATGTTGAAAAGCACGACAGCCTGCCAGGTAACAAATCTGTGGCTGGAGGTGTGCGCAACCGTGGTCCGGCATCGACCCTGCTTATGATCAACATTCTAAGCGCAGAGTAATCTGAAAAGCAGCTTGAACAATCCATGAATTTTGAGGTAATGCCACCCTATTATGATCATTCGCAACCCCGCTGCCCAGCACCCCTCCCCCACTTCCACTTAGTCTCAGCTGGAAGTACCAACTTACAGCTAGGAATAAGTCAGGGCATCTTTCCTGTAGAGATGCAAACATTTCAGTGTCTGGAAGGGTTCAAATTGGTTCCTGCACGACGTGGCTTTTCAGTATGAACCTCACAGCCACAGCACAACGCGTTGAATAATCTTCCTCCACCTCAGATTAAAAAGGCTCGCAAACTGGAGTGTCCTCCAGTGGACTGAATATTACTGTTTGCAGTACCCATTGCGTCACAGTGCTGTTTAGACACAATTATGTGAGGACCCGATATGAATTTAACATCTGTCTGGTGAAATCAAAATTTTACGTTTAAGATTTAAAAAGCCATTCCAAAGTTGACTGATGGATAAGTCATTTTCAGCATTCCATTCCAACATTTACCTCACACCTTCCCAATACTGCCTTCATGTGAAGCGATGCTGCAGGAACAGTACAGTGCCCGATATTTTTCTCCGGAGAACTCCAAACACAAGACAGAGGATGTCACAATTCAGACATTGTTCGATCGGTTTAAAAGGCAGGACGCTGAAACATTCAGAATATACCTCTCAGGAGCATCTCAGGGTAAAGGCGGACAATATATTTTCACAGCATGGTGCGATACACAGGCCACAATCGAAGTGACCAACGAACCATAGGTGGATCCGGAGTTTCAGAGCTCCAATCCAATCGGTGTTGAGTAGAAAATTAAATGGGTTGTGCAGGGGCGTGGGTGAACAATTTAAATCTAAAAGAAAATAACAACGATGTTGAACCACAGAGGGTTGTGTAATCACGGGGAACCAAAATGGAGCGATTTGATGACAGGAGTGAACGTTCTGAATTTAAGGCATTGCTTGAACTGCTGGCAATGCAGGTCAGCGAGGAAAATGATGTGTGAACTGGTTAACCAGAGCCCAGTTCGGACTGACTTTTGATTCTGCAGCTTCGTCACCAGGATGGTGGTCAGCAGACCATTGGTGTTCGAGGTGGTGGGAGGAATGATTCAATCCTTTACCAATCTTTTTCCAAAACGGAAACAGAAAGGAGAGCGATACAATCACACGTGGAATACAGACATGACAGCTCGACATGTCGCCTTACCACTAATCGAACTTGGACCAAAGCGGGAGAAAATGGATGATCAAAACAATAATACACTGAGCACTGCATTCGAGTGTTCATTTCCGGATACAGGGACTTAGCTTGTGCACTATAAAAAAAGGACACATTAAATGCACTGGGCAGTAATACCGATAAACACCGTTTGGCAATATAACAGCTGGATAAAAGACTTACCAGGGACACCAACGATAGCCAGGATGGGATAATAAAAACATTGAATAATAAAAAGTTTATATTCGATCCGCTCAGCCTGTGTTGTCCACCAGTTGGGTAAAGAAAGCAAGTGCAAAATATTGGATAAGTCCCTGTCTATTGTTGTAACATTCCACTCTATTGTTCCCATTATATGAACCACTGGTATAACATTTCAATCTATTTTTCTCAGGCTCTCTCCTCTCTGTTTCCGTGGCGCTGCAAATCCTTTTATCGTGGTAGGTGCTGCCAACTCTATATGATGAGATATTGAAAGGAACCCCTTATAAAGAGAAGCAGAAAGTCCTCCAGAGAATCACATTAATTCCCGTCACGAAACAAACATGTTCAGTTAACCCCTTCAATCCAATATTTCTAATGTCTCAATAAAGTGGATCATTTTCCAGGTGTGGATAGGATATTTGAGGGCCAGCAGAGACAGTAATGATTAAATTGGTGAAGGCACCGACCACACGATTTCCAAACTCCTTATTTATACGTTTGTTGTCCGAGGAGTAGAAGGATTTAAATATTCAAACCTATTCGGAACAGGGGAGACGGATAAATCTGGAGCAGTCAGAATATTTAAAATTAATCATTGGGGAGACTTATGGTCCTTCTGTGGAAAAATATTATCTATTCCATGTGGAGATTCTTGTTCATGAATGCAAAGCGGCGCAACAGATGTGTTCTTGAAGAATAACTGTTGACGAGATTATTAAATCCTTTGATGAAGCAATGGAGAGTGATTTCGATAGTCTGGTTGACATTATGTCTCTGGACGTTAGAAAATGGGTGGTGTCTCGTTTAATTTAAGCTTTCCCGTAAAAAAAGAGTAATTTTTGTCCATCTTTCCTTTATCAGTGCATTGAAATTTCAAAGGGACAGCTTGACTCTGACTGCACAAGACATGCCCTGAGCAGTGATCCAGCAAATATCCGTCACTAAATTTGTTCAGGTGAAACGGGCAACTATATTTGCATGTTATTCCAGCCTGCAAACAACAGGGTCCTTCAGATGAAGATGTCTATTTTCCACGGCGCAAATGCCTCGCACATCGACGAAAACTGCCAATCGTCAATTGGTTGCAGTTATAAATATGGGTTTATATTGTTTTTCTGTTACATGATACCATTAAGAATTGTGTCACGTGATAGTCCGTTGTCTAACCCGCTCGTTTGCGGGCTTGGAGTCAGTCTAGACCAAGCGTTTGTATAGTTGACAACCAACCAATAAAGCTTTGTTAATGATTGCGTTCAGCCCACGTGCTTCAGCATTTCCTTCCTTTCATTCTGAAAATACAATTCACAACAGGACAAATTAAACTGGCGACGAGGAATGGATCAGCAAAAAATCAAAGTGAATTGAAAATCAAAGTCGTGGACGGGCAACGTTCAGTCAAATGAACAGTCAGTCAGTGATCGCACCTTACAGTCAGCACCTGACATTGGAGCGGGTACAGTTGTGGACGCATTTTCAATACATTCCGAATTTAAACCGGCAACCCAAGGAATTCAGACTGCAGAATTCATCACATGCAGTACTCCACGGAGGTAGAGGAGAGGAAGAGAAACAAAAATAGGACATTGCCAGCTGACACAATTAGCTTATTCACTACAGTTACAATTGACAATTAATTATAAGGGAAGTTGCAAGGGCATTTCGATCTCGATGGAAAATGGCGGGAGGTTTTGGCTTCCATCGGTGAAGGGTTCATTCAAGTAAGAATCCGAAAACTGGAAGTCATATGCAACGAGATTGCACTAATATTTCTTGGCAAATAAAATTTCAGTTCCCAGCAATTTTTTGAACAATTTGAAGGAAACGTTTCATTCGTTCAGACGTTTGGTACAACCTGTAAAACATGTCGGCAAAACTTCTCATCAATCGGTTAATATATCAGAAGAAAATTATGCAAAAAAGCCATGAATTAGCGCGGAGCTGATTCAATTTCACCGAATGAATTAGCCAGAGTGGGAAAGCATTGCAAAGTACGTTGCCCCCTCAAGCTCCTTGCGGAACGTTGAGAATTTGGTGATTCGCTTGATCATACCATTAGAGGTAGTTTGTTTTTTGGGTTGCAAAATTAGGTCATTATGGTGAGGGTTATTTATTGAACGAAATCAATGTATGAACATATAATTAGCTACTGTCGTTGCAATAGATCTTTCTGCTGAAGAGGCTTCTTGGCTGACAGCAGACTCGAACATGCATAAATTGGCTGCCGTCCAGAAGTGGTCTTCCCAGCATTAAATATGTCTTTGGGAAACAATCATTCAGAGGTTGATTGCTGGAACAAGGATTACCAATGCAAAAATGGTAGCAGAACTGACCATGCAACGAAGGCCTGCTGGAATAAAACGGTGTGTCCCGAGAAGCACATTCAAGGAAAGACACAGGACAATTGGCAAAAAGAAACGAATTAAATTTAACTGAGAAAATTCACAATATGAAATCAAAGTAGACTAACAAAAATATAACACGACTTGGACAGCTAATTGTATTGTCTGCGCATGTGCATCACGTTGGTTCTGAGTAATTTCAAGACTGAATAGACAACGTTTAATAATCGAGCCCAGTGGGGCCGACCAGCTCATTTATTCCTGAGAACATCTATGAACACAAACTGAATCATCTAACATGGACCAGAAAATGTCAGCCTGCAGACCAACACTGAATAAATGGTGCCTCTGCAAGGGTGCATCTTAGTCAAAGTACAGTTTAAAAAAAATACATTTAGAGTACCCAATTATATATATATTTTTTCCAATTAACGGGCAATTTAGCGTGGTCGATCCACCTAACCTACATAGTTTTGGGTTGTGAGGGCGAAACCCACGCAGACACGGGGAGAAGGTGCAAACTCCACTCGGACAGTGACCCAGGGCCGGGAGTCGAACCCCGGTCCTCAGCGCCCGAGGCTGCAGTGCTCGCCAATGTATATGTGCAACCCGAGTCAAAGTAGAGTTAAGTGGACAAACCGTGGCGCTGCCACTTCATGTGGTCCAAGGATATTTTGAAGCTCTCTATAGCTGCAGTTGGCTTGAAAAGATGTAATTAAACTGCGGTTAGCAAATAGCTTAGTCAGAGGCGGATTGAAGACCATTCTACAACAATATTAACGTGTATTCGATGACACATTAATGCCCAAGAATGCATTACAAATGCCTTAAAATTCATACAAAATAGCCAGCTGAAGTGTTTCACGGTTACAGCAGTACCATTCCCTGTACGATCAAGGGTTTTGGTATGTTTCCTTCGTAACATAAGCGGCTTCCTTGTGTTGCATTTGTCAAGGAAGGTCGAGACGTGTAAATAACTTCAACTCATTTATTTACACTATGTAAACTTTTATAACTTGAGTTCGACACTACTGCTAATCCTATTGTAGCTACCTAAACTGACTAACCAGCTGCTGTCTTCCACGTGGTGGGTGTAATAATGAATCAACCCTGTGCCTCTCCTCACTGACTGTCTCCACCGGCCGAATCGCTTGATCATGTGTGTGGCGTCCTTTATGTATGGGTTGGTGTAATGTCCCCCTGTTGTCGTGTCACCTCTTTGTGTATCGTGAATGTAAATTGGTCGCCTCCCATGTAGCTTATCTATTGGTTGAGTGTGTGTGTGTGATGTTTCTGGTGCTCCCTCTAGTGTGTGTCTAGCTCACATGAATTTACAGTGATGCACATCACCACACCCATTAAACATTTCCAGGACAGGTACAGCACGGGGTTGATACAGAGTAAAGCTCCCTCTACACTGTCCCCAACAAACAAGCCCAGGACAGGCACAGCTCAGGTTAGGTACAGAGTAAAGCTCCCTCTGCACTGTCCCCATGAAAAACTCCCAGAACAGGTACAGCACGGGGTTACATAGAGCATAAAGCTCGCTCTACACTGTCCCCAACAAACATTCCTAGGACAGGTTCAGCATGGGGTTAGATACAGAGTAAATCTCCCTCCACACTGTCCCCATCAACCACTCCCAGGACAGATACAGCACGGGGTTAGAGTCAGAGTAAATCTCCCTCGACACTGTCACCATCAAACACTCTCAGGACAGGTACAGCATGGGGTGAGATGCAGAGTAAAGCTCTCTCTACACTGACCCCATTAAACACAACAGGATAGGTACAGCACGAGGTTAGATAAAGAGTAAAGCTCCCTCTGCACTGTCCCCATCAACCACTCCCAGGGACAGGCAGAGCGTGGGGTTAGATACAGAGTAAAGCACCCTCTACACTGTCCCCATCAAACATTCCCAGGACAGGTACAGCATGAGGTTAGATAAAGAGTAAAGCTCCCTCGAGGCTGTCCCCATCAAATACTCCCAGGAGAGGTACATAGGAACAGGAGTGCGCCATCCAGCTGATCAAGCCTGCCTTAGCGACGAGACCACCTTAATCAATAACCTATTTTAATAATGCGATACAAAGCCCTGGGTGAATTTATTTCCCAGCAGCATCAGTAGCTGTAAATGCTGCTCTACGCTATGTCAGAAATTTTACTGCATCAGAGAATGTCATTGTGAATATTACCTTGTAATATTTAACCTTTCCCAGTGATCACTGCAGTTGACCCCGTCACTGTTTATACTATAAGCTCTTGTCCCATTTAATACTACATTACACCATACTGCTGTGGACACTACAATTAACCCTTTTGGAGAGCTGACGACCATGTACCCAGGGTAAGAGCCTGTGGGACTACCATTTATAATAATCTTTATTGTCACAAGTAGGCTTACATTAACACTTACATTAAATCCCCCAGTCGCCACAAGCCGGCGCCTGTTAGAGTACACAGATGGATAATTCAGAATGTCCAAATTACCCACCATCACGTCTTTCAGACTTGTGGGAGGAAACCGGAGCTCCCAGAGGAAACCCAGGCAGACACAGGGAGAACGTGCCGGGAATCGAACCCGGGACCCTGGAGCTGTAAAGCCACAGTGCTACCTTCTGTGCTACCGTGGCGCGTAAAAAGTCACACACACAACCTCCCCACCCACCCCAGACACACAAACACGTGTGCAGACAAACACAAACTCACACACAGACACAAACTCACACAGGCTGCGTCAATACAGCTTTCAAATGGAGCGAGATCCATTCTCCACCTTTAACTTGGAGAGGTGTATCCGTCCTGTGTGTGACCCAAGTTACACACTGACTCTGAACATCCTCACAACAGCTTGCGGACAGACTTTTCTAAAGCACTTTTCATAACCTTTGGGTATCACAAACTGCTGCACAGGCAATGGAGCCCTTTTGAAACCTAGTCAGTGGTTATCTAGGAAATGGATCAGCTAATTTCAGAGAGAGAGAGAAATTCACAGAAACAGGATGAGATTGTGCTGCACATGTTTCACAGCTGACACTGAGACACACACGAGATGTACAATATCAATTATTATTCTGAGGCATGTGATTAAATCACCCCTCAAACTAAATTCCAGTGTTTCAGAGTAAAGCTTTATCTGCACTGTCCATCAAACATTCACAACCCAAATACTGTCTGGGCTTAAATACAGACTCAAAATCCCTCTGTCCTGTCCAAGGAATTTTTCATTGCAGACAGTTATTTTTATTTTTTGGAAAAACAGAACTCAAATTGCACCGAATCCCAGGGTGGACTCTTGTTTATTTCAGCCCTTCACATTTAAACATGAAGTTTAAGCTCCGATTACAGATGTCTGTTTGTCTCTGTTTGTATATTCTCTGTTATTGTTGTTTTGTCACTTGTCTGAAGTATTTGAATAATAATGATGTGGAGATGCTGGCGTATGACTGGGGTGAGCACAGTACGAAGTCTTACAACACCAGGTTAAAGTCCAACAGGTTTGTTTCGATGTCACTAGCTTTCGGAGCGCTGTTCCTTCCTCAGGTGAATGAAGAGGTCTGTTCCAGAAACACATATATAGACAAATTCAAAGATGCCAAACAATGCTAGGAATGCGACCATGAGCAGGTGATTAAATCCTTACAGATCCAGAGATGGGGTAACCCCAGGTTAAAGAGGTGTGAATTGTATCAAGCCAGGACAGTTGGTAGGATTTAGCAGGCCAGATGGTGGGGGATGAATGTAATGCGACATGAATCCCAGGTCCCGGTTGAGGCCGCACTCATGTGTGTGGAACTTGGCTATAAGTTTCTGATCGCCGATTCTGCGTTGTCGCGGGTATTTGAATAATAGGCTCTCGTTAATCAATATTTTCTCTCAGCACATGGAAGTTGTGAATCTTCAAGGCTGTCAGTCTAATGTAGATAACAAAAAACTACATGCTCTGATCATCAATCCATTCCCCAACCCTAAATAGATCTCACACATTGCAATAATGAAGGATTATCTCCATCAAAACTTCTAATCAGTTCCCAATACTCTTGTTAACACTTGCCTGTATAACCTAAATCCAACTGACAGATTCCGAAAGCTGCACATAAAAATGACTGGTTATTTTAAACTTTGAAACAAAACTATTTGAACTTGTGCTTCAAATCTATTATACAGAAATGTTGTCCTGTGGGCTGACAGTTTCTCAGTAAGACTGAAACATTGAGGTACGCCTCGCACTGCACTTGGCAACATTTGTGGCACTTCCAAAATCTACGATACATTGCTGTCTGTATTGTGTGAATCTACCTGTGAAATATCTGTACAGTTTAAACTTCACTTTTTCTGTCTTCTCATCATTTATAAAGATCACGGTTCTATTCATTTTAAGTCTAAAGTACATCATCTTACATTTCCCAACACAGGACCACGTCCACAGTTCAGTCTACTGCCAAAACGATAATATTTCCCTGCAATTTGATGTTTCCAGCTGTGCTGTTTACAACACTGCCTAATGTTTGGTGTCATCGGCAAACTGGGATGTGTAGCATTCTATCAAATTCTCTTAAATGGTTAATATATACACGTGTGTGCACGCATGTGTCTATGCACGCATGTGTGTGTGTGTGTGTGTGTATGTATCTGTTGCCGTGTATGTACCAGTCAGTGTGTGCACGCGCATGTGTGTGTGTATTTGTGAACTTGTGTGTGTATACGCATTTAAGTCTCAAAGGAAAATATGAGCAGGTGGGTCATTTGGCCCATCGAGTCTGCTCCACCATTCAAACAGATCCTGCCAGGCACAGACGCACGCACACTCACACACACATTCCTATTGCATTATACACAGTCGATTTGTGTCTGGAACATGCTCAATGATTGAGCTTCCACAACCCTCTGGATTAGAGAATTCCAAGATTCTCCACCCTCTGAATGAAGAAATTCCCCCTCATCTCAGTCTGCAATGGTCAACTCATGATTCTGAGCATTCGTGTCAAGAAGGCTAGAATACAAGACCAGGGATGTAATTCTGAGGCTGTATAAGGCTCTGGTCAGACCTCATTTGGAGTATTGTGAGCAGTTTTGGGCCTAGTATCTAAGGAAGGATGTGCTGGCCTTGGAAAGGGTCCATTGGAGGTTCAGAAGAATGTTCCCTGGAATGAAGAACTTGTCGTATGAGGAATGGTTGAGGACACTGGGTGTGTACTCATTGGAGTTTAGAAGGATGAGGGGGGACCTTATTGCAACTTACAGGATACTGCGAGGCCTGGATAGAGTGGACGTGGAGAGGATGTTTGTAGGAAAAACTAGAAGCAGAGGACACCATCTCATACTAAAGGGACGATCCTTTAAAACAGAGATGAGGGGGAATTTCTTCAGCCAGAGGGTGGTGAATCTGTGGAACTCTTTGCCGCAGAAGGCTATGGAGGCCAAATAACTGAGTATCTCTAAGACAGAGATAGATAGGTTCTTGACCAATAAGGGGATCAGGGGTTATGGGGAGAAGACAGGAGGTGGGAATTAGAAAAATATCAGCCATGATTGAATGGCGGAGCAGACTCGATGAGCCGAGTGGCCTAATTCTGCTTCTATGTCTTCTGGTCTTATGGTTTGAGACTGTGCCCCCTCCCCCTGGTTCTAATCTCACCAGTCAGAGATCATCCAACCTACATCTATCTTGTGATGCCCCGTATGAATTGTGTATGTTTCAAGATCACCTCTCATTTTTCGGCACTCTCGGGAACACAGGTACATTTTCCTCAATTTCTCCTCATCAGACAACTTCACCATCCCAGGGATTCGTCCGGCGAATCTCCATTACACTCCTTCTACAGCAAGTATATCCTTCATTAGATATGGAGAACAAAACTCTACACAATGGCCCAGGTGTGTTGTGACCAAGGCTCTGTACAATTGCAGCAAGTCATCTTAACTCCTGTAATAATAACCCCGAGCGATGAAAGTTAACGTACCATTGGCCATCCTGATTGCTTAATGTACCCGCAGTTTGGCGTTTAGTGACCCATGAATAAGGAGTTAGATACAGAGTAAGGTTTCCTCTACACTGTCCCCATCAAACACTCCCAGGACAGGTACAGCACGGGGTTAGATACAGAGTAAAGCTCCCTCTACCCTGTCCCAATCAAACACTCCCAGGACAGGTACAGCACGGGGTTAGATACAGAGTAAAGCTCCCTCTACACTGTCCCCATCAAACACTCCCAGGACAGGTACAGCACGGGGTTAGATACAGAGTAAAGGTCCCTCCACACTGTCCCCATCAAACACTCCCAGGACAGGTACAGCACGGTGTTAGATACAGAGTAAAGCTCCCTCTACACTGTCCCCATCAAACACTCCCAGGACAGGTACAGCACGGGGTTAGATACAGAGTAAAGGTCCCTCCACACTGTCCCCATCAAACACTCCCAGGACAGGTACAGCACGGTGTTAGATACAGAGTAAAGCTCCCTCTACACTGTCCCCATCAAACACTCCCAGGACAGGTACAGCACGGGGTTAGATACAGAGTAAAGGTCCCTCCACACTGTCCCCATCAAACACTCCCAGGACAGGTACAGCACGGTGTTCGATACAGAGTAAAGCTCCCTCTACACTGTCCCCATCAAACACTCCCAGGACAGGTACAGCACGGGGTTAGATACAGAGTAAAGCTGCATCGACACTGTCCCCATCAAACACTCCCAGGACAGGTACAGCACGGGGTTAGATACAGAGTAAAGCTGCCTCTACACTGTCCCCACCAAAAACTCCCAGGACAGGTGCAGCACAGAGTTAGATACACAGTAAATCTCCCTATACACTGCCCCCATCAAACACTCCCAGAACAGGTACAGCACGGGGTTAGATACAGAGTAACGCTCCCTCTACACTGTCCCCATCAAACACTCCCAGGACAGGTACAGCACTGGGTTAGATACAGAGTAAAGCTGGCTTTACAGTGTCCCCAAGAAACACTCCCAGGACAGGTACAGCACGGGGTTAGATACAGAGTAAAGCTCCCTCTACACTGTCCCCATCAAACACTCCCAGGACAGGTACAGCACGGGGTTAGATACAGAGTAACGCTCCCTCTACACTGTCCCCATCAAACACTCCCAGGACAGGTACAGCACGGGGTCAGACACAGAGTAAAGCTCCCTCTACACTGTCCACATCAAACACTCCCAGGACAGGTACAGCACGGGGTTAGATACAGAGTAAAGCTCCCTCTAGACTGTCCCCAGCAAACACGACCAGGTCAGGTTCAGCATGGGGTTACAAACGGAATAAATGTTCCTCTACAATTTCCACAACAGAAGCTGCCAGGATATTTACAGCAAGGAGTGGGAATGGGGCAATGTTTCCAAAGGAAGAGTTTTATTTTTGAAGAAGATAGGGAATTATCAACATAACAGAACTTACCCCAAATGATGATTACTCCAATATCCAAATCAAAAACGATGCCGAATTCATTCCCATCCCACTTTTCCGGATAATCTTAAATAGATAAACATAGAAATAATTAGCAATGACAGACCACATGGAATAGGAGCAGGACTGGGCCATTCAGCCCTTCGAGCTCGCTCCACCAGTCAATATGATCATGGAGATTCTTCCATTTCAACACCGTGTTCCTGCCCAATCGAAGTCTCGAACCTGCTCAGTGACGGAGTCTCCATTTCCCTCTGGGATTGGGAATTCCCAGGATTCACCACCATCTGAGTGCAAAATTCCTCCTCATCTCAGTCCGGCATATCGTTGGTGAAAACATAGAACAAATGATATCTGGGAATGAATTACAGACTGCAATCTAATGGAGGGCTTCGGGATAGATTATATACAGAATAACAGATACCCAGGAGTGAGTTACAAACTGGAATCTAATCGAGGGGTTCAGGATAGTTTATATACAGAATAACAGATACCCAGGAGTGAGTTACAGACTGGAATATAATCGAGGGGTTCACAATGGTTTATATATAGAATAACCGATACCCAGGAGTGAGTTACAGACTGGAATCTAATCGAGGGGTTCAGGATGGTTTATATATAGAATACCAGATACCCGGGAGTGAGTTGCAGAGTGGAATCTAATTGAGGGGTTAGATTTAACTCACTCATAACAAACAAAGAACAAAGAACAAAGAAATGTACAGCACAGGAACAGGCCCTTCGGCCCTCCAAGCCCGTGCCGACCATACTGCCCGACTAAACTACAATCACTCACTCACACTCTTACAAATATACTCTTCCGCACTCACTCACTCTCACAAAATTACTCACACACACTCACTCTTGCACACCCTGATTCACTCTTACACGCTCACACACTCTTACACACTCACCTGTCCATGGAAACTCACTCATTCGTACACACTCCCTCAGTCTTCCACACTCACTCACACACTCTTCCACACTCACTCTCAATTAAACACTCACTCACTCGCATACTCGCTCATTCTTACACATTCACTCACACACACTCACTCTTACATACTCTTACCTTCACACTCACTTACACACTCATTCACTCACTCTGACACACTCACTCCCACACGCTAACACACACTCACTCTCAGATATTCACTCACTCATTTACACATTCAGCTACTCACACTCACATACCCACTCACACACTGACTCGCTCACTCTTACACACTCACTCAGGCTCACACACTGATTCAAACTCACTCTTACACACACTTACACTCTCTCACTAACACATACTAACTATCATTCACACTCACCCTTACACACAGTCACGCTTCCACACTCAGTAACTCTTATACTCACTCTTACACATACATTTTCACACATTCACTCTCACACTTACACTCACCTATACCTACTTTTTGACACGCATTCTCACTCGCTCTCACTAAACTCACTCTTACACTCACTGAATTACACACGGTCCCTGTCACACACACACACATCTTTACACACACTCGAACTCACATTCACACACACATTAACTCGAACGCACTCAATCTCATGCTCACTCAATCACACAATCGCTCGCACACACTCATTCACGCACACCGACTCACTCTTACACACTCACTCTCTTACCCACTCACATACTCAACCACACACTAAATCACTTACTTTTCCACACTCACTCTTACACTCACACAGACTTAATCACTCATTCACACTCTTACACAATCACTCACTAACACACTCTCACTCACTTACTAAATAACTGACTCTTACACACCTTGACTCACACTCGCTCACTATTACACAGTTACTCGCTCATAAACTCATTCACCCACTGAAACTCACTTATCCCTACACACTCACTCATTATTACACACTCACTCTCACACACTCACATCACTCACTCAGTCTTACACACACTCACTCTCTCACGCTTAAACACTCACTCACACACTCACTCGCACTCCTGCACTGCACTCTCTTACACATTCAATCACACACACAGACTCACCCTCACACACTCACTCACTTGCACACTTACTCTTACAAATTCACTCACACACACTCCTACACTCGCACTCACAATCCCTCACACACTCACTCACTCTTACACAATCACTCACCCTCATTAACACCCACTATTACACACACACTTGCACACTCACTCACTTCCTCACTCATTCTTACACACTAACTTGCTCACACACTCAAACTCACTTACACAGTCACTCACATTGACATACTCACACACTGACTCGCTCACTCTTAGACACACTCACCCATACACACACTCACCGTTTACAGATACACTGCAGTGCGATACAATGTGCAATCTAATCGAGGGGTTAGATTTAACTCATTCTTACAAACTCACTTACACACACTCTTATGCACACACTCTAACCCACTCACTAACAACCTTACACAATCACTCACTAACACACACTCACTGACTCTCACACACTCACTGACTCGCACACACTCACTGACTCTCACACACTCACTGACTCTCACACAGTCACTGACTCTCACACTCACTGACTCACACACACACTCACTCTCACACAGACTATTACACACTGTCACTCTGACACACTCACTCCCACACGCTAACACATACTCACTCTGCAATCTGGTAGAGAGAGAGAGAGTGAAATTTCACATCAGAAACACTGAACTCAATTTTGAAAGTGGTCATCATTTGTTGGGCTCTGCCTCTGCCCAGGTTGCCTGCAGAATTCATAAAAATAACGATAGTGGGGTCACTTTGAAAATGAATCCATTGACTGTAAAGTAATCTCGATTGCCCAGAATTAAAGTCCCTTAACTTGAAGCAGGTTTGGTTCTGGAATGAAGCCTGTGTTTTAGGCTGAGACATAAGTATGGAGGGTGAAATTAAATTCGCAGGAGGTCATTTGAATTCACTCACTCTCACTCACACACAGACACACTCAGTCATTCACACTAACTTACACACACTTACTCACTCACACTCACTCACTCTTACACACTCTCTCACTCACACTCACTCATACTCACTCACTCACATCCTCACTCGTACACTAACTCACTCTTACACTTCCACACACACACACTCACTCTTACACACTCTCCCACTCATACTCACTCACTAATACATACTCAGACACTCACATCCTCACTCATACACACGAGGGACGCACAGACAGCAAGCGACACAGAGGCGAGGGACGCACAGAGAGCGAGGGATACAGAGCGAGGGACACAGAGAGAGAGAGAGGGACGAACAGAGAGCGAGGGACGCACAGAGAGCGAGGGACGAACAGAGAGCGAGGGACGCACAGCGAGCGAGGGACGCACAGCGAGCGAGGGACGCACAGAGAACGAGGGATGCACAGAGAGCGAGGGACGCACAGAGAGCGAGGGACGCACAGAGAGCGAGGGACGCACAGAGAGCGAGGGACACAGAGAGCGAGGGACACAAAGAGAGCGAGGGACACACAGAGAGCGAGTGACACACAGAGAGCGAGGGACACACAGAGAGCGAGGGACACACAGAGAGCGAGTGACACACATAGAGCGAGTGACACACAGAGAGCGAGTGACACACAGAGCGAGTGACACCCAGAGCGAGGGACACACAGAGCGAGGGACACACAGAGAGCGAGGGACACACAGAGAGCGAGGGACACACAGAGAGCGAGGGACACACAGAGAGCGAGGGACACACAGAGAGCGAGGGACACAGAGAGCGAGGGGCACAGAGAGCGAGGGGCACAGAGCGTGAGGGACATGGAGCGCGAGGGACACAGAGCGCGAGGGACACAGAGCGTGAGGGACACAGAGAGCGAGGGACACAGAGAGCGAGGGACACAGAGAGCGAGTGACACAGAGAGAGTGGGACAGAGAGGAACACAGCGAGAGTGAGTGTGACAGAGAGAGAGAGTGGGACACAGCGAGACAGCCAGAGAAAGGGGGAAACATAGAGGGAGAGGGACACATAGAGGGAGCGAGGGACACAGCGAAAGCGAGGGAGACAGAGAGAGCGAGGGGCAGAGAGAGAGAGCGAGGGACAGAGAGAGAGCGACGGACACAGAGAGAACGAGAGAGACAGAGAGAGCGAGGGGCACAGAGAGAGCGAGGGACACATAGAGAGCGAGGGACACAGCGAGAGCGAGGGACACAGCGAGAGCGAGGGACAGAGAGAGAGCGATGGACACAGAGAACGAGGGACACAGAGAGAGCGAGGGACACAGAGAGAGCGAGGGACACAGAGAGAGAGTGGGACACAGAGAGAGTGGGGGTCTCAGCGAGAGAGACAAAGAGAGGGGGACACATAGAGGGAGAGGGACACAGAGAGAGCGAGTGAGGTACCCTCAATAATGACGCTTAGAGATTAAACTGTAAAGAAGGCTTTATTAGACTAATAACTATGCTACAGCTATGGACGAGAGCTGACTGCTACACAGACCATGAGACAGCCCTTTATGTATGGCTCCCAGATGGGCGGAGCCAGAGGCGGAGTCCCCAGGGTTCCAAGCCCGGTCTTAAAGGGGACATCAACTTTCCTGATGATAAGGCAGTAACCGCTCATCACTGCGAGGGATACAGCGAGAGCGAGGGACACAGAGAGAGCGAGGGACACAGAGAGAGCGAGGGACACAGAGAGAGAGTGGGACAGAGAGAGAGTGGGAGTCACAGCGAGAGAGACAAAGAGAGGGGGACATAGACAGGGAAAGGGACACAGAGAGAGCGAGTGAGGTACCCTCAATAATGACGCTTAGAGATTAAACTGTAAAGAAGGCTTTATTAGACTAATAACAATGCTACAGCCATGGACGAGAGCTGGCTGCTGCACAGACCATGAGGCAGACCTTTATGTATGGCTCTCAGATGGGAGGAGCCAGAGGCGGAGTCCCCAGGGTTCCAAGCCCCGTCTTAAAGGGGACATCACCTTACATGATGATAAGGCAGTAACCGTTCATCACATTCACCACCTGTTTAAAAAAGAGTCCAGCGGGTGTGAAGTGCCATCATAGGTCCATCCTTCTCGGTGGCCGGATCGTCCTCCTCGACCTCCTCAATTCGGGCAGTGGTGCGGCGGGCACGGACGTCCCGGTTGAGGGCACATGCGGGAGCACAGCGGTCGGAGCTTCGGCCCGGGTCGGGGCAGAGGAACTAGACAGGGCCGGGGGTAGCGGAGCCGGCACCGGCGGGGTGTGTAAAGGGGGGGCGCAAGGGGGGGGTGCACGGTAGGAGCTCACCAGCGGGTGGTAGGGCCGGAAGGGGGTGTGTTGTAGGGGGCGACGGGTCCTGCCGGGGAGCGGCACGGGAAGGGGCGTCTGTGGTGCAGGATCCAGCGGGTGCCAGATCCCGGAGGGAAACCGTATCTTGCCTGCCGTCGGAGTACTCCACGTAGGCGTAACTGGGGTTGGCGTGGAGCAGTCGGACCTTTTCAACTAGGGGGTCCGTTTTATGGCTCCTCGCGTGCTTCCGGAGAAGAACGGGTCCCGGAGCCATCAGCCAAGGTGGAAGCAAGACCCCGGAGGTAGACTTCCTGGGGAAGAGAAACAATCGGTCGTGAGGGGTCTCGTGGCCGTGCAGAGGAGCGACCTAATGGAGTGCAGGGCATCTGGTAGGCCCTCCTGCCAGCGGGTGGTTGGGAGATATCTCGACCGCAGGGCCAGAAGGACAGCCTTCCGCACGGTCGTGTTCTCCCTCTCCACCTGCCCGTTTCCCCGTGAGTTATAACTGTCCGTTCTGCTCGAGGCGATGCCTTTGC
This sequence comes from Scyliorhinus torazame, assembly GCF_047496885.1. NCBI lineage: Eukaryota > Metazoa > Chordata > Chondrichthyes > Carcharhiniformes > Scyliorhinidae > Scyliorhinus > Scyliorhinus torazame. The sequence goes on along the minus strand of NC_092710.1, from coordinate 38,350,196 downwards.
TGAGCTGATACTGACGCAGTTCATCGCTCATGAACGATGTACCCATGTCGCTGTGGATATAAGCAGGGAAATCGATCATGGTGAGGAAATAGGCATAACGATTGGTGGACGGGAGGGGCCCCTTGAAGTCCACGCTCAGTCGCTCAAAGGGGCCCGAGGTCTTCACGAGCCGAACATTGTCTGGCCGATAGAAGTGCGGTTTGCACTCTGCACAGACTTGGCAGGCCCTGACCATGGCCTTGACCTCCTTGGTTGAGTATGGTAGGTTGTGGGACTTGATGAAATGGACGAGCCGGGTAACCCCCGGGTGGCAGAGGTCATTGTGGATGGCTTGCAGGCGGTCCTCCTGCACGTTGGCGCATGTGCCGCGGGACAGGGCATCTGGTGTCTCGTTGAGCTCCCCTAGACGAGACTTGATATCGTACGAGTAGGTGGAGAGTTCGATCCTCCACCTCAAAATGTTATGGTTTTTTATTTTGCCTCGTTGCGTGTTATCGAACATATGGGCGACCGGCCATTGGTCGGTGACGAGGGTAAACCTCCTACCGGCTAGGTAGTGTCTCCAGCGCCGCTAAGCCTCCACATTGGCTTGTGCCTCCTTTTCGACTGCAGAGTGACGAACATCGGAGGCGGTGAGGGTTCGGGAGAAGAACGCTACTGGTCTGCCTCCTTGATTGAGGGGAGCAGCCAGGGCGATGTCTGATGCATCGCTCTCTACCTGGAAAGGGATGGTTTCGTCCACCGCGTGCATGGCGGCCTTGATGATGTTGGCCTTGATGCGGTTGAAGGCCAATTGAGCCTCAGCCGAGAGGGGAAAAGTTGTGGTCTTTAGGAGTGGGCGGGCTTTGTCCGCATACTTGGGGACCCACTGGGCGTAATAGGAGAAAAGCCCCAAGCACCCTTGAGGGCCTTGAGGCTGCGGGGAAGAGGGAGTTCCGCATGCGGTCGCGGTCGGGACCTAGGACCCCGTCTTCCACAACATAGCCGAGGATGGCCAGCCGGGTGGTGTGGAAAACGCATTTGCACTCGTTATGGGTCAGGTTAAGGGCTCGGGCGGTCTGGAGGAACTTTTTGAGGTTAGCTTCATGGCCCTGCTGATCATGGCCGCAGATGGTGACATTGTCCAAGTACGGGTCTGTAGCCCGCAAACCGTACTGGTCCACCATTTGGTCCATCGCCCTTTGAAAGACGGAGACCCCATTTGTGACACCAAAGGGGACCCTGAGGAAGTGGAAGAGCAGGCCGGCTGCTTCGAAGGCAGTATAGGGGCGGTCTTTTGGTCGGATGGGGAGCTGGTGGTAGGCAGATTTGAGGTCGACCGTGGAAAAGACTCGGTATTGGGCGATCCGATTTACCATTTCCGCAATGCGAGGAAGGGGGTATGCATCAAGCTGCGTGAATCGGTTTATGGTCTGGCTATAATCCACGACCATCCGTTTCTTCTCCCCGGACCGGACTACCACCACTTGCGCTCTCCAAAGGCTGTTGCTAGCCTCGATGACACCCTCTCCCAGTAAACGCTGGACCTCTGACTTGATAAAAGACATATCATGGGCACTGTAGCGCCGGCTCCTGGTGGCGATGCACTTACAGTCAGGAGTGAGGTTAGCGAATAGCGAGGGGGGTGCGACTTTCAGTGTCACAAGGCAGCACACCGTGAGGAGGGGCAAGGGTCCGCCGAACTTCAGTGTCAGGCTTCGGTGGCTGCACTGGAAATCCAGTCCGAGCAGCAGGGGGGCACAGATATGAGGGAGGATATAAAATTTGAAACGGGTGTATTTGGCACCCTGGATCGAGAGATCTGCAATACAGTACCCCGTGATTTGTACGGAGTGTGACCGAGATGCGAGGGCTATGGTTTGGGATGCGGGATGGGTGCGTCGGGAGCAGCGCCTTACCGTTTCAGGGTGGATAAAACTCTACGTGCTCCCGGAGTCGAAGAGGCATGCAGTGTCGTGCCCGTTGACCTGGACCTGCATCATGGAGTTCTGCAGGTGTTTTGGCCGAGTTTGATCGAGGGTGATCGCACCCAGTCGCAGGTAGGCAGAGGCATCAGCCGAGTCGGACTCGTAAAATGGCCGCCGCCGCTGGCTGCGCGTGTCAGATCGAGAAGATGGCCGCTGACAAGATGGCCGCTCCCATGATTCGCACGAGGCTGATGACGCATCAGAAGAGGGCGTGTCGGGTCGGTGCGCAGCAGCATTGCGAGGCCTGCGGGCCTGAGAGCCTGATTTTCGGGCCGGCTGTTCTTTGTTTTTCTGGCCCCTGGGTCTGGCCAGGCAGACCCTCGCAAAGTGCCCTTTCTTCCCGCAGTCGCTGCAGATCGCGGAGCGGGCTGGGCAGCGTGGTCGTGGGTGCTGGCCCTGCCCGCAGAAGTAGCATGGTGTGCCCCCATGGTGAGCGGGTCGCTGCGTGGCGCAGGCCTGTAATACGGTTGAGTCTGAGGAAGACCGGGGGGGGGTGCTGGCAGAGTCCGCGGGGTATGTACCCAAGTTATGTCGGGCCACCTCCAGCGAGGAGGCGAGTGTTAGCGTCTCCTGGAGGTCTTTTCGAGCAGCCGCTGCCGGATGTAGGTTGAGCGGATGCCGGACACGAAAGCGTCTCTGATGTGCAGGTTCATGTGGACTTCCCCTGTCACGTCCTGATGGTCACAGTCCCTGGCAAGCGCGGTGAGTTTTTCAACAAACTCGTCGAGCGATTCCGCCGAGCGCTGCCGGCAGGTAGAGAGCAGAGGCCGGGTGTGCACCTCATTGACGGGTTTGACAAACCGCTTGCGGAGCAACTCAATCGCCGCATCATAAGTCGTCGCCTTTTCGAGCGTGACGGAGATTCTGTGACTCATCCAGGCGTGCAGTAGACACAGCTTGCGGGGCCCCAGGATGGGAGTCTCTGCGGAGTCCAGGTAGGCCTCGAAGCACCGCAGCCAGTATTTGAAAATTTCCTTTGCCTCCGGCGTTCGTGCATCCAGATTGAGCTTCTCTGGTTTTAGGCCTGCGTCCATCCTGAATCTAGTTTAGTCTAATAAATTGAGGTACCCTCAATAATGATGCTTAGAGATTAAACTGTAAAGAAGGCTTTATTAGACTAATAACTATGCTACAGCTATGGTCGAGAGCTGACTGCGACACAGATCATGAGGCAGCCCTTTTGTATGGCTCCCAGATGGGCGGAGCCAGAGGTGGAGTCCCCAGGGTTCCAAGCCCGGTCTTAAAGGGTAAATTACCTTTCCTGATGATAAGGCAGTAACCGTTCATCACAGCGAGGGACACAGAGAGAGCGAGTGACACAGAGAGAGCGAGGGACACAGAGAGAGCGAGGTACACAGCGAGAGCGAGGGGCACAGCGCGAGCGAGGGACACAGCGAGAGCGAGTGACACAGCGAGAGCGAGGGACAAGAGAGAGCGAGGGACACAGAGAGAGCGAGGGACACAGAGAGAGCGAGGGACACAGAGAGAGCGAGGGACACAGAGAGCGAGGGACACAGAGGGAGCGAGGGGCACAGAGAGAGCGAGGGACACAGAGAGAGTGAGGGACACAGAGAGAGCGAGGGACACAGAGAGAGCAAGGGACACAGAGAGAGCGAGGGACACAGAGAGAGCGGGACACAGAGAGAGAGGAACAGAGAGAGCGAGGGACAAAGAGAGAGCGAGGGACACATAGAGAGCGAGGGACACAGAGAGAGCGAGGGACACAGAGAGAGCGAGGGACACAGAAAGCGAGGGACACAGAGATAGCGAGGGACACAGAGAAATCGAGGACCACATTGAGGGCCAGGGACACAGAGACAGCCAGGGACACAGAGAGAGCCAGGGACACGGAGAGAGCCAGGGACACAGAGTGAGCCAGGGACACAGAGAGAGCGAGGTACACAGAGAGAGCGAGGGACACAGAGAGAGTGAGGGACACAGAGAGAGTGAGGGACACAGAGAGAGCGAGGGACACAGAAAGCGAGGGACACAGAGATAGCGAGGGACACAGAGAAATCGAGGACCACAGTGAGGGCCAGGGACACAGAGACAGCCAGGGACACAGAGAGAGCCAGGGACACGGAGAGAGCCAGGGACACAGAGTGAGCCAGGGACACAGAGAGAGCGAGGTACACAGAGAGAGCGAGGGAGACAGTGAGTTCGAGGACCACAGAGAGAGCCAGGTACACAGAGAAAGCCTGGGACACAGAGGGAGCAAGGGGCACACAGAGAGCGAGGGACACAGAGAGAGCGAGGGACACAGAGAGAGTGAGGGACACAGAGAGAGCGAGGGACACAGAGAGCGAGGGAGACAGAGAGAGCGATGGAGACAGAGAGCGAGGGACACAGAGAGCGAGGGACACAGAGACAGCGAGGTACACAGAGAGAGCGAGGGACACAGAGAGAGCGAGGGACACAGAGAGAGTGAGGGACACAGAGAGAGCGAGGGACACAGAGAGAGCGAGGGACACAGAGAGAGCGATGGACACAGAGAGTGCGAGGGATACAGAGAGCGAGGGACACAGAGAGAGAAGAGCGAGGGTCGCACAGAGTGTGAGGGAAACACAGAGAGCGTGGGACACACAGAGAGCGAGGGACACAGAGAGCGAGGGACACACAGAGGGTGAGGGACACAGAGAGAGCGAGGGACACAGCGACAGCGAGGGACACAGCGAGCGAGGGACACGGCGAGCGAGGGACGCAGAGAGAGCGAGGAATGCAGAGAGAGCGAGGGACGCAGAGAGCGCGAGGGGCGCAGACAGAGCGAGGGACGCAGAGAGAGCCAGGGACGCAGAGAGAGCCAGGGACGCAGAGAGAGCCAGGGACGCAGCGAGCGAGGGACACAGCGAGCGAGGGACACATCGAGCGAGGGACACAGCGGGCGAGGGACACAGCAGGCTAGGGACACAGCGGGCGAGGGACACAGCGGGCGAGGGACACAGCGGGCGAGGGACACAGCGAGAGAGGGACACAGACTCACTAACAACCTTACACAATCACTCACTAACACACACTCACTCACTCACTAACTCACTCTTACACACAGACTCATTATTACAGACTGACTCTCACACACTCACTGACTCTCACACACTCACTCTCATACAGACTCTTACACACTGTCACTCTGACACACTCACTCCCACACGCTAACACATACTCACTCTGCAATCTGGTAGAGAGAGAGAGACAGAAATCTCAGATCAGAAACTCTGAACTCAATTTTGAAAGTGGTCAACATTTGTTGGGCTCTCCCTGTGCACAGGTTGCTTGCAGAATTCACAAAATTAACGATAGTGGGGTCACTTTGAAAATGAATCCATTGACTGTAAAGTAATCTCGATTGCCCAGAATTAAAGTCCCTCAACTTGAAGCGGGTTTAATTCTGGAATGAAGCCTGTGTTTTAGGCCGAGACATAAATATGGAGGGTGAAATTAAATTTGCAGGTCATTTTAATTCAATTTGAATTCACTCACTCTCACTCACACACAGACTGACTCACTCATTCACACTAACTTACACACAATTACTCACTCACACTCACTCACTCTTACACACTCTCTCATTCACACTCACTCATACTCACTCACTCATACATATTCAGACACTCACATCCTCACTCATACACTCACACGCTCACTCACTCTTACACATTCACACACACTCACTCTGACACGCTCAGTCACTCTCTCTCAGACACAGACTGACTCATTCATTCACACTCACTTCCCACTCTCTCACTCACACTCACTCACTCTTACACACTCTCTCACTCACACTCACTCACTCATACATACTCAGACACTCACATCCTCACTCATACACTCACACTCACACATTCACTCACTCTTACACGCTGAATCACTCTCTCTCAGACACAGACACAATCATTCACACTCACTTACACACAATTACTCACTCACTCACTCATTCTTACACACTGACTCACACATGATCTTACATACTCGCACTCACTCTTACATTCCACTCACACTCACTCACACTCACTCACTCACACATACTCAGCCACTCACATCCTCACTCATACACTCACACGCTCACTCACTCTTACACATTCACACACTCACTCACTCTTGCACACTCAATCACTCTCTCTCAGACAGACACAATCATTCACACTCACTTACACACAATTACTCACTCACTCACTCATTCTTATACACTGACTCACACATGATCTTACATACTCGCACTCACTCTTACATTCCACTCACACTCACTCACACTCACTCACTCACACATATTCAGCCACTCACATCCTCACTCATACACTCACACGCTCACTCACTCTTACACATTCACACACACACTCACTCACTCTTGCACACTCAATCACTCTCTCTCAGACAGACACAATCATTCACACTCACTTACACACAATTACTCACTCACGCTTATACACTCCTCTTACACTCACACGGACACTCACTCATTCTTACTCACTGACTCACACACATAATCTTACATACTCACACTCACTCTTACACACACATTCTTACATACGCACACACTTTTACACACACACACTCACTCACTTTTACACATTAACTTGCTCACTCTTACACACTCACCCACACTTGCAATCACTCACACTCACATACTAATCACTCTCACACACCAATCACACACACACTGTCAAGTTCACACACTCACTCCCACAGACTCACACTCATTCACATTCACTCACACGCTCACTCTTACACACTCAGTCACTCTTATACAAACACACTGTTCACACACAATTACACACACTCACTCGTACTCACTCACTCTCACTCTTACTCTCACACACACTAGTTCTTACCAATTCTCACTCTTACACTCACTCACTCTATGACACACTCATTCACTGTTATACACACTCACTCACACAGTGGGGGACGCACAGAGAGTGAGGGGCGCACAGAGAACGAAGGAAGCACAGGGAGCGAGGGACGCACAGAGAGCGAGGGACGCACAGAGAGCGAGGGACGCACAGAGAGCGAGGGACCCACAGAGAGCGAGGGGCACACAGAGAGCGAAGGACACAAAGAGAGCGAGGGATCCACAGAGAGCGAGGGACGCACAGAGAGCGAGGGACGCTCAGAGAGCGAGGGACGCACAGAGAGCGAGAGACGCACAGAGAGGGAGGGGCGCACAGAGAGCGAGGGGCGCACAGAGAGCGAGTGACGCACAGAGAGTGAGGAACACAGCTAGAGCGAGGGAAACAGAGCGAGATAGAGGGACACAGCGAGAGAGAGGGGGACACAGCGAGAGAGAGAGGGTCACAGCGAGAGGGAGAGGGACACAGCGAGAGAGAGAAGGACACAGCGCGAGAGAGAGGGACACAGCACGAGAGAGAGGGACACAGCGCGAGACAGAGGGACACAGCGCGAGACAGAGGGACACAGCGGGAGACAGAGGGTCACAGCGCGAGAGAGTGGGGGCACAGCGCGAGAGAGAGGGACACAGCGCGAGAGAGAGGGACACAGCGCGAGAGAGAGGGACACAGCGAGAGAGAGGGACACAGCGAGAGAGAGAGGGACACAGCGAGAGAGAGAGGGACACAGCGCGTGAGAGAGGGACACAGCGCAAGAGAGAGGGACATAGCGCGAGAGAGTGGGACACAGCGCGCGAGAGAGGGACACAGTGCGAGAGAGAGGGACACAGCACGAGAGAGAGGGACACAGCGAGAGCGAGGGACGCAGAGAGCGAGGGACGCAGAGAACGAGGGACGCAGAGAGCGAGGGACGCAGAGAGCTAGGTACGCAGAGAGTGAGGGACGCAGAGAGCGAGAGACTCAGAGAGCGAGGGGAACAGAGAGCGAGGGACACAGAGAGCGAGGGACACAGAGAGCGTGGGACAGAGAGAGAGGGGGACACAGAGAGAGAGGGACAGAGTGAGAGAGGGACTGAGAGAGAGCGTGGGACAGAGAGAGAGAGGGACACAGCGAGAGAGCCAGAGAGAGGGGGGCACATAGAGGGAGAGGGACACATAGAGGGAGCGAGGGACACAGCGAGGGCAAGAGCGAGGGACATAGCGAGAGAGAGAGGGACACAGTGAGCGAGAGAGGGACACAGCGAGAGAGAGGGACACAGCGAGGAAGAGGGACTCAGCGAGAGAGAGGGACACGGAGATAGGGACACAGAGAGCGAGGGATACGGAGAGCGAGGGACACGGAGAGCGAGGGACACGAGAGCGAGGGACACGGAGTGCGAGGGACACGGAGTGTGAGGAATACAGAGAGAGCGAGGGACACAGCGAGAGCGAGGGGGACAGAGAGAGAGAGGGGGACAGAGTGGGACACAGCGAGAGAGAGGTGGACACCGCGAGAGAGGGACACAGCGAGAGAGACAGAGAGAGGGGGACACATAGAGGGAGAGGGACAGCGAAACAGAGGGGGATACACCGAGAGCGTGGCGGACAGAGTGAGAGGGGGACAGAGAGGGAAACATCGAGAGCGTGGGACACAGAGAGAGAGAGTGACACAGATAGAAAGAGGTACGCAGTGAAAGAGATAATTAAAGTGTCCCTCGCTCTCGCTGTGTGCCTCGCTCTCGCTGTGTACCTCGCTCTCTCTGTGTTCCTCGCTCTCTCTATGCCCCTCGCTCTCTCTGTCTCCCTCGCTCTCTCTGTGTCCCTCGCTTTCTCTGTGTCACTCGCTCTCTCTGTGTCCCTCGCTGTGATGAACGGTTACTGCCTTATCATCCGGAAAGGTGATTTCCCCTTTAAGACCGGGCTTGGAACCCTGGGGACTCCGCCTCTGGCTCCGCCCATCTGGGAGCCATACATAAAGGGCTGCCTCATGATCTGTGCAGCAGTCAGCTCGCGTCCATAACTGTAGCATAGTTATTAGTCTAATAAAGCCTTCTTTACAGTTTAATCTCTAAGCGTCATTATTGAGGGTACCTCAATTTATTAGACTGAACTAGATTCAGGATGGTCGCAGGCCTAAAACCAGAGAAGCTCAATCTGGAAGCACGAACGACGGAGGCAAAGGAAAATGTTAAATACCGGCAGCGGTGCTTCGAGGCCTACCTGGACTCCGCAGAGACTCCATCCTGGGGCCCCGCAAGCTGTGTCTACTCCACGCCCGGGTGAGTCACAGAATCTCCGCCACGCTCAAAAAGGCGACGACTTATGATGCGGCGATTGAGTTGCTCCGCAAGCGGTTTGTCAAACACATCAATGAGGTGCATGCCCGGCATCTGCTCTCTACCTGCCGGCAGTGCTCGGGGGAATCGCTCGACGAGTTTGTTGAAAAACTCACCGCGCTTGCCAGGGACTGTGACCATCAGGATGTGACAGCGGAGGTCCACATGAACCTGCACATCAGAGACGCTTTCGTCTCTGGCATCCACTCGTCCTTCATCCGGCAGCGGCTGCTCGAAAACGGGGCAAAAGACCTCCAGGAGACGCTAACGCTCGCCTCTTCACTGGAGGTGGCCCGACACAACTTGGGTACGTACCCCGCGGACTCGGCCAGACCCCCCCCCCCCCCGGACATCCTCAGACTCAACCGTATTACAGGCCTGCGCCACGCGGCGACCCGCTCACCATGGGGGCACACCATGCTACTTCTGCGGGCAGGGCCAGCACCCACGACCACGCTGCCCAGCCCGCTCCACGATCTGCAGCGACTGCGGAAGAAAGGGCACTTTGCGAGGGTCTGCCTGGCCAGACCCAGGGGCCAGAAAAACAAAGAACAGCCAGCCCGAAAATCAGCTCTCAGGCCCGTAGGCCTCGCAATGCTGCTGCGCACCGACCCGACACGCCCTCTTCTGATGCGTCATCAGCCTCGTGCGAATCGTGGGAGCGGCCATCTTGTCAGCGGCCATCCTCTCGACCTGACACGCGCAGCCAGCGGCGGCGGCCATTTTACGAGTCGGAGTCGGCTGACGCCTCCGACTACCCGCGAATGGGTGAACACCCTCGATCAAACTCGGCCAAAACACCTGCAGAACTCCATGATGCAGGGCCAGGTCAACGGGCACGTCACTGCATGCCTCTTCGACTCCGGGAGCACGGAGAACTTTATCCACCCTGAAACAGTAAGGCGCTGCTCCCTACGCCCCCATCCCGCATCCCAAACCATAGCCCTCGGATCTGGGTCCAATCGGTACAAATCACGATCTGGGGGATCTCTCGATCCAGGGTGCCAAATACACCCGTTTCAAATTTTATATTCTCCCTCACCTCTGTGCCCCTCTTCTGCTCGGACTGGATTTCCAGTGCAGCCACCGAAGCCTGACACTGAAGTTCGGAGGACCCTTGCCCCCCCCCTTCACGGTGTGCTGCCTTGCGACACTGAAAGTCGCACCCCCCTCACTGTTCACGAACCTCACTCCTGGCTGTAAGCCCATCGCCACCAGGAGCCGGCGCTACAGTGGCCAAGATATGGTTTTTATCAAGTCAGAGGTCCAGCGTTTACTGGGAGAGGGGGTCATCGAGGCTAGCAACAGCGCTTGGAGAGCGCAAGTGGTGGTAGTCCGGTCCGGGGAGAAGAAACGGATGGTCGTGGATTATAGCCAGACCATAAACCGATTCACACAGCTTGATGCGTACTCCCTTTCTTGCATCGCGGAAATGGTGAATTGGATCGCCCAGTTCCGAGTCTTTTCCACGGTCGACCTCAAATCTGCCTACCACCAGCTCCCCATCCGACCAAAAGTACGCCCCTATACTGCCTTCGAAGCATCCGGCCGGCTCTTCCACTCCCTCAGGGTGCCCTTTGGTGTCACTAATGGGGTCTCCGTCTTTCAAAGGGCGACGGACCAAATGGTGGACCAGTACGGTTTGCGGGCTACATACCCGTACTTGGACAATGTCACCATCTGCGGCCCTGATCAGCAGGACCATGACGCTAACCTCAAAAATTTCCTCCAGACCGCCGGAGCCCTTAACCTGACCTATAACGAGGGCAAATGCGTTTTCCACACCACCCGGCTGGCCATCCTCGGCTATGTTGTGGAAGACGGGGTCCTAGGCCCCGACCCCGACCGCATGCGCCCCTTAAGGAACTCCCTCTCCCCCGCAGCCTCAAGGCCCTCAAACGGTGCTTGGGGCTTTTCTCCTATTACGCCCAGTGGGTCCCCAAGTATGCGGACAAAGCCCACCCACTCCTAAAGACCACCACATTTCCCCTCTCGGCTGAGGCTCAATTGGCCTTCAATCGCATCAAGGCCGACATCATCAAGGCCGCCATGCACGCGGTGGACGAAACCATCCCTTTCCATGTAGAGAGCGATGCATCAGACATCGCCCTGGCTGCTACCCTCAATCAAGGAGGCAGACCAGTAGCGTTCTTCTCCCGAACCCTCACCGCCTCCGATGTTCGACACTCTGCAGTCGAAAAGGAGGCACAAGCCATTGTGGAGGCTGTGCGACGCTGGAGGCACTACCGAGCCGGTAGGAGGTTTACCCTCGTCACCGACCAACGGTCGCTCGCCTATATGTTCGATAACACACAACGGGGCAAAATAAAAAATGATAAAATTTTGAGGTGGAGGATCAAACTCTCCACCTAATCATACGATATCAAGTATCGTCCAGTAGAGCTCAACGAGCCCCCAGATGCCCTGTCTCGTGGCACATGCACCAATGCAGGAGGACCGCCTGCAAGCCATCCACAATGACCTCTGCCACCCGGGGGTTACACGGCTCGTCCATTTCATCAAGTCCCGCATCCTACCTTACTAAACCAAGGAGGTCAAGGCCATGGTCAGGGCCTGCCAATTCTGTGCGGAGTGCAAACCGCACTCCTATCGGCCAGACAAGGTTCGGCTCGTGAAGGCCTCGGGCCCCTTTGAGCGACTGAGCGTGGACTTCAAGGGGCCCCTCCCGTCCACCAACCGTTATGCCTATTTCCTCACCGTGATCGATGAGTTCTCCCGTTTCCCATTCGCCATTCCCTGCACCGACATGACCTCAGCCACGGTGATTAAGGCACTGCACAGCATCTTCACCCTGTTCGGTTTCCCTGCTTTTATCCACAGCGACAGGGGTACATCGTTCATGAGCGATGAACTGCGTCAGTATCTGCTCAGCAAAGGCATCGCCTCGAGCAGAACGACCGGTTACAACCCGCGGGGAAACGGGCAGGTGGAGAGGGAGTACACGACCGTGTGGAAGGCTGTCCTTCTGGCCCTGCGGTCGAGAAATCTCCCAACCATCCGCTGGCAGGAGGTCCTACCCGATGCCCTACACTCCATTAGGTCACTCCTCTGCACGGCCACGAATGAGACCCCTCACGACCGATTGTTTCTCTTCCCCAGGCAGTCTACTTCCGGGTTCTTGCTTTCACCTTGGCTGATGGCTCCGGGATCCGTTCTTCTCCGGAGGCACGCGAGGAGCCATAAAACGGACCCCCTAGTTGAAAAGGTCCGACTGCTCCACGCCAACCCCAGTTACGCCTACGTGGAATACTCCGACGACAGGCAAGATACGGTTTCCCTCCGGGATCTGGCACCCGCTGGATCCTCCACCACAGACGCCCCTTCCCGCGACGCTCCCCTGCAGGACCCGTCGCCCCCTACAACACACCCCTTTCCGGCCCTACCACCCGTTGGTGAGCTCCTACCGTACCCGTCGCCCCCTACCTTTACACACCCCGCAGGTGCCGGCTCCGCTACCCCCGGCCCTGCCTAGTTCCTCTGCCCCGACCCGGACCGAAGCTCCGACCGCTGTGCTCCCGGATGTGCCCTCAACCGGGACGTCCGTGCCCGCCGCACCACCGCCCGAATTGAGGAGGTCGAGGAGGACTATCCGGCCACCGAGACGGATAGACCTATGATGGCACTTCTCCCCCGCCGGACTCCTTTTTAAACAGGGGGTGAATGTGATGAACAGTTACTGCCTCATCATCGTGTAAGGCGATGTCCCCTTTAAGACGGGGCTTGCAACCCTGGGGACTCCGCCTCTGGCTCCGCCCATCTGGGAGCCAGACATAAAGGCTGCCTCATGGTCTGTGTAGCAGTCAGCTCTCGTCCATAGCTGTAGCATAGCTTTTAGTCCAGTAAAGCCTTCTTTACAGTTTAATCTCTAAGCGTCATTGTTGAGGGTACCTCATAAACTTGACGGTGCCAGCCCCTATTTATGGAAACCACCGATTCACCCCGGCGGCAAGACAGGATACAATATTTAAACAGTGGCATAAAGCTGGGCTGAGACAGGTTAAAGACTTGTTGTTGGAAAGTAGATTTGAAGAATTGAGGGAGAAACATAAAATGCAGAGGGAGGTGAAGTTTAATTATCTTCAATGATGAAACTTGGTGAAAAAGCAGTTGTCCTCTTTCGTTTGCCTACCAGAGAACAAGCTGCTGGATAATTGCTGACCTGGTGATGGGAAATTACTAACATTTACAGGTGGTTGATGGACAGAAAGAAAGCAGCGATTGAAGAGATGAAACAAAAGTGGAAGAAAGAGTTGGATGTGGAGTTGGAATGGGGACTATGGAGTGAGATTATACACAGGGTCAATGCGACATCTTCATGTGCTCAGATGGGCTTGATACAATTCAAGGATGTACACAGGGGCCCATATGACACAGGAATGAATGAGCAGATTCCTCACAGAGGGAGAAGATAAATGTGAGAGTGTAAAGGAGGACCAGTTAACCATGTCCACATCTTCTGGTCACGTCCACGATTAGTGGGCTTCTGGCTCTCGCTATTTAAAACACAAACAAAAGTTGTGGAGGTGGAAATATTACTGGGACCACGAGGCAATTTCTGGGGTGTCGGAAGTACCGGGACTAATAGGTGGGGACGGGGCCGATGTGGTGGCCTTTGTCACATTGATCGCCCGGAGGCTAATTTTATTGGAAGGGAAGTCAGAAGATCCGCCAAAAATATCGACATAGTTGAGGGATATTGCGGAATTCCTTAATCTTGAGAAACTAAAGTTAGCCCTTTGTGGCTCAGATGGGGGTTTCTGGACGAGATGGAAGCTGTTCTTGTCTCTATTTACAGATCTGTTTGTTGCCAGTGGGTAAGGGGAGGGAAGAGCGGAAAGGTTTAATGGAAATAAAGGAATACATGTCAAATGAGGAGAATAGTATTGTGTTTGTGTTGTGACTGACTGATTGTTTGTATGTTGTTATGTCCGTCCTCAACGGAATGAAAATATTTTCAAAAAACACAACAACAATGACCACACCTTTTTAAAAAGTAGCTCACGGACTGCAAAATGTTTGAAGGTCGTGAGTTAAAAGTCTTAAACTTAAACATGGGAATGGGGGAGTTAATTCATCCCTTCCACAGGGGACGTGGGGGAATTTTCCACCATGATCACATTTCTGATTGTGGAATCTTACTGTGCAATCAATATGCCTGCTGTCAGTTTGTACATGTTCAACTAGAAAGAGAGAAAGAAATCCATCTTCAGAGACTCTGAACTTAATTTTGAAAGTGCCCCATTTTGGGGCTCTTCCTGTGCACAAGCTGCCTGCAGAATTCCCCAAATTGAAAACAAGGTGAGCAGGGTGAGGGGCGAGTTAACAGAAAGCAGTTGGGGTTATCAAACTAACCGTTTTCACTGAATCCAAATTGTTTCATTATAAATTCTAATCTCAGGAATTGACATCAGATGATTTCAGTGAAAAATCCCTTTGAACCTCCTTGTCTAATAAAATGATGTTGTTGCCGACGACCATGTATTGATTCAGGAATAAACTTCACATCTCACAGTGAGAAAAAAACAAATTGTATCCAAATTTATCGAGCAGCCCATTGAAGAAATCTGTGTGTGAACAACATGTACAATATGAAGTGAAGCTTTGCAATGAGCTTTGTTTGTCTGGCCAGGAATCTTCTCTTAAACACCCATCAAACACTCCCAGGACAGGTACAACATGGGGTCAGATACAGAGTAAAGCTCCCTCGACACTGTCCCCATCAAACACTCCCAGGACAGGGACAGCACGAGCTTAGATACAGAGTAAAGCTCCCTCTACATTCTCCCCATCAAACACTCCCAGCACAGGTACCGCGTGGGGTTAGATACAGAGTAAAGCTCCCTCTACACTGTTCCCATCAAACACTCCCCGGACAGATACAGCACGGGGTTAGATACAGAGTAAAGCTCCCTCTACGCTGTCCCCATCAAACACTCCCAGGACAGGTACAAGACGTACCTGGATACAGAGTAAATTCCCTCTACACTGTCCCCATTAACAACTCCCAGGACAGGTACCGCATGGGTTAGATACAGAGGAAAGCTCCCTCTACACTGTTCCCATCAAACACTCCCAGGACAGGTACATCACTGGTTTAGATACAGAGTAAAGCTCCCTCTACGCTGTGCCCATCAAACACTCCCAGGACAGGTACAAGACGTACCTGGATACAGAGTAAATTCCCTCTACACTGTCCCCATCAAACACTCCCAGGACAGGTACCGCATTGGGTCAGATACAGAGTAAAGCTCCCTCTACACTGTTCCCATCAAACATTCCCAGGACAGGTATAGCACTGGGTTAGATACAGAGTAAAGCTCTCTATACGCTGTCCCCATCAAACACTCCCAGGACAGGTATAGCACTGGGTTAGATACAGAGTAAATCTCAAACTACGCTGTCCCCATCAATCACTCCCAGGACAGGTACAATGCGTACTTGGATACAGAGTAAAGCTCCCTCTACACTGTTCCCATCAAGCACTCCCAGGACAGATACAGCACTGGGTTAGATACAGAGGAATGCTCCCTCTACACTGTCCCCATCAAACACTCCCAGGATAGGTACAGCACGAGGTCAGATACAGAGTAAAGCTCCCTATACACTGTCCCCATCAAACACTCCAAGGACAGGTACAGCACGGGGTTAGATGCAGAGTAAAGCTCCCTCTACACTGTCCCCATCAAACACTCCCAGGACAGGTACAGCACGGGATGAGATACAGAGTAAAGCTCCCTCTACACTGACCCCATCAAACACTCCCAGGACAGGTACAGCACGGTGGTAGATACAGAGTAAAGTTGCATCGACACTGTCCCCATCAACTACTCCCAGGACAGATCCAGCACGGGGTTAGATACAGAGTAAAGCTCCCTCTACACTGTCCCCATCACACACTCCCAGGACACGTACAGCACGGGGTTAGATACAGAGTAAAGCTGCCTCTGTACTCTCCCCATCAAACACTCCCAGGACAGGTACAGCACAGACTTAAATACAGAGTAAAGCTGCCTCTACACTGTCCCCATCAAACACTCCCAGGACAGGTACAGCACGGGGTTACAAACGGAATAAATGTTCCTCTGCAATTTACACAACAGAAGCTGCCAGGATATTTACAGCAAGTAGAGGGAATGAAGCTATGTTTCCAAAGGCCAAAGGAAGGGTTTCATTTTTGAAAAAGATAGGGAATTATCAACATAACCCGAACTTACCCCAAATGATGATTTCTCCAATATCCAAATCAAAAACGATGCCGAATTAATTTCCATCCCACTTTTCCGGATAATCTTAAAGAGATAAACATAGAAATAATTAGCAATAACCGACCACATAGAATAGGAGCAGGACTGAACCATTCAGCCCTTCGAGCTCACTCCACCAGTCAATATGATCATGGAGGTTCTTCCATTTGAACACCGTGTTCCTGCCCTACCCCCGTGCCTCTTGTTGATCCATCAATCGCAGTCTAGAAACGGCTCAATGACGGAATCTCCACATCCCTCTGGGATAGAGAATTCCCAGGATTCACCACCATCTGAGTGACAAAATTTCTCCTCATCCCAGTCCGGCATATCGTTGGTTAATGCATAGAACAAATGATATCTGGGAATGAATTACAGACTGCAATCTAATGGAGGGCTTCGGGATAGATTATATACAGAATAACAGATACCCAGGAGTGAGTTACAGACTGGAATCTAATGGAGGGGTTCAGGGTGGTTTATATATAGAATAACAGATACCCGGGAGTGAGTTACAGACTGGAATTAATCGAGGGGTTCAGGATAGTTTATATAGAGTATAACAAATACCCGGGAGAGAGTTACAGACTGGAATTAATCGAAGGGTTCAGGATAGTTTATATATAGAATAACAGATACCCGGGAGTGAGTTACAGACTGGAATCTAATCGAGGGGTTCACAATGGTTTATATATATAAATAACAGATACCCGGCAGTGAGTTGCAGAGTGGAATCTAATCGAGGGGTTAGATTTAACTCACTCATACACACTCACTCACACTCTTACGCACTCACTCACTCTTACACAATCACTCACTCACACACACTCACTCTTACACACCCTCATTCACTCTTACACGCTCACCTGTACATGGAAACTCACTCATTCCTACACACTCCCTCAGTCTTCCACACTCACTCACTTAAACACTCACTCACTCGCATACTCGCTCATTCTTACACATTCTTACACATTCACTCACACACACTCACTCTTACATACTCTTACTCACCTTCACACTCACTCACACACACTGTCACTCACACACTCATTCACTCACTCTGACACACACTCACTCTCAGATATTCACTCACTCACTTACACATTCAGTTACTCACACTCACATACCCACTCACACACTAACTCGCTCACTCTTACACAGTCACTCAGGCTCACTCACTGATTCAAACTCACTCTTCTACACACACTTCCACTCTCTCACTAACACATACTAACTATCATTCACACTCACTCTTACACACAGTCACACTTCCACACTCAGTCACTCTTATGCACACATTTTCACACATTCACTCTCACTCTTACACTCACCTATGGACACGCATTCACTAAATCTCACTCTTACACTCACTGAATTACACACTGTCTCTGTCACATACACACATCCTTACACACACTCTAACTCGCATTCACTCACACTCATTCACTAACTCGAACACTCACTACCTCATGCTCACTCAATCACACACTCACTCGCACACACTGATTCACACAGACCGACTCACTCTCTTACCCACTCACAAACTAAGTCACTTACTCTTCCACACTCACTCCTACACTTAATCACTCATTCACACACTTACACAATTACTCACTCATACACACTCATTTTAGATTATCATAGAATTTACAGTGCAGAAGGAGGCCATTCGGCCCATCGAGTCTGCACCATCTCTTGGATAGAGCACCCTACCCAAGGTCAACACCTCCCCATAACCCAGTAACCCCACTCAACACTAAGGGCAATTTTGGACACTAAGGGCAATTTATCATGGCCAATCCACCTAACCTGCACATCTTTGGACTGTGGGAGGAAACCGGAGCACCCGGAGGAAACCCACGCACACACGGGGAGGATGTGCAGACTCCACACAGACAGTGACCCAAGCTGGAATCGAACCTGGGACTCTGGAGCTGTGAAGCAATTGTGCTATCCACAAGGCTACCGTGCTGCCCCACTGAAACTCGCTTATTCCTACACACTCACTCATTATTACACACTCACTCTCACACACTCACGTCACTCACTCAGTCATACACACACTCACTCTCTCACACTTAAACACTCACTCGCACTCACTCACACTCCTGCACTCACTCTGACCTATTCAATCACACACACACACTCATCCTCTTACACACTCACTCACTTGCACATTTACTCTTACACATTCACTCACACACTCCTACACTCGCATTCACACTCCCTCACACACTCACTCTCTCTTACACAATCACTCTTACACACTTACTCACCCTCACTCACACCCACTATTACACACACACTTGCACACTCACTCACCTACTCACTCATTCTTACACACTAACTCGCTCACCCACTCAAACTCACTTACACAGTCACTCACATTGACATACTCACACACTGACTCGCTCACTCTTAGACACACTCACCCTGACACACACTCACCGTTTACAGATACACTGCAGTGCGATACAATGTGCAATCTAATCGAGGGGTTAGATTTAACTCATTCTTACACACTCACTTACACACTCTTATGCACACTCTTACACGCTCACTAACAACCTTACATAATCACTCACTAACACACGCTCACTCACTAACTCACTCCTACACACAGACTCATTATTACATACTGACTTTCACACACTCACTGACTCTCACACACTCACTCTCACACAGAATCTTACACACCGTCACTCTGACACACTCACTCCCACACACTAACACAAACTCACTCTGCAATCTGATAGAGAGAGAGAGAGAGAAATCTCAGATCAGAAACTCTGAACTCAATTTTGAAAGTGGTCATCATTTGTTGGGCCCTCACTGTGCACAGGTTGCCTGCAGAATTCACAAAATTAACGATAGTGTGGTCACTTTTAAAATTAATCCATTGACTGTAAAGTAATTTCGATTGCCCAGAATTAAAGTCCCTTAACTTGAAGCGGGTTTAATTCTGGAATGAAGACTGTGTTTTAGGCCGAGACATAAGTATGGAGGGTGAAATTAAATTCGCACGAGGTCATTTTAATTCAGTTTGAATTCACTCACTCTCACTCACACACAGACTGACTCACTCATTCACACTAACTTACACACAATTACTCACTCACACTCACTCACTCTTACACACTTTCTCACTCACACTCACTCACTCATACATACTCAGACGCTCACTCACTCTTACACATTCACACAAACACTCACTCTTACACGCTCAATCACTCTCTCTCAGACACAGCCTGACTCACTCATTCACACTCACTTACACACTCTCTCACTCACACTCACTCACACTTACACACTCTCTCACTCACTCATACATACCCAGACACTCAGATCCTCACTCATACACTCACACGCTCACTCACTCTTACATATTCACACACACACTCACTCTTACATACTCAATCACTCTCTCTCACAGACACAATCATTCACACTCACTTACACACAATTACTCACTCCCTCACGCTTCCACACTCCTCTTACACTCACACTTACACAAACAATCACTCATTCTTACACACTGACTCACACATGATCTTACATACTCACACTCACTCTTACATTCTCACTCAGACTCACTCACACTCACTCACACATACTCATACACTCATCCTCACTCATACACTCACACGCTCACATGTTCACTCACTCTTACACATTCACACACACTCACTCACTCTTGCACACTCAATCACTCTCTCTCAGACAGACACAATCATTCACACTCACTTACACACAATTACTCACTCACTCACGCTTACACACTCCTCTTACACTCACACTTACACAAACACTCACTCATTCTTACACACTGACTCACACACATGATCTTACATACTCACACTCACTCTTACATACTCACTCACACCCTCACTCACACTCACACATTCTTACATACGCACACACTTTTACACACATACTCACTCACTTTTACACATTAACTCGCTCACTCTTACACACTCACCCACACTTGCAATCACTCACACTCACATACTAATCACTCACTCACACACCAATCACTCACACACACTGACACGCTCACACACTGACTCCCACAGACTCATACATATTCACATTCACTCACACGCTCACTCTTACACTCTCAGTCACTCTTATACAAACACACTGTTCACACACACTTACACACACTCACTCGTACTCACTCACTCTCACCCTTACTCTCACACACACTATTTCTCACCGATTCTCACTCTTACACTCACTCACTCTATGACACACTCATTCACTGTTATACACACTCACTCAGACACTGGGGGACGCACAGAGAGCGAGGGACGCACAGAGAGCGAGGGACACAGAGAGCGAGGGACACAGAGAGCGAGGGTAGAGAGAGAGAGAGTGGGACAGAGAGGGACACAGCGAGAGACAGAGGGACAGAGAGAGAGAGGGATGCAGCGAGGGTGCCAGAGAAAGGGGGACACATAGAGAGAGAGGGACACATAGAGGGAGCGAGGGACACAGCGAGAGAAAGCGAGGGACACAGAGAGCGAGGGACAGAGAGAGAGAGTGGGACAGAGAAGGACACAGCGAGATAGAGTGAAACAGAGAGAGAGAGGGACACAGCGAAGGTGCCAGAGAAAGGGGGACACATAGAGGGAGAGGGACACATAGAGGGAGCGAGGGACACAGCGAGAGAGAGCGAGGGACACAGCGAGAAAGAGCGAGGGACACAGCGAGAGAGCGAGGGACACAGCGAGAGAGAGCGAGGGACACAGCGAGAGAGAGAGGGACAGAGAGAGAGAGAGAGGGGCACAGCGAGAGAGAGAGGGACACAGCGAGAGAGAGTGGGACACAGCGAAAGCGAGGGACACAGCTAGAGCGAGGGACACAGAGAACGAGGGACACAGAGAGCGAGGGACACAGAGAGACAGTGGGACAGAGAGGGACACAGCGAGAGAGAGTGGGACAGAGAGAGAGAGGGACGCAGCGATGGTGCCAGAGAAAGGGGACACATAGAGGGAGAGGGACACATAGAGGGAGCGAGGGACACAGCGAGAGAAAGCGAGGGACAGAGAGAGCCAGGGACACAGAGAGAGAGTGGGACAGAGAGGGTCACAGCGAGAGAGAGTGGGACAGAGAGAGAGAGAGGGACACATCGAGGGTGCCAGAGAAAGGGGGACACATAGAGGGAGAGGGACACAGAGAGGGAGCGAGGGACACAGCGAGAGAGAGCGAGGGACACAGCGAGCGAGAGCGAGGGACACAGCGAGAGAGAGAGGGACACAGCGGGAGAGAGAAGGAAACAGCGAGAGAGAGAGGGACACAGCGAGAGACAGAGGGACACAGCGAGAGAGAGAGGGACACAGCGAGAGAGAGGGACACAGCGAGAGAGAGGGACACAGCGAGAGCGAGGGACACAGCGAAAGCGAGGGACACAGCTAGAGCGAGGGACACAGCGAGAGCGAGGGACACAGTGAGAGAGAGAGGGACACAGCGAGAGAGAGAGGGACACAGCGAGAGAGAGAGGGACACTGCGAGAGAGAGGGACACAGCGAGAGAGAGGGGCACAGCGAGAGCGAGGGACACAGCGAAAGCGAGGGACAGAGCTAGAGCTAGGGACACAGAGAGAGCGAGGGACACAGACAGAGCGAGGGACAGAGAGAGAGAGTGGGACAGCGTGGGACACAGCGAGAGAGAGGTGGACACAGCGAGAGAGGGACACAGCGAGAGAGACAGAGAGAGGGGGATACATAGAGCGAGAGGGACGCAGAGAGAGTGACACAGATAGAAAGAGGTATGCAGTGAAAGAGAGGGATAGAGTGAGATAGGAGGACAGAGAGAGAGACAGGGACACAGGGGGAGAGAGGGATACAGAGAGGGACAGAGAGAGGTGGGCACACAGAGAGAGTGAGGGGCACACACAAAGAAAGAGGTACACAGGGAGAGTGAGTGGGACAGAGACAGGGGGGGACAGAGAGGGACACAGCGAGAGAGAGGGGGACACAGTGAGAGACGGACACAGCGAGCGAGACAGAGAGAGGGGGACACAGAGGGAGACGGACACAGAGAGTGACACAGATAGACAGAGGTACGCAGTGAAAGAGAGGGATAGAGTGAGATTAGGGGGACACAGAGAGAGACGGGGACACAGAGGGAGAAAGGGATACAGAGAGAGACAGGGACACAGCGAGGGTGCCAGAGAAAGGGGGACACATAGAGGGAGAGGGACACATAGAGGGAGCGAGGGGCACAGCGAGAGAGAGCGAGGGACACAGCGAGAGAGAGCGAGAGACACAGCGAGAGAGAGCGAGGGACACAGCAAGAGAGCGCGAGGGACAAAGCAAGAGAGAGCGAGGGACACATCGAGAGAGAGAGCAACACCACGAGAGAGAGAGGGACACAGCCAGAGAGAAAGGGACAGAGAGAGAGAAAGACATAGCGAGGGTGCCAGAGAAAGGGGGACACATAGAGGGAGAGGGATACATAGAGGGGGCGAGGGACACAGCGAGAGAGAGCGAGGGACACAGCGCGAGAGAGCGAGGGACACAGCGAGAGAGAGCGAGGGACACAGCGAGAGAGAGCGAGGGACACAGCGAGAGGGAGCGAGGGACACAGCGAGAGAGAGAGGGACACAGCGAGAGAGAGAGGGACACAGCGAGAGAGAGAGGGACACAGCGAGTGCGAGGGACACAGCGAAAGCGAGGGACACAGCTAGAGCGAGGGACACAGAGAGCGAGGGACACAGAGAGCGAGGGACACCGAGAGCGAGGGACAGAGAGAGCGAGGGACACAGAGAGCGAGGGACACAGAGAGTGAGAGACACAGAGAGCGAGGCACACAGCGAGAGCGAGAGACACATCGAGAGCGAGGGACACAGCGAGAGCGAAGGACACAGCGAGAGCGAGGGACACTGTGAGAGCGAGGGACACAGAGAGAGCGAGGGACACAGAGAGAGCGAGGGACACAGAGGGAGCGAGCGACACAGTGAGCGAGGGACACAGCTAGAGCGAGGGAAAGAGAGAGCGAGGGACACAGAGAGAGAGAAGGACACAGCGAGAGAGAGTGGGACAGAGAGAGAGGGGGACGCAGCGATGGTGCCAGTGAAAGGGGGACACATTGAGGGAGAGGGACACATAGAGGGAGCGAGGGACACAGCGAGAGAAAGCGAGGAACACAGAGAGCGAGGGACAGAGAGAGAGAGTGGGACAGAGAGAGAGAAAGACATAGCGAGGGTGCCAGAGAAAGGGGGACACATAGAGGGAGAGGGACACATAGAGGGGGCGAGGGACACAGCGAGAGAGAGCGAGGGACACAGCGCGAGAGAGCGAGGGACACAGCGAGAGAGAGCGAGGGACACAGCGAGAGAGAGCGAGGGACACAGCGAGAGAGAGAGAGGGACACAGTGAGAGAGAGAGGGACACAGCGAGAGAGAGAGGGACACAGCGAGAGCGAGGGACACAGCGAGAGCGAGGGACACTGTGAGAGCGAGGGACACAGAGAGAGCGAGGGACACAGAGAGAGCGAGGGACACAGTGAGAGAGAGAGGGACACAGCGAGAGAGAGGGACACAGCGAGAGAGAGAGGGACACAGCAAGAGAGAGGGGGACTCAGCGAGACAGAGGGTGGCACACCGAGAGTGTGGCGGACGGAGAGTGAGAGGGGGACAGAGAGGGACACAGCGAGAGCGTGGGACACAGAGAGAGCGAGGGACAGAGAGAGAGAGAGGGGGACAGAGTGGGACACAGCGAGAGAGAGGTGGGCACAGCGAGAGAGGGACAGAGAGAGAGAGACAGAGAGAGGGGGACACATAGAGGGAGAGGGACACAGAGAGAGTTACACAGATAGAAAGAGGTACGCAGTGAAAGAGAGGGATAGAGTGAGATAGGAGGACAGAGAGAGAGACAGGGACACAGGGGGAGAGAGGGATACAGAGAGGGACAGAGAGAGGTGGACACACAGAGAGAGTGAGGGACACACACAGAGAAAAAGGTACACAGCGAGAGTGAGGGGGACAGAGAGAGAGGGGTACACAGTGAGAGAGGGACACAGCGAGGGACACAGAGAGAGGGGGACACAGAGGGAGAGGGACACCGAGAGAGTGACACAGATAGACAGAGGTACGCAGTGAAAGAGAGGGATAGAGTGAGATAGGAGGACACAGAGAGAGACGGGGACACAGAGGGAGAGAGGGATACAGAGAGAGACAGGGACAGAGAGGGAGAGAGGGATACAGAGAGGGGCAGAGAGAGGTGGGCACACAGAGAGTGTGAGGGACACAGCGAGAGTGAGGGACACAGCGAGAGAGAGAGGGGCACAGCGAGAGAGAGAGGGACACAGCGAGAGAGAGAAGGACACAGCGAGTGAGAGAGGGACACAGCAAGAGTGAGAGGGACACAGCGAGAGAGATGGACACAGCGAGAGAGTGAGGGACACACCGAGTGTGTGGGGGACACAAAGGGAGAGAGGGACACAGCGAGAGAGTGAGGGACACAGCTAGGGAGAGAGGGACACAGCGAGAGAGTTAGGGACACAGCGAGAGAGAGAGGGACACACCGAGAGTTTGGCGGACAGAGAGTGAGTGGGGGACAGAGACGGACGCAGCGAGAGTGAGGGGGACACAGCGAGAGAGGGACACAGTGAGAGAGACAGAGAGAGGGGGACACAGCGAGAGAGGGACACAGTGAGAGAGACAGAGAGAGGGGGACACAGAGGGAGAGGGACACAGAGAAGTGACACAGATAGACAGAGGTACGCAGTGAAAGAGAGGGATAGAGTGAGATAGGAGGACACAGAGAGAGACAGGGACACAGAGGGAGAGCGGGATACAGAGAGCGACAGAGAGAGGTGGGCACACAGAGACAGTGAAGGACACACACAGTGAAAGAGGTACACAGCGGGTCGGGATGTGAGGTTTCGGGGACGTGAGTGGGTCAGGATGTGAGGGTTAGGGGACATGAGGGTGTGGTGGTGTGATGGTGCCAGGACGTGAGGCAGTAAGGAGATTGGTGTTATCAAAGTGACTGTTTTCATTGAATCCAAATTGTTTCATTCTAAAGTCCAATCTCAGGAATTGACATCAGAGGATTTCAGTGAAAATTCCCATTGAACCCCCTTGTCTAATAAAATGATGTTGTTGCCGATGACCGTGTATTGCTTCAGGAATAAACTTTACATCTCACAGTGTGAGAAAATGAAATTGAATCCAAATTTATAGAGCAACTCATTCAAGAAATCTGTCTGTGAACAACAAGTAAAATATGAAGTGGAACTTTGCAATGAGCTGTGTTTGTCTGGCCAGGAATCTTCTCTCAAAATGGAGGCAGAATTGAAGTTGTGCTTAACTCACATTCTGTGATTTCTTGCTGGTTTTTACTCATTCTATGGAAAGCCTTCCTAAGGCGACAGACGAATGGTCATTCCAAACATGTCAGAAATTCAGAGGGAAACAAATGTTAAACAAAGACAAAAATAATGACAGGACATTGTTGAATCTCTTGTTGACTGCTGAATTAACATAACCATAGACAGGACAAGTATCTTCCATAGAAGACGCAGGAACCACACTGAGGGGGACATTCCTGACAGAACGTCGGGATGGGGTCTGTACACAGGTCACTGAGGAGATCTCAGTCCAAACTGTTTCTAATCATTTCCCAATACTATTTTAAATTAGGATTCAATCCTATTGGAGGGGAGTGAGTGAGTGAGTGAGAGATATGGCAGATGCAGTATAACGTGGATAAATGTGAGGTTATCCACTTGGGTAGAAAAAATAAGAACGTC
The DNA here is from genome assembly GCF_047496885.1 of Scyliorhinus torazame. Lineage (NCBI taxonomy): Eukaryota > Metazoa > Chordata > Chondrichthyes > Carcharhiniformes > Scyliorhinidae > Scyliorhinus > Scyliorhinus torazame. The sequence continues at coordinate 38,324,047 of NC_092710.1, read as the reverse complement.
CCTGTCTAATAATTCCATTTAATCCAATTTTTTTCAGGCCTGCTCAGTGAACAACACTGGTGTGGGGAAGGCCAAGGTTTAGCTGAAGTCACATTCTCCGTCATTTACATGTCAATAGAGAGCTGCCCTCTGAGACAGGCATTCCACACATGTCAGAGACACTGAGGATATATCTGTGTCTGAGGGACTTCAGTTCACAAACCAAAAACCCACTACACTGAAAACATTACCCCTCTGCTTCAGTGTGTGTGTGTGTCGCTGGGTGTGTCAATCTGTCTGTTTTGAGCTGTGCATTTTGGGTGTTGACATGTTACTGATTGACTCGAGATTGGAAATGTTGGACTCCTGTTGAGCTGTTTTGTATATTTTATTAAAATGTCCCTGTTAGTGCCTTTATAATCAATTATATCTCCTTTTTTTCTCCAGAGGCATTTTTATTTGGAAAACTGGAAGGAGGTCGGGAATCCAGTGAGGAGGACGAGGGAGTGTAAATTCTTCCCGAGGGAGCGCTGGCTGAGGCCTGTTCCGCAGGCTTCACCCGGGTTATTACCCTGACTGAGGTTTAATTTTAATATTGGAGGGATCAAAGAGAGTGAGGGAGGGAGACATAAATATGTATAAGAGGGATAGAGAGACAGCGAGAAACACAAGAGAAGGGGATTTTCACAGTAACTTCATTGCAGTATTAAGTAAGCCTAATTGTGACAATAAAAAATTTTTGAGTATTAATTGTTTCTCAACCTTTTTTAACCTCTGGTTGAAAGCTGTGACTTATTTTTATTCGGATGTTGCTGAGGGGTTGTAAAAGTGAAAAGGGGACCCTGGGCTCTCGCTGTATTAAATAGTTTCAATCTTTTCCTGTGGTTTCGTTAATTTTCTCCCTCTTTTTCCCAGGAATTTGAATTTTGAAAGACTGCAATGTGAGCAGGAATCTTTGGGCAAGGGTATTTCTCCAGAGCATGGATGGATGGACTGAGGCCTACTCCACAGGCCGCACTCACGAGAGTTGCCTCTTTATTGCAGTCCCGGCCTTGCACTTAGACACAAACACATTAAACCTTTGGTGGGCGGCAAAGAGTAAACTACAAATCTGGAATATGAAGCTGTCTAATTTTGTTCCAGAATAACAGGGGTTATATTAATTCAGAGTGTCCCAGGGGTGGGGGGCGGGGGGTGAGGTGGCGGGGGGGGGGGGGCGGGGGGCGGGGGGGGGGGGCATTACACTGTTTCAGCCACTCTCTGCAATCCGGCAGAGAGAGAGAGAGAAATCTCAGATCAGAAACTCTGAATTCAATTTTGAAAGTGGTCATCATTTGTTGGGCTCTCCCTGTGCCCAGGTTGCCTGCAGACGTCACAAAATTAACGATAGTGGGGTCACTTTTAAAATGAATCCACTGACTGTAAAGTAATCTCGATTGCCCAGAATTGAAGTCCCTTAACTTGAAGCGGGTATAATTCTGGAATGAAGCCTGTGTTTTTGGCCGCGACAGAAGTATGAGGGTGATATTAAATTTGCAGGAGGTCATTTGAATTCAGTTTGCTGTGGTTGTGAATGTTGGATTCCTGTGTGTGACCCTGTCTCTCTCTCTCTTTCTCCTTCCCAACTGTTAGAATGATAGAGAGAGAGAAGTACATAAAGAGTGTGGGGCTGGGGGTAATGGGGATTAGAGAGAGGGAAAGGAGAAAGAGATAGGGTGGAGGGAGAGGGAGTTCGTGAAAAAGAGAGGCTTTCTCTCCCTTTCTGTCTTCTTTCCATTCTTGCCTCTCTATATCTCTCTGTCTCCCCAGCTTTCTGCCGCTATCTGTCCATTTCTCTCCAGCTTTTTAGTGTCTCTTTAAACCTTTAATCTCAGAAAACCACCCCACAAACTGCAATGGGGAGTCTCATCAAATCTTTCTGAGGAGACCCTGATTAGGGAAATAAATAGAAATAAATGCTGGGAGTGTGATGAGGGATGACGAGGGAGACAGAAATATGAATGAGAGGGATAGAGAGACCGAATGAGACAGCGAGAGAGAGAGAAAGAGACACACAAGGGAAGTGGGAACTGTCTCTCAATCTTTTTCATTCTGTGGTTGATAACGGAGATTATTGTAGGTGGATGTTGCTGGGAGTTTGTGTAACTGAGAGGGGAATCTTGGCCTCTTGCTGTGCTACAAGTTGAAACATTTTCCTGCGTTTTAGTTAATTTTCTCCCACTTTCCCCAGGAATTTGGATTTTGAAGACTGCAATGCGACCAGGAATCTTTGGACAAAGGCTATTCTCCAGAGGACAAGTGGATGGACTGAGGCCGATTCCACAGGCCGCACTCACGTGAGTTGTCTCTTTATTGCCGCCCCGGCCTTGCACTTCGACACAAACACATTAAACATTTGGTGGGTGACGAAGAGTAAAATACAAATCTGGAATATGAAGCTGTCTAATTTTGTTCCAAAATAACAGGGGTTATATTAATTCTGAGCATCCCAGGTATGTGTGGTGGGGGTGGGGTGGGGTGGGGGGGGGGGGCGGTGGAGGGATTTCACTGTCTCAGCCACTCTCTGCAACCTGGTAGCAAATGTCAACGACACTCAAACTGCCGACTGCACCTTCTGGGATCTTTCTGTGTGCCAATGGATTTTGTTTTAAAAAGGTTTTTCTTTGTTTTAAGACGCAGTTTAACTCTTTCAGAAACTGAAGGGACTTCTCCAGGGATGTTCCAATCCACGCATGACACGGCGGTGGGGGTGGGGGGTGTTAGGTGCAGTGGGGAATGGGGCTCCCAGCAGGAGTGAGGGGGTGGGGGAGTGGGGGGGGGGGGAGGAAGGACAGTGTCCCATCTGGTTAGGTCCAGATTGCTGCTACTGTGGGATCTTTCTGTTCACTCACAGACCTGTGGCCTTTGCCCGCGCATCAATAGTGACCACAACTCTTAAAATAAAATAGCTCGCTCCCCGTGTTTGCGTGGGTTTCGCCCCCACACCCCAAAGATGTGCAGGCTAGGTGGATTGGCCACGCGAAATTGTTCCTTAATTGGAAAAAATGAATTAGGTACTCTAAATTTATAAAAATAAATAAATTAATAGAGAGTACCTACTTTTTAAAATGTTCTTGAATTTTAAAGTCTTAAACTTGAGTGATTGGGAACGAGAGAGTTAATGAACCCTTTCTGCATGCACTGACGGGATATTCAGCCATGATCTCATCGCTGCTGAGAGAGAAATCCACCATCAGAAACTCTGAACTCAATTTGGAAAGTGTCACCATTTTTGGGATCTCCCCGTGCACAAGTTGCCTGCAGAATTCCTGAAATGAACCAACAGTGGGGTGACTTTAATAATGGATCCATCGACTGTAATGTAATCTCGAATTATAGTCCCTTAACTTGAATGGGGTATAATTCTGGAATAAAGCCTGTGTTTTAGGCCGAGACTTAAATGTGAGGGTGAAATGAAATTGACAGGGGGCCATTTGAATTCAGTTTGCTGTGGAAGTGATTGTTGGATTCCTGTGTGTGACCCTCTCTCTCTCTCTCTCCTTCCCAACTACTGGGATGAGAGAGAGAGAGAGAGGACAGAAAGAGTTGGGTCGTGGGGGGTGGGGTTAAGAGGGAGATGTGGGAGAGAGAGGTTGGAGGGACAGGGAGGAAGTGAAAAAGATAGGCTTTCTCTCCCTTTCTGCCTGCTTTCCATTCTTGCCTCTCTCTCTCTCTGTGTCTCTGTCTCCCTAGCGTTCTGCCACTATCTGTCCATCTCTCTCCAGCTTTTTAGTGTCTCTTCAAACCTTTCATCAATGAAACCTTCCCACAAACTGCAATGGGGAGTCTCATCACATCTTTCTGGGGATACCTTGATTTGGGAAATAATTAGAAATAAATGCTGGGAGGGTGATTGTTAAAAGTCTCCTGATGGGCCAGACAGCTCGTTTCCCAGTTTAAAGAGGGAAGTGTAACTCTTTCTGGGGACAGTGGATGTGTCTCCAGACTCTGAATACCCGTGGTGTTCAGGGGTGGGGTATTTTTGGGTGGGGGGGGGGTGGGGGGGGGGCAGGGGGAGATGGAAGAAAGAATATAGCAGGCAAGGGAAGGAATATGTCTCTCCCCCGTCGTCGTCCCCCCCGTCCCCCGATCACCTGCCTGTCCCACCCTGCCAGGATCACATTGCTGGTTGTGGGATCCTGCTGTGCGTCAGTGGCCTGCAGCCTTTCCTGAACTGTCAACTTAGTGACCAGGCACAATTTAAAATTAAACTGGCTCACTGAATGTGAAGCAGTCGGGAGGGGGTGAGGGAGTGGGTCTGAAATGAATAGGCCGCAGCCTGGGTGCAGGTTTCTCCTCAATTGTGGTGTTTGTTTTAGACAGGGCGGTGGGAGAGGAAGGATTTATGAGGGGGGTTTGGGGTTAAATGTCCCTGCCTCAGTCACCCCAGCTTTCTATCTCTCCCTCTCTCTCTCTCTCCTACTTTACAGCCATTTCCTTCTACATTTCATCTTGTACTAAATGTAATAGAGAACCCCAATGTGATTTGTCGAGAGATTAGAGAGAGTGGAGGGAGAAAGAGAGTGAAAAAGAGAGAGCGGGGAGAGAATGAGAGAGAGAGAGAGTGGAGGTAAAGAGATATAGTGAAAAGGGGAGGGGGACAGAGAAAGACAGGGTTGAGGGAGAGAGAATGAAAAAGAGAGGGGGGACAGAGAAAGACAGGGTGGAGGGAGAGGGAGTGAAAAAGAGGGAGAGAGAACGACAGAGGGTGGAAGGAGGTAAAGTGAAAAGGGGAGGCGTACAGAGAAAGACAGAGAGGGTGGAGGGATAGAGTGAAAAAGTGGGAGAGAGAAAGAGAGAGGGCGGTGGGAGCGAGGAGTGAAAAAGAGAGGGGGTGAGAGAAAAGGGAGGGTCAGGGGAAACGGGGGGAGAGATGTGGGGTGGGGTGAGGGGGTGATCAGGCACAGGGTCTGGGGGTGGGGGCTCTGCTGTGCACAGTCACGGCCCAGTTACATTATCTTTTAGAAAGTGCGAGTTTACACAATCCTGAGACAGTCGATGTGAAAATATCCTGAAACAGCCCTGTCCTGTCCTGAGACAGCCCTGTCCTGTCCTGAGACAGTCGATGTGAAAATGTCCTGAGACAGCCCTGTCCTGTCCTGAGACAGTCGATGTGAAAATGTCCTGAGACAGCCCTGTCCTGTCCTGAGACAGACGATGTGAAAATGTCCTGAGACAGCCCTGTCCTGTCCTGAGACAGTCGATTTGAAAATGTCCTGCGACAGCCCTGTCCTGTCCTGAGACAGTCGATTTGAAAATGTCCTGAGACAGCCCTGTCCTGAGACAGTCGATGTGAAAATGTCCTGAGACGGCCCTGTCCTGTCCTGAGACAGTCGATTTGAAAATGTCCTGAGACAGCCCTGTCCTGTCCTGAGACAGTCGATTTGAAAATGTGCTGAGACAGCCCTGTCCTGTTCTGAGACGAGTCGATTTGAAAATGCCTCCAGAGGGAAAGAAGCCCTGAGAGAGAAAGTGAGGGGGGGAGGGGGGGGGGGAGAAATTGCCTGTCCCACTCTTCCCCACCGCATCCCCCTCGCCTCACCGAGCCTCTCTCTCCAGCTATTTCCCTCTATATTTCCTCTTCCAATAAAATGATAAAAACACCAATGTGATTTGTCGTTATTTGAATGGGGAGGCTGGTGGGGGTGGCGAATGTGTGTGTGTGTGGTGAGGGGTGTGGAGGGGGGCGGTTGAGTGGGAGGTTAAGACAGAGGCAGGATCTGGGCTGGGCTCCTGTCTCCATCATGTTTATTTTCTGTGGGACCCTGCTGTGCACACTGCAACATGTAAACATGAACGTATCGACTTTCATCATGTTGCCGAAGTGCTGGAATTGAATTTGTAAATGTGAGGCTGTGTAAGGGATTGTTTCTAATCCCGGAATATCTCCTGTGCTGAAGGCGGACTGATTAGTGAAGTATTGATGATGGGGTGGGGGGTAGGGGGGGGGGAGTTAATTCAGCTCACTGAGTTCTCCAAAGTCTCCAAACTTTGCCCCACTCTCCTCACCCCACAGTCAGCTTTAAAGAGGGACTTTTCATTGAGACAATTTGCCAATTGCACAGTGCCCGTGTTTGACCGGAATGTCACTGTTGTGTGTGGAAAGGCCCACCCAGGGCAGCGTTCGAATCGTATTGGATTAAGTTTGTGCTTGTCAAATTCTCAGTGTCTGTCTCTTTCCCCATGTTTCTCCCTGAACCGGAGAAATGGGTGAAGAGAGAGGCGAGGGGAGAGAGCGAGGGAAACTGGAATAGAGAGCAGAATAGAGGTGGAGTTTGGTGTGAGGGTCAAAGAGGGGGTGAGGAGGGGGGGGGGGGTGGGTTAGACAACTGGGGGACTCAGGGGAGTGGTCGCGGGGGGGGGGGGGGGGTCGGTCACGCCCTGTGGAGATCCCCGGATTTGGGAATAGGAATAAATGCTGCGAGGGCGATTGTAAAAAGTCTCCTAACGGACTGGGCAGCAGATTTGCCCAGTGTAAAGAGGGGAGGGTCACTCTTTCTGGGGACAGAGGGGATGTGTCTCCTGGCTCGGAATCCAGGTGCTGTTCAGGTTGGGGGTGGGGGGGCTCGGAGAGAGAGAGTGTTGGTACGTGGGTGAGGGAAGGAAGATGACAGCAGACGGGAAGGAAAGTGGCTTCACCCACGGCCCATTTTGTCTGGTTCTGACCCCCGATCAAGGTTTGATTTTAATATCTGACGGACAAAGAGAGCATGAGTGATGGAGGGATGGGTTTGGAGGTGTGAATGAGGTAGGGATAGAGAGACAGAGTGAGGGATAGAGAGACAGAGAGAAACACAAGGGAAGGGGTCGGTCTCCCAATCTGTTCTAGTCTGGTTTGTAACGGTGAGATTGTGTGTTTGGATGTTGCTGAGATTGTGTAACTGGGAGGCTGGGGGAGCTGGGCTGTTATAGGGAGAGACAGAGAGAGGTGTAGGAAAACAGGGAGAATGAGGGAAACGGGGAGAGAGAGAGAGAGCCTCCTGGCATCTTGCTATGCATGCAACGAACTGGAATTGCAACAGTGAGCAAAGAAATGGTTCATGGTAAGTAATATACTGTTGAATTTTTGAATTAAAAGTTCCTAAATCTGTATACTGGAGACAGAGAGACAGACAAAGAAAGGGTGGACGGACAGAGAGACAAACAGGGTGGAGGGAGAGAGAGAGAGAGACAGACAAAGAGAAGGTGGAGGGAGAGATAGAGAGAGACAAAGAGGGTGGAGGGAGAGAGAGAGACAGACAGACAAAGAGAGGGTGGAGGGAGAGAGAGATGTAAAAAGAGAGGGAGGGAGAGGGAGAGATAGCCAAACAGAACATATGTGAGATGGGGTGAGGGGGTCAACAGGGTCTGGGGGTGAGGGTCTAGTGTGCAGTCCCTGCCCAGTCACATCTTGTTTAGAAAGTGCGATTTTACAGAAACTCCAATCCCGAGTCGGTATGAAGATGTTTCCTCAGGGAATGAGCAGATTCTTCCCAGTTGTACCTCTCTCTCTCTTTCTGTAGATTTGTTCCTGACCTGCATCCCCTCACAGCTTTCCTCGCCCTCTCGCTCTCTCTCTCCAGCTATTTCTCTCTCTCTATTTCCCCTTCAATAAAATGATAAAAACACCAATGTGATTTGTCAATATTTGTATTGGGAGCCTGGCAGGGTGAGAGTGTGTGTGTGTGTGTATGGGGGGGGGGGGGGTGAAGAGAGATGCAGGATCTGGGCTGGGCTCCTGTCTCCATCATGTTTATTTTCTGTGGAATCCTGCTGTGCACACTGCAGCATGTAAACATGAACGTATCGACTTCCATAATGTTGCCGAGGTGCTGGAATTGAATTTGTAAATGTGAGGCTCCGTAAGGGATTGTTTCTAATCCCAGACTATCTCCTGTGCTGAAGACGGACTGACAGTGAAGTCACTGTCAGGTTTAAAGAGGGGCTTCCATTTAATCAGGCAGTTTCCCAATCGCACAGTGCCCGTGTTGTACTGTGATTAATGTCACGGTTCCTTTTGAAAGCCCAGGGGACCGTTTGATTCGACTTTTACTGAGTTTCTGCTTGTAACATTCTCAGTCTCTCTCTCCCTCTCAGCCTCTCTCCCTCTCAGCCCCTCTCCCTCTCAGCCCCTCTCAGCCTCTCTCCCTCTCAGCCTCTCTCCCTCTAGCCCCTCTCAGCCTCTCTCCCTCTCAGCCTCTCTCCCTCTCAGCCCTCTCCCTCTCAGCCCCTCTCCCTCTCAGCCTCTCTCCCACCCTCTCAGCCCTCCCTCTCAGCCCCTCTCCCTCTCAGCATCTCTCCTTCTCAGCCTCTCTCCCTCTCAGCCTCTCTCCCTCTCAGCCCTCTCCCTCTCTCCCTCTCACCCTCTCAGCCCCTCTCCCTCTCAGCCCCTCTCTCTCAGCCCCTCTCTCTCTCAGCCTCTCTCTCTCTCAGCCCCTCTCCCTCTCAGCCCCTCTCCCTCTCAGCCCCTCTCCCTCTCAGCCTCTCTCCCTCAGCCTCTCTCCCTCTCAGCCCCTCTCAGCCCCTCTCCCTCTCAGCCCCTCTCCCTCAGCCCCTCTCCCTCTCAGCCTCTCTCCCTCTGTCTCTCTCCCTCTCAGCCCCCTCTCCCTCTCAGCCTCTCTCCCTGTCAGCCCCTCTCCCTCTCAGCCCCTCTCCCTCTCAGCCTCTCTCCCTCAGCCCCTCTCCCTCAGCCCTTCTCCCTCTCAGCCCCTTTCCCTCTCAGCCTCTATCCCTCTCAGTCTCTCTCCCTCTCAGCCCCTCTCCCTCTCAGCCCCTCTCCCTCTCAGTCTCCATCTTTCTCCCAGACTGAGAGAAATTGTTGAAGAGAGAGAGAGAGAGAGAAAGGGGAGAGTGAGGGAAACAGGACTAGACGGCAGAATAGAGGTGGAGTATGGTGGGTGGGCCGAGGTTCACGACGAGGTTCACGACGGCGTGAAACAGCCCCGATCCCGCCGATTCAGGCCCTGACAATGGGCTAAGATCGGGGCCGCGTCATCTACACACGCCAGGTCTTGTCGCCCGCGTAAAGGCGGCGCCGCATAGATGACGTCGCCGGCGCCGCATAACTGGCGTCATCCGCGCATGCGTGGTTGCCATCCTCTCTAAGTCTGCCCCGCAAGAAGATGGCGGACCGATCTTGCCGGGCCGCGGAGGGAAGGAGGTCCTCCTTCGGAGAGGACGGCCCGACAATCAGTGGGCACCGATCGTGGGCCATGCCACATTTAAGGTACCCCCCGGTACATGATTCCCCCCCCCCCCCGCAGGCCACCCCCCCAGCGTTCACGCACCGTTCACGACTGCAGCGACCAGGTGTGGACGCCACCGGGGGGAACCTGTCGTTTTGGCCTGGCCACTCGGCACATCCGGGCCTGAGAATAGCGGGGGTGCCGGAGAATCGCCATTTTGGGTGTCTCCGGCAATTATCCGGCCTGCGGCCCGCGGAACTCGACGGGGCCGTTCCCGCCGCTTGGGAGAATCGCGGGAGGGCGTCGGACCAGCGTCCCGGGAAATTTTGGCGGCCCAGGCGATTCTCCCAACCGGCGCGGGAGTGGAGAATCTCGGCCAGTATCTGGGGGTCTCCAGTATGAAGTCAGTGCCCAGCTCCCAGTCCCAGGCATGGGGTGGGGGGCTCTGTCACACCCTGTGGGGATTCCCTGATTTGGGACTAGAAATAAATTCTGGGGGGCGATTATAAAAAGTCTCCTAAAGGAATGGGCGGCTGATTTCCCCAGTGTAAAGAGGGCAGTGACGTGATGACTTTGCATTTGTTCCTGTGTCTGTCTCTCTCTCTGTCGCTCTGTGACTGCGTCATGTTCTCGTTCTGTCAGTACCTCTCTGACTGCCTAACTCTGTCTCTCTCTTTACCTCTCTCTCTCCCTCTGTCTCTGCGCCAGTTTCTCATTCTGTCTCTCTCTCTGACTGCCTGACTCTGTCTGTCTCTCTCTCTCTCTGCGTCTATCTTCTGTCGCTGTCTGTCTCTCTCCCCCTGTCGGTCTGTCTCTACCTCTCTCTGACTGCCTGATTCTGTCTCTCTCTCTCCGTCTCTATCTTCTGTCTGTCTCTCTCTCCCCCCCTGTCGGTCTGTCTCTCCCTCTCTCTGACTGCCTGATTCTGTCTCTCACTGCCACTATCTTCTGTCTCTGTCTGTCTGTCTCTCTCCCCCTGTCGGTCTGTCTCTACCTCTCTCTGACTGCCTGATTCTGTCTGTCTCTCTCTCTCTCCCCCTGTCGGTCTGTCTCTACCTCTCTCTGACTGCCTGATTCTGTCTCTCTCTCTCTGCCTCTATCTTCTGTCTGTCTCTCTCTCTCCCCCAGTCGGTCTGTCTACCTCTCTCTGACTGCCTGATTCTGTTAGTCACTGTTTTCCTCTCTCCCTCTGCCTCTATCTTCTGTCTCTGTCTGCGTCTCTCTCCCTGTCGGTCTGTCTCTACCTCTCTCTGACTGCCTGACTCTGTCTGCCTCTCTCTCTCTCTGCCTCTATCTTCTGTCTCTGTCTGTCTCTCTCTCCCTGTCAGTCTGTCTCTGCCTCTGACTGCCTGATTCTGTTAGTCACTGTTTTCCTCTCTCCCTCTGCCTCTATCTTCTGTCTCTGTCTGTATCTCTCTCCCTGTCGGCCTGTCTCGACCTCTCTCTGACTGCCTGACTCTCTCTGTCTCTCTCTCTCCCTGTCAGTCTGTCTCTACCTCTCTCTGACTGCCTGACTCTGTCTGTCTGTCTCTCTCTGCCTCTATGTTCTGTCTCGTCTGTGTCTCTCTCCCTGTCGGTCTGTCTCGACCTCTCTTTGACTACCTGTCTCTCTCTTTACTTCTCTCTCACTCCCTCTGTCTCTGTCTGTGTGTCGTTGCGTCACTCTCTTTCTCTTTCTGTCTGTCTCATGTTTTAAAGTGCTCAACACAGCTGACATTGCAATAAATCCAGGTTCCAGTTAAATGCACAGGAAGTATTTGGATTTGAGATTTAGTGATGTACTGACTTTGCATTTTTCCTTTCTCTGTCTGTTTCTGTCTCTCTGTCTGTTTCTCTCTCTCCCTCCCATCTTTGTCTTCAGCTTGTGAAGTATCAGAGAGAGACAGAGAGAGAGAGACAGAAAGAGAGAGACAAAGAGAGAGCCAGAGCCAGAGAGACAGACAGAGACAGAGAGACAGAGAGAGAGACAGAGAGAGAGAGGGAGAGTCAGAGAGAGTCAGAGAGAGAGTCAGAGAGAGAGACAGAGAGAGAGAGAGACAGAGAGAGAGAGAGACAGAGTCAGAGAGAGAGAGTCAGAGAGAGAGAGTGAGAAACAGAGAGAGAGAGAAGCCAGAGAGAGAGAGAGACAGAGAGAGAGAGGCACACACAGAGACAGAGAGAGAGAGAAGCCAGAGAGAGAGAGAGTCAGAGAATGGGAAAGGAGAGAATGGGAAAGGAGAGAGAGAATGGGAAAGGAGATAGAGAATGGGAAAGGAGAGAGAGAAAGGGAAAGAGAGAGAGAATGGGAAAGGAGAGAAAGGAAAATGGGAGAGAGAATGGGAAAGGAGAGAGAGAAAGGAAAAGGAGAGACAGAGAGAGACAGAGGCAGAGATAGACAGAGAGAGAGTCAGAGAGAGAGAGAGAGAGTCAGAGAGAGAGACAGAGAGAGAGAGAGACAGTCAGAGAGAGAGAGTCAGAGAGAGAGAGAGTCAGAGAGAGAGAGTGAGAGACAGAGAGAGACACAGAGAGAGAGAGAGTCAGAGAGAGACAGAGAGACAGAGAGAGAGAGCGAGAGAAGCCAGAGAGAGATCCGAGAGAGTCAGAGAGACAGACAGAGAGAGAGAGAGTGTCAGAGAGACAGAGAGAGAAACAGAGAGAGAGAGAAGCCAGAGAGAGAGAGAATCAGAGAGATAGAGAGTCAGAGAGAGCGAGAGAGTCAGAGAGACAGAGACAGAGAGAGAGACAGAGAGAGAGAGACACAGAGACAGAGAGGGAGACAAGAGTGAGAGAGAGAGAAGCCAGAGAGAGAGAGAGTCAGAGAGAGAGAGTCAGAGAGAGAGAGAGAGAGAAGCCAGAGGGGCAGGTAGCGGGAAGAGGAGGTTTTTGGATGCGGGTCTCTGCTGCACAGCCAGGGCAGACCCCCACCTCCCCACCCCATATTCCTCACACCGCCATTGTGTCCACACTGTAAACCTAAATAGACGGAGGGAAAGGGCGGCGGGGGGGGGGGGGGGGAGAAACAGGGTGAGGGAGAACCAAACTGAGAGGGGATGGGGAACATTGGGGACTCAGTGGGGGAAATCGATGCTGGATCTTGGAGCAGTTGAGTCCTCCTCCGTTGTGGGGCTACCCGTGGGATCGTGCTGCGCAGAATGGTCTTCATTGTAACTTTAGTCATTAGTACATTGACAGGCGGGGGTTTTAGTTCTGTAATCATGAAAATTAAACATGTCCAGTGTGGTGGGACACTTATTCTAAATGGGAAGACAGGATATTATCTGAGGACATTTCAATCCGGCTCTCACAAAGGGCCTGGAATGGGAAAGGCTGCGATTGAGGCCTGGTTTAATTTCCCCCATATTCCTCGCACGGCGACAGTGTCCACACTGGGAGGTGGGGAATGTTGGGGGCTGTGTGGGTGAAAGAGAGCCAGTGACGCGATGGGGTGAGGGGGGGGATCCAGAGACAGCAAAGCAGAGGTGGACATTAGTTGGTGGGTCAAGGGAGGGGGGGGGTAAATACACAGGATCTGACGGTCTCCAGTATGGGGTCTTACTGTGTGAGGCTGAGGGAAATATTGACGTGGGGCGGTGGGACTGGAGAATTAATCTCCACTTGGGAGAGGCGAGCTTTGATCAGGAATAGTCAGCGTGGCAGAGAGAGGCTGTGCTGAACCAATGGGACTGAATTATTTGAGGAGGTGACCAGATGAGAGGGGTGCAGTTGATGTAGTTTATCTGGATTGCAGCCAAGCCTCTGACAAGGTCCCACATGGGAGACTGACAAAGACGTAAAATGCACATGGGAGATGGGGTAACTTGGCAGCAGAACTGAGTTAGTGATAGGAGACAGAGGGTGGTGGGAGAAGGTTGTTTGTGTGACTGGGGGCCAGTCATAGAGTTAAAGATGTTTACAGCATGGAAACGGTCCCTTCGGCCCAGCGTGTCCATGCTGCCCAGTTTCTATCACTAAGCTAGTCCCACTTGCCCGCATTTGGCCCATATCCCCCTGTAACCACCCTGCCCACGGATGGGAGGGTTCCTGTCCCCCTAGACGCCGCCCCACATTCCTCGCACAACTGCGGCAATTCTCACCTCAAACACCTTTTTTTTTCAAATCCGGCCGATACCACATTGCAGTGTGTGTGTGTGGGGGGGGGGGGGGGGGCGGGCGGAATCCTGCTGTGCGAGGATGAGGGACATATTGAAGTGGAGTAAGAGGGGGTAGTTTCTTTGGAGAGAGGTAAATGTTCTCGGGTGTGTCTGGGGTCAGACTGTGCGCTGCCACTGTACCATGGAATATACTGACTTCCAAGTGTTTGTGAGAGAGGGAGAGGCGACTGATGGAAGGGGAGGCGTCAGTATTAATACTGAATGAGGAAACAGCAGCAATCCTGGAGCCAGTGGCTCGGGATACATTATCTTTGACTTCAATGAGTTTTTGAGTGAAAAATTCTCTCGTCCCACATTGTTGTAATGAAGTAAAGATGCTCCATCTGTGCAGTAATTGAGTAGCAGGTGCTACATCGGTGTTGTAATTGGTTAGCGGGTGCCCCAATTAATCATTGTGCTCCCTCAGTGCTGTAATTGGTCATCGGGTTCTCACTCAGTGCTGTAATTGGGTATCGGGTGCTCCGTCAGTGTTGTAATTGGGTATTGGGTGCTCCGTCAGTGTTATAATTGGGTATCGGGTGCTCCCTCAGTGTTGTAATTGGTTATCGGGTGCTCCCTCAGTGTTGTAATTGGGTATTGGGTGCTCCCTCAGTTTGTAATTGGGTATCGGGTGCTCCCTCAGTGTTGTAATTGGGTAACAGGTGATCCCTCAGTGTTGTAATTGGGTATCGGGTGCTCCCTCAGTGTTGTAATTGGGTATCGGGTGCTCCCTCAGTGTTGTAATTGACTATCGGGTGCTCCCTCAGTGTTGTAATTGGGTACCGGGTGCTCCCTCAGTGTTGTAATTGGTTATCGTGTGCACCCTCAGTGTTGTAATTGACAATCGGGTGCTCCCTCAGTGTTGTAATTGGTTATCGTGTGCTCCCTCAGTGTTGTAATTGGTTATCGTGTGCACCCTCAGTGTTGTAATTGGTTATCGTGTGCACCCTCAGTGTTGTAATTGACAATCGGGTGCTCCGTCAATGTTGTAATTGGTTATCGTGTGCACCCTCAGTGTTGTAATTGGGTATTGGGTGCTCCCTCAGTGTTGTAATTGGGTTATCGGGTGCTCCGTCAGTGTTGTAATTGGGTAACGGGTGCTCCCTCAGTGTTGTAAATGGGTAGCGGGTGCTCCCTCAGTGTTGTAATTGGGTATTGGGTCTCCCTCAGTGTTGTAATTGGGTATCGGGTGCTCCCTCAGTGTTGTAATTGGTTTTTGGGTGATCCCTCAGCATTGTAATTGGGTATCGGGAGCTCCCTCAGTGTTGTAATTGGGTATCGGGTGCTCCGTCAGTGTTGTAATTAACTATCGGGTGCTCCGTCAGTGTAATTGGTTATTGGTTGCTCCCTCAGTTTGTAATTGGGTATCGGGTGCTCCGTCAGTGTTGTGATTGGGTATCGGGTGCCCCCTCAGTGTTGTAATTGGGTATCGGGTGCTCCCTCAGTTTGTAATTGGGTATCGGGTGAACCCTCAGCATTGTAATTGTAAAGCAGAGGGGCTGAAAGGGTCGCAGTCCTCAGCAATCGCAGGGAGCTGAATAGACACGATAGGTACAGCTGCTTCAGGAGGGACAGAGGTGCAGGAAGGGGAGTTGCCTTTTTCATTAAGGGGAGCATCACGGGAGTAGTCAAGAGATGAAATAACCGAGGAATCATCCAGCGATGTTTTGTGGGTGGAACTAAGGATGGGACGGTGACCTCATTGGGATTCTACCCAAATAGTCAACAGAAATTAGAAGATGATATGTGCAGGGTGATTGGGGAAACTTGCAGGAGTAATAGGGTCATACTGGGGGATTTGAATTTTCCTAATATAGTCTCTGTCAAGGTTGGGGAGGGGGGATGATGGAAAGAGTGAGTGTGCAAGAGGGTAGGAGGAGTCTGAGGGAGAGAGAGTAGGGGGAGTCTGAGGGGGAGAGTGTAGGGGGAGTCTGAGGGGGAGAGGGTAGGGGGAGTCTAAGGGGGAGAGGGTAGCAGGGGTCTGAGGGGGAGAGGGTAGGGGTAGTCTGAGGGGGAGAGTGTGGGGGGAGACAGTGGGAGAGGGTAGGGGGAATCTAAGGGGGAGAGAGGGTAGGGGGAGTCTGAGGGCGAGAGGGTAGGGGGAGTCTGTGTGGGAGAGGGTAGGGGGAGTCTGATGGAGAGAGGGTAGGGGGAGTCTGAGGGGGAGAGGGTAGGGGGAGTCTGAGGGGGAGAGGGTAGGGGGAGTCTGAGGGGGAGAGGGTAGGGGGAGTCTGAGGGGGAGAGGGTTGGGGGAGTCTGAGGGGGAGAGGGTAGGAGGAGTCTGAGGGGGAGAGTGTGGGTGGAGACAGAGAGGGAGAGGTTGGGGGGAGAGGGGGAGAGGGTGGGTGGAGACAGATGGGAGAGGGTGGGGGGAGAGACAGAGGGGAGAGGGTGGGAGGGAGAGACAGAGGGGGCGAGGGTGGGGGGAGAGACAGGGGGGAGAGGGTGGGGGCGAGAGAAAGAGGGGAGAGGGTGGAGGGGAGAGACAGGAGGGTGGGGGGAGAGACAGAGGGGGAGAGGGTGGGGGGGGCGAGACAGAGGGCGAGCGGGTGGGGGGGAGACAGAGGGGGAGAGGGTGAGTGGAGACAGATGGGGAGAGGCTGGGGGGAAGAGACAGAGGGGGAGAGGGTGGGTGGAGACAGAGGGGGAGAGGCTGGGGGGAAGAGACAGAGGGGGAGAGGGTGGGTGGAGACAGAGGGGGAGAGGGTGGGGGGAGAGACAGAGGGGGAGATGTGGTTGCGGGGGAGAGACAGAGGGGGTGAGCGTGGGGGAGAGACAGAGGGGGCGAGGGTGGTTGGGCGAGACAGAGGGGGAGAGGGTGGGGGGAGACAGAGGGGGCGAGGGTGGGAGGGAGAGACAGAGGGGAGAGGGTGGGGGGAGAGACAGAGGGGAGAGGGTGGGTGGGGGAGAGACAGAAGGGGAGAGGGTGGGGGGGCGAGACAGAGGGGGAGAGGGTGGGAGGAAGACAGAGGGGGGGAGGGTGGGTAGAGACAGAGGGGGAGAGTGTGGGGGGGAAGACAGAGGGGGAGAGGGTGGGGGGGAAGACAGAGGGGGAGTGGGTGGGTAGAGACAGAGGGGAGAGGGAGGGGGAGAGACAGAGGAGGAGAGGGTGGGGGGGAGACAGAGGGGAAGAGGGTGGGGGAGAGACAGAGGGTGGGGGGAGAGACAGAGGGGGAGGGTGGGGGAGACAGAGGGGGAGAGGGTGGGGGGGGAGAACAGAGGGGGAGAGGGTGGGGGGGTGACAGAGTAGGAGAGGGTTGGGGAGAGACTAAACACCAGTCCTGGAGTGAGCAGGGAGAGTGGGGGAGGGGAAAGTGTCAGATATTTATCAGGATTAGTTGGAGGCGGAGGAACTGAAGGACAAGTGGGAGGAGTTAGGTGGAGAGTTTTTGGCGGGTCTGCGGGTGGACACCCTAGGCAGGGTTAATTCCTCCTCATCATGTGCCAGGCTCAGTCTAATACAGTTTAAAGTGGTACACCGGGCACACGTGACGGCGGCGAGGATGAGCAAGTTTTTGGGGGTAGAAGATAGATGTGCGAGGTATGCGGGAAGCCCAGCAAACCACGTCCACATGTTTTGGGCATGCCCAAAGCTCAGCGGGTTTTGCTAAAGCAATATCCAGGGTGCTAGACATGCGGGTGGTGCCGAGTCCGGAGGCAGCGATCTTTGGAGTGTCAGAAGACCCGGGAGTTCAGGGAGTGAAAGAGGCCGACGTTCTGGCATTTGCCTCACTGGTAGGCCGTAGACGGATCCTTTTAATGTGGAGGGACTCGGAGCCCCCGAGTGTGGAGACTTGGCTCAGTGACATGGCTGGGTTTCTCAAGCTGAAGAAAATTAAGTTTGCCTTGAGAGGGTCAATAGAACATAGAACATAGAACAATACAGCGCAGTACAGGCCCTTCGGCCCACGATGTTGCACCGAAACAAAAGCCATCTAACCTACACTATACCATTATCATCCATATGTTTATCCAATAAATTTTTAAATGTCCTCAATGTTGGCGAGTTCACCACTGTAGCAGGTAGGGCATTCCACGGCCTCACTACTCTTTGCGTAAAGAACCTACCCCTGACCTCTGTCCTATATCTATTACCCCTCAGTTTAAGGCTATGTCCCCTCGTGCTAGCCATTTCCATCCGCGGGAGAAGGCTCTCACTGTCCACCCTATCGAACCCTCTGATCATTTTGTATGCCTCTATTAAGTCTCCTCTTCACCTTCTTCTCTCTAACGAAAACAACCTCAAGTCCATCAGCCTTTCCTCATAAGATTTTCCCTCCATACCAGGCAACATCCTGGTAAATCTCCTCTGCACCCGTTCCAAAGCCTCCACGTCCTTCCTATAATGCGGTGACCAGAACTATACGCAGTACTCCAAATGCGGCCGTACCAGAGTTCTGTACAGCTGCAACATGACCTCCTGACTCCGGAACTCAATCCCTCTACCAATAAAGGCCAACACTCCATAGGCCTTCTTCACCACCCTATCAACCTGGGTGGCAACTTTCAGGGATCTATGTACATGGACACCTAGATCCCTCTGCTCATCCACACTTCCAAGAACTTTTCCATTAGCCAAATATTCCACATTCCTGTTTTTCCTTCCAAAGTGAATCACCTCACACTTCTCTACATTAAACTCCATTTGCCACCTCTCAGCCCAGCACTGCAGCTTATCTATATCCCTCTGTAACCTGCTACTTCCTTCCACACTATCGACAACACCACCGACTTGAGTATCGTCTGTAAATTTACTCACCCACCCTTCTGCGCCCTCCTCTAGGTCATTGATAAAAATGACAAACAGCAACGGCCCCAGAACAGATCCTTGTGGTACTCCACTTGTGACAGAACACCATTCTGAACATTTCCCATCAACCACCACCCTCTGTCTTCTTTCAGCTAGCCAATTTCTGATCCACATCCCTAAATCACCCTCAATCCCCAGCCGCCGTATTTTCTGCAATAGCCTACCGTGGTGAACCTTATCAAACGCTTTGCTGAAATCCATATACACCACATCAACTGCTCTACCCTCGTCTACCTGTTCAGTCACCTTCTCAAAGAACTCGATAAGGTTTGTGAGGCATGACCTACCCTTCACAAAGCCATGCTGACTATCCCTGATCATATTATTCCTATCTCGATGATTATAAATCAATGCTGGGGTTCTCTCGGAGGAGGCAGCCGTTCGTCGAGTTTCTCGGAGAAAATTAATGTCAGCAGAAGCACCATTGTGAAGAGGGGGAGGAGAGGTGCAATATGGTTAAGGGATGTACAGAAGGGGTTGGGTGCGAAATGTCTAGTTTACCATGTTCATGGTTATGTTATTATTGCTTTTGTTATTGTTATAAAAATTTTGCAAGTACTTCAAAAAATATATATTTTTTTAAAACACCTAAATTGTAGCATCGTCTGGCCGTGTTTATAAAATGGGTTTTATAAAACAGATTGGGGGCAGTCCCAGAATGTTACTGTGCCTTTATTATTTCAATAACACTTTACTTTAATCAATTCCAGCTTTCTCTTTCTCTCACCGAGGAGAGTTGATTTTGAAGCTTGGACGACGCAAAGAGAATCTTTCCTCGGCGAGGAATCCTCAGACAGGAGTTCTAACCGGAGAGAAACAGAATAAATGTCAATCTGTCTTTGTCTGTCATTATTGGGTTTTCATTATTCTGATCGGCACTCAAGCGTTGGGCTCGATTTTGTTTTTTTGTGAGGTGGGGCAGGAGTCTCAGTGTCTCTGGGGGTGAGGGGGGGGGGGGGAAGAGGCAGGAGTCAGTGTCTCTGGGAGGAGTGGGAGACCGGTGACATTTTCACACCGAGGGTTGGGTGACTTATTCCAGTGAACTAGATGTATTGTCGGTGCAGGAGTGAACGCAGCCTCAGGTGATTAAGAAGGTAGAGTGTGGGAGCAGGAGGGAACGCAGCCTCAGGAGGGGATTAAGGAGGTGGCGTGTGGGAGCAGGAGGGAACGCAGCCTCAGGAGGGGATTAAGGAGGTGGAGAGTGGGAGCAGGAGGGAACGCAGCCTCAGGAGGGGATTAAGGTAGAGTGTGGGAGCAGGAGGGAACACAGCCTCAGGAGGGGATTAAGGTGGAGTGTGGGAGCAGGAGGGAACGCAGCCTCAGGAGGGGAATAAGGAGGTGGAGTGTGGGAGCAGGAGGGAACGCAGCCTCAGGAGGGGATTAAGGAGGTGGAGAGTGGGAGCAGGAGGGTATGCAGCCTCAGGAGGGGATTAAGGTGGAGTGTGGGAGCAGGAGGGAACGCAGACTCAGGAGGGGTTAAGGAGGTGGTGTGGGAGAAGGAGGGAACGCAGCCTCAGGAGGACAGTAACGGGGTGGAGAGTGGGAGCAGGAGGGAACGCAGCCTCAGGAGGGGATTAAGGAGGTGGAGAGTGGGAGCAGGAGGGAATGCAGTCTCAGGAGGGGACTAAGGAGGTGGAGAGTGGGAGCAGGAGGGAACGCAGCCTCAGGATGGGATTAAGGTGGAGTGTGGGAGCAGGAGGGAACGCAACCTCAGGACGGGATTAAGGAGGTGGAGAGTGGGAGCAGGAGGGAACGCAGCTTCAGGAGGGGACTACTGTGGAGTGTGGGAGCAGGAGGGAACGCAGCCTCAGGGCATTAAGGAGGTGAAGATTGGGAGCAGGAGGGAACGCAGCCTCAGGTGATTAAGGAGGTGGAGATTGGGAGCAGGGGGGAACGCAGCCTCGGGTGATTAAGGAGGTGGAGAGTGGGAGCAGGAGGGAATGGAGCCTCAGGAGGGGATTAAGTAGGTAGAGTGTGGGAGCTGGAGGGAACGCAGCCTCAGGAGGGGATTAAGGAGGTGGAGAGTGGGAACAGGAGGGAACGCAGCCTCAGGAGGGGATTCAGGAGGTGGAGAGTGGGAGCAGGAGGGAACGCAGCCTCAGGAGGGGATTAAGGAGGTGGAGAGTGGGAGCAGGAGGGAACGCAGCCTCAGGAGGGGATTAAGGAGGTGGAGAGTGGTAGCAGGAGGGAACGCAGCCTCAGGGGGACATTAAGGGGGTGGAGAGTGGGAGCAGGAGGGAACGCAGCCTCACGAGGGGATTAAGGAGGTGGAGAGTGGGAGCAGGAGGGAACGCAGCCTCAGGAGGGGATTAAGGAGGTGGAGAGTGGTAGCAGGAGGGAACGCAGCCTCAGGAGGACATTAAGGGGGTGGAGAGTGGGAGCAGGAGGGAACGCAGCCTCAGGAGGGGATTAAGGAGGTGGAGAGTGGGAGCAGGAGGGAACGCAGCCTCAGGAGGGGATTAAGGAAGTGGAGAGTGGGAGCAGGTGGGAACGCGGCCGCAGGAGGGGATTATGGAGGTGGAGAGTGGGAGCATGAGGGAACGCAGCCTCAGGAGGGGATTAAGGTGGAGTGTGGGAGCAGGAGGGAACGCAGCCTCAGGAGGGGATTAAGGAGGTGCAGAGTGGGAGCAGGAGAGAACGCAGCCTCTGGAGGGGATTAAGCTGGAGTGTGGGAGCAGGAGGGAACGCAGATTCGGGGGGATTAAGGAGGTGGAGAGTGGGAGCAGGAGGGAACGCAGCCTCAGGGGTTTTAGGAGGTGGAGAGTGGGAGCAGGAGGGAACGCGGCCTCAGGTGATTAAGGAGGTGGAGTGAGGGAGCAGGACGGAACGCAGCCTCAGGAGGGGATTAAGGAATTGGAGAGTGGGAGCAGGAGGGAACGCAGCCTCAGGAGGAGTTAAGGAGGTGGAGTGTGGGAGCAGGAGGGAACGCAGCCTCAGGAGGGGATTAAGGAGGTGGAGTGTGGGTGCAGGAGGGAACGCAGCCTCAGGAGGGGATTGTGGAGGTGGAGTGTGGGAGCAGGAGGGTACGCAGCCTCAGGAGGGGATTAAGGAGGTGGAGAGTGGGAGCAGGAGGGAACGCAGACTCAGGAGGGGATTAAGGTGGAGTGTGGGAGCAGGAGGGAACGCAGCCTCAGGAGGCGATTAAGGAGGTGGAGAGTGGAAGCAGGAGGGAACGGAGCCTCAGGAGGGGATTAAGGAGGTGGAGAGTGGGAGCAGGAGGGAACGCAGCCTCAGGAGGGGATTAAGGAGGTGGAGAGTGGTAGCAGGAGGGAACGCAGCCTCAGGGGGACATTAAGGGGGTGGAGAGTGGGAGCAGGAGGGAACGCAGCCTCACGAGGGGATTAAGGAGGTGGAGAGTGGGAGCAGGAGGGAACGCAGCCTCAGGAGGGGATTAAGGAGGTGGAGAGTGGTAGCAGGAGGGAACGCAGCCTCAGGAGGACATTAAGGGGGTGGAGAGTGGGAGCAGGAGGGAACGCAGCCTCAGGAGGGGATTAAGGAGGTGGAGAGTGGGAGCAGGAGGGAACGCAGCCTCAGGAGGGGATTAAGGAAGTGGAGAGTGGGAGCAGGAGGGAACCCAGCCTCAGGAGGGGATTATGGAGTTGGAGAGTGGGAGCATGAGGGAACGCAGCCTCAGGAGGGGATTAAGCTGGAGTGTGGGAGCAGGAGGGAACGCAGCCTCAGGAGGGGATTAAGGAGGTGCAGAGTGGGAGCAGGAGGGAACACAGCCTCAGGAGGGGATTAAGGTGGAGTGTGGGAGCAGGAGGGAACGCAGATTCGGGGGGGATTAAGGAGGTGGAGAGTGGGAGCAGGAGGGAACGCAGCCTCAGTGGTTTTAGGAGGTGGAGAGTGGGAGCAGGAGGGAACGCAGCCTCAGGTGATTAAGGAGGTGGAGTGAGGGAGCAGGACGGAACGCAGCCTCAGGAGGGGATTAAGGAAGTGGAGAGTGGGAGCAGGAGGGAACGCAGCCTCAGGAGGGGTTAAGGAGGTGGAGTGTGGGAGCAGGAGGGAACGCAGCCTCAGTAGGGGATTAAGGAGGTGGAGTGTGGGTGCAGGAGGGAACGCAGCCTCAGGAGGGGATTGTGGAGGTGGAGTGTGGGAGCAGGAGGGTAAGCAGCCTCAGGAGGGGATTAAGGAGGTGGAGAGTGGGAGCAGGAGGGAACGCAGACTCAGGAGGGGATTAAGGTGGAGTGTGGGAGCAGGAGGGAACGCAGCCTCAGGAGGCGATTAAGGAGGTGGAGAGTGGAAGCAGGAGGGAACGTAGTCTCAGGAGGGGATTAAGGAGGTGGAGAGTGGGAGCAGGAGGGAATGCAGCCTCAGGAGGGGAATAAGGAGGCGGAGAGTGGGAGCAGGAGGGAATGTAGGAGGGTTCTGGTGTGTTTAATAAATTAAATAGTGGCATTTGCAAATTCATTTCATTTGATCTCTCCCCGTTTGGGTCAGTGTTTTGTAAGGGGGGGGGGAAATGGAATCTCCCCCAGCTCTGTTTCCATATTGGCAATAAAATGTGTAAACAACCAACCTGACCTGAGGATTGTGTTTTTTTCCCAGGGGAGCTATTTTTCGAAGGAGAATGTGGGGGGAGGGGGATTATATTTGGGGAAAAAATATTTGGAGGGAGGGGAATAATTGCAGGAAAAAATGTTTTTGTGTCGGAAAGATTTTTGGGGTGGGTGGATAATTTTGATGGGGGGTGGAATAGTTGGGGGGCAAATAGTTGGGGTAGAAATAGTTGGGGGGCAAAAAATAGGGGGGCATAGTTGGGGAGGGAATCATTGGGGGGAAATAGTTGGAGGGGGCAAATAGTTGTGGGGTCAAATAGGTGGGGGGGCAAATAGTTGGGGGGGGCAAATAGTTGGGGGGGGGTCAAATAGTTGGGGGGGCAAATAGTTTGGGGGCAAATTGTGGGGGGGGGCAAATTGTTGGGGGGGGCAAATATTTGGCGGGGCAATTAGTTTGGGGGTGGCAAATAATTGGGGGGGGGCAAATAGTTGTGGGGCAAATAGTTGGGGGGGGAAATAGTTGGGGCGGGGCAAATTGTTGGGGGGGGGGAAGTTGGGGGGATATATGTTGGGGGAGACAAGTTGGGGGGACAAGTTGGGGGGATAAGCTGGGGGGATAGGTTTTGGGGGGATAAGTTGGGGGAGGGGATTAGTTGGGGGGCATAGTTGGGGGGGCATAGTTGGGGGGGGCAAATAGTTGGGGGGGGGGAAATAGTTGGGTGGACAAATAGTTGGCCCCTTGCGGGGTGTGGACTGCTCGGAAGAAACCTCCACCCTTACATGGACCCCCTTTCTTCAACAGGTTTGAGATGCTGGCGTCTTCTGCGCCAGCCAGGGAATACTTCACCCCCCACCCCCACCCCGTCCCCCTAGCTGACCCAGGCCAACATGACGCTGAGCCCAGTGTCAGAAGCTGAGGCGTCATTGTGCCTGGGATGAGCTGGAGTGTCCACGGTGGCCCCCAGGCTGGAGATCCGTGATGCAGGAGTTTCTAGGCTGAGGGGGTCGGGTGTATTTGGAGCCTCTGCCCACCTTGCCTTCTTTCTGGCCTAACGGCCTGGTGGGTGTCCTCCCTCCTCCACGCCGGCAGCCGATTGCCAGTAGTCGTCAGAACGGTGTCACCTGTACATTGGGGTGGCGATGCCAATGGAGGGAGACGGGGCGGTGAAGCCAAAACGGCCGCCTAGTTGTAATGGCTTTGGAGGTGGGCACTTTTTCCGCAAGTGCCCCCACCTTCTTGCAGGTGTGGCACCGCATGCCACAGCAGACCAGAAAATGTGGAATTTTCCCCCTAGATGGGACACCTCCAATCCTGCCTCTGGTACATGCTCCTGTGCCAGGCGGATGAAAGCCTGGCCCCAGGAGGTGTAGATGTACCAGATGGGGTCCGTCCTTCAGGACGAAAGTGAGCAACACCACCTCGGATCGACCCTCCCCCAAAATAAGATGTGGGGAGGAGGCAGTCCGTAGGATGCAGGACGGGCCATTCGATAATATGAAATGAAAATGAAACTCGCTTATTGTCACAGTTAGGCTTCAAATGAAGTTACTGTGAAAAGCCCCTAGTCGCCACATTCCGGCGCCTGTTCGGGGAGACTGGTACGGGGATTTAACCGTGCTGCTGGCCTGCCTTATCTGTTTCAAAGCCAGCGATTTAGCCCTGTGCTAAACCAGCCCCTAATATGACCCTCTCGGCAGTGGGCTCAAGAGGGTCCACCTCCAAGAAGGTCCCGCCCACCACTAGACCCTTTTCACGGGCGAGGTGGGCCGCCCTCTGGGCCCTCAGGAAGAACGCAACTTTCCCATACAAACGAGAGGCGGTCACAATGGACGAGGGGCCGCCGACCCCGGCCATCGCGCAAACGTACGCCTCTATGGTGACGGTGGGGTGCGCGCAGCACTTTACACCAGCTTTCGGGTTAGCAACTGGAAACGTGGATGGGCTGCGGAAGCAGTGGAGGCTGAAGAGAGTACCACCCCATTGTAGGGGCTGGTTTAGCACAGTGAGCTAAATCACTGGCTTGTAATGCAGAACACAACCAGCAGCGCTGGTTCAATTCCTGTACCGGCCTACCTGACCAGGCGACGGAATGTGGCGACTAGGGGATTTTCACTGTAACTTCATTGAAGCCTACTTGTGACAATAAGTGATTGTTATTATTATTAGATGCCTCTGGTCGGCCGCGCCGTAGGTGGAGTGGCCATCAGGCAAGTGCCACGGCCATCCCAATGTGGGCGTTGTCGTGTTGGAATTTAATTGACAAAATTGATTGTGGGAAGGGAAGAGCGAGGTGGAATGATGTACTCTCCGCCGAGGAAGCGAGGCAAGGAAGGGAAGATTGAACAAGGAACTCAGCGGGAGGAGGTAGTCAACACAGGAGGGTGGGGCACCGTAGATAGAATGGTGGCCGGGGTGGGAGACTCCGGCTGAAGCTGAAGGGAGGGAGGATTGGGGATCTTCAGCTCAGCAGAAGACCCAACAAATAACACAGTCCATGCTCCCACTCTTGATCACCACAATGAGTAAGTGAAGCTGGTTTCAAAATGTCTTTGGCCCAAGGAGGGTTCAGCAAAATACAGTCTGTGCTCCCACCCTGGAACGACCGGCCATGGGACCGACCTCCTCCCTGCTGGTGATGGTGTACCGTCTACAAGATGCATTATGTATTAACAAAACTTCCTCAGGGACCACATTCCAATCTCACGGCCGGAACAATCTGGAAGGAACAGGGCAGCTGGTACACGTGAATACCATCATATGGAAACGGCCGTCCAAGTCACTCACCATCCAAGTCACTCACCATCCTGACTTTCACTGTCTCTGGATCGAAATCTTCGATCTCCCTCCCGAAAAGAACTGAGGGTGACTTACACCGCAGTCATGCATGGGTTCAATTAAGCAGCTCATCACCTTCTCAAGGGTAATAAGGGAAGGTCATCAGAGCTGGCCCAGCCATAAATGCTCACATTCCGGAAGTGAATATGTGTTTTTAAAAAAGCAACACACATCTCGCTATCTCCATAAACTCATCGAGGCAGGGAAATTAACTTATTAATAGTAAGCTTATCCAGCCTCCAGGCCAATCCCTTCTCTACAGCGTTTCGGCATCTAGCACGTTGCCGATAGCTATACCTGTTTCCAGGTCACAGGTTACTCCCTCTCCCTGTGCCCTCCACCAACTCCTACCACAAACTACACCACAGTAAAATCCTCAAATCCAAAAAAGATCTCTATGCCTAGAATTAAATCAGCCGCATCGCTGCCTCCTACTGCTGTCTCAGCAAACCTTAATATAGCTGTCAAATTATTCAGCCACCACTTAATTCTATTTCAGCCGCTTAAAAAAATCAAAATCTCAGTAACGTCCTCCAAAGTATACAGTGTGCAGTGTTTCTATAAATTTCCTTAGCCCCTTCAATGATTTATTCAACAACAATAGCCTGTAAGCCTCTAAATCATCCCTATCACCAGAAACCTTATTCCAGCCCTCACAACACCCCTTACTTTAAAATGTTGATGCAGCGTTTCTCACTGTCCATCGCTGTAAGTTCCTCCAGCCACTGCAATGTCCCTTTTCTCTGCCATATCCTCAAACTCTTGTCAGAATGGCGCTTGAGCGGGTGTTTTGCAGGAATGGGGCTTTCATTCATGGAGCTTTTCGAGTTGGTCAAATGATTGTTTTAATTTGAGTCGCACTTGAATTAAATTCTGTGCATCAGCAACGCAAAGTTCTGCACTTCCCAATCAGAAATAACATTTATTGCTCAAAGCCAAACTGAATTTACATATTTAAAGAGCACAGCTCCAGAGAGGTTATTTGACATTTTGAATTGCATTACTGAATGGTGGCTGTAAAGTGAGATATATTACGAAAGCAATATGAAAAATGGTAATCTTGACTTATGCTGTTTTATTTCACAGTAACGTTGCTGGGAGAACGATTTCCTCATGTGGCCTGGATTCTATTATTTAACCTCCTTGCTAAATATGTTATATTGTAACAGGGCATTTGCTCGCTGAGGTAATGAGAAAAACAACATTGTAACTTCCATATCCCCACGGAATTTGCAGAGAGTATAAATGAAAGGATCAGAGTGATTGCCTGCAACCGAAACGGACAAGTCACGACACACAGAAAATGCATTTACCAATTCAACAAGTGGAAAAAGTATTCTACACAGTCATTGCCATTATTGGCGTCCCTCGTAAGTGGTCATAACTTCGGAAATTGTGTGAATATTTGTGTAACGTGATCTCTGCCTTTACTCTGTGTCTGATAATGTTATGTGCTGATCTCATGGTGACCTTTGTGCCAGACAGAATAAGTATTATCATTTCGCTGATGGAGGAAAGTTCACTATTGTTACAAGATGTTATTTGTGCAAATCTGTTTCAACCTTCTTGTCAAGTCCAATCTGCACAATAGATCCTCAGTGCTGAACAGACGCTACCATAATAGGAAATGATACCCTTTTGTACGCTGCTTGTTCATGCTCAAAAGATTAAAGTACAGTGCAACCTGAAATCCCACGACGTGATCGCATAGGGAAAGAAAAAATGCTTTGTTAAGTAACTGAACAAAGTTTTATAGAGATGATTTCGCGCTGCAGGAAGGGACAGATCACTTCAAAGTATAATACGTTCAAGGAAATATACTACCTGATACTGGAAATCACTGCAAGGGTTGGAACATGTTACAGAGATAGACAACACTGTAACCGCTCGAAAAGGTTGCAGTGATAGAGGATATTTTAACGGCTGGAACAGCTTATAGAGATCGGAACATTTGTAAAAGACATTATCACGGATGTGAGCGAACATTCGTTTCGAAAGTTTGCAGGTTTTTGAGAACGCATTTAATTACAATAGGGATATTGTAATTTCTGGAATAGTTTACAGAGATAGCGCACAATGTAACAGCCGCAACAAGATAAAGGATAGGAGATACTGTCAAAGCTGGAGCAGGTTCCAAGGATAGTGAATATTGCATCAGCTGGAACAGCTTACAGAGATCGGGGATCGGAGAAAAAGTGTTTTATTTTCTGGTTACAGCTGGGTTGGCTAGTAATGGGGTTATGGTACACTGTCACAGTGGTCAGCACTGTCACAGTGGTCACAGCAGCAGGGACGGCTGTTCGATTGTGGCATTGGATGACTGTTTGTGTACAGTTTTCACATTCTACCCGTGTCTGCGAGGGGTTCCTCCGGGTGCTCCGGTTTCTTCTAAAATGTTAGGTGGATTGGTCATGGTGAATGCATGGGGATAGGGTAGGTAGAGTGCTGTTTCAGAGGGATGGTGCAGACTCGATTGGCCAAATACCTACTTTCTGCACTGCAGGGATTGTACGGATCAGGTGTTCATGTAGCTGAGGTCTGGATGCTCTTTTCTATTTAATTTCCATTGCACTCCGGGGCCAGGAAACACGGCGCTTCTGAGCTTGGAAAGAAAATCATCATTCAAATCACAGAGAATCACAGAGTCATTGCCTAGTGTTAGATTATTGTTAGGGAAGCTGTTTAGGCTCCGAAAGATTAGGAAAAAAGAATTAAAGGGTAAGTAGATAATTAGATCTAAGTAAGAAGCAAAAGGAATTCGGAAGTCAAGTTATGTTAAGATCAGATACAGTGCCGGAGCATAAGTAAACGAAAGGAAACTGCACCTGGCAAAGGGGAAGTAAGTTGAAGCCATTGCGGGACAGCTCGGTCACATGGAATGCGTGTCCTGTAATACGTGGGAATTCTTGAGTGATTCAGCTGCCCGGCTACACCACTTTTATTGAAAGCTGCAGAAACCTGAACGCGGGAATCTGGATCGAGCGGCAGCTGGAGCCAATATGAAACATTCTCGAGCTGAGAGCCACATCGATCATCCTTTCAAAGAAGTGATGACATGACAGTGTAAAGGCCTGCCGGTGTAATGGGTGACCTCAGGGAGTCCAAGAGAAAGAGATGCAATGGGCAGCGGTCCACTAGTGCTCCCTTTGTCAATCTGTTACATATATTCTTTTGCTGGTGCGGGTGTTACGTGCTCGGAGCTTCATACTCAGAAGCATATTTGTGCCCCACAGGCGATTGTGTTACAAAGGATAGAAGGAAGAAGAAGTGAAGAGCAGTCGTAATGGGATAATTAGCTAGTTGGGGAAGCAAACCGGCGTCGATGTGGCCAAGTCAATGACTGCAAGATGGATTTCAGCTTCCCGAGTGCGAGAGTTAAAGAGGCCAGGTGATGTTACAGTTAATTCCTCAGGGGACGTTGATCACTCAGATAGAATTCGAGATTGGTACCAAGGGCCTGGTTAAGCAAGGGGATAGGTTGCTGAGGCGATATTCTAGAAAGATAGGTCGGTGATCGTAAATCAGGAAATCGTATGCAGTAATCTTCAGATTGATCCAAATCACACGTTCAAAGTAAATGTAGAAAGAGGAGAATAAAATAATTAATTGCGTTGCCAGGAACATGGTTTAGGAGGGAGGACAGAAGATTATTGATGAATTGGGAAGGTAGCATCTGTAATTGGTGGAAATACTGGACAAAAACATGACTGGGACTACGGACCTCGCATGTGCAGTTGTTAGTGGTGATGAGAGGAGGGATGGGAGTGGGGTATTTTGGATTTGACAGTTAAGTTAGATTTTCAGAGGCATGAAGGAAGATGAGAGTATGCCCAATGATTTGCAAGTGGTGGGTGACTGAAAGATAAAAGGTGGAAAGATTCAAAAGAGTGCAGCAGATGAAATTGACGGTTTTAAACTTTATATTTGGAAATACAAATAGTCATCAGGAGCAGCTGATGTGCTGAGGGAAGATAGACACACGCCAGTATGATATCATCGCTAGAACGAATCATAGAGGTCAACATAGCAACTCAAATTTCCCGGATGTCGTTTTTTAGGGCAGGGTAACGGAGAGACAAATGTGCTGGTTCAGGAATATTGGTGAGCGATTAAATTGCAGCTGCAAGGAGGCTTGTTTATATTAAATTAAACATCAAATGTTTACCCAGGAATTTAGCCCACAAATCCAAAAGGCCAATCACAATACTGGGGAGTCCTGCAAGCCTAATTAGACGCCACAAATATGTAAACATATTCTCTGAGCGCAAAAGAAAACAAGGAGACTGTAATAGACGATCTTTACCCAGACAAATACCAGCTGGGAAACGATTAGTTTGAGGAGGATAGGGGTCATAAAGGCCCTTACCGGAATGAGACAGGGTGCAGAACAGATTTACCGGGATCTTTCCCGGGTTGATCATTTCAGCTGTAAGAACATAACATAAGAAGTAGAAGCTGTATTCGGCAATTCAACCCAGCAGGCTCGCTCCGCCATTCAATATGATCATGGCTGGTCTCATCTTGGCCTCAGCTCCACTTTTATGCCATTTTTCCGTAACCCTTCAACCCATTACTAATTAAAAATCTGTCCATCTGCTACTTTGTAGAGGTGATCAGGCTGGGGGTTTCCTGACAGCAAGGAAAGTTGAGGGAGGACATGATTAATGTGGTCTACATTATGAGCCACATGGATACGGTTGATTAGAAGGAACATTTCCGCTGAACTGAGGAGTTAGCACCCAGGATGCTTGAAGGAAAGCAGTGGAGCTGTAAAATGATGTAAGAGTTCTTTACTCAAAGTCTATTGACAGTTATTTTTTCAGATGAAGCCCAATAAATCTCGTTTTCCTTAACCCGAGACAACCTGATATAATATCAGGACATGCTATTTTGAACAAAATGTGACCAAAATGGGAATTAATGATGGGAATCCGAAAGGGTTGTCGGATTGTAATTGGAATTAAGTATATAAATGCTTTGTTAAAATGGAGCAACACAAATGGAATACCCGAATATATAGACATTATAGATTACCAAAGTTAAATCCCTGAGCGTTCTCTCAAAAATTATCTTGTTAAGGCAAAGTGCATCTATTTGGGAACGGCCTTCAATTCAATTGTTTCCCAAAGTAGCTGCAGTCAAGAAATTCTGATATTTCCCGGAAACGAAAAAGACAATAAATGCAATTAAGTCGCTTTGAGAAAAAACAGAGAGGGAATTCCGGATGGACTGATCAGAGGTTTCCAATCCTCACTGGATACAGATTAAATTGAGGTGGGATTAGAGTCTGCTAAAGTTGTCGTCTTCTCTTAAAGATTACGAATTACAGCTTAAATCCCATGTCAGTGGTGGCAGAATTATTGGAATCAATTTTGAAGTTAATAAGAAATACATTCGAATTTCTTAGAAGTTAAAATCGCCTGTATTATCACTGCATTGTTATCGCTGCTGCCTCAAATGAATCGATCTAAAGCAGTGGCTTTGACATCTCCTAAATTACGACAGCAAATGTTTGCATTCAAAGTGAAAACGTTTTCATTATAATTCAGACTTTTTTTTGACAGCTTAATTCCTCCGGTCAGAGATACCTCTCCTTTTTCCACGCTTGTAATGTACGCCCGCCAGTTCATTCTAAAACACAACATCTTATATCCCGAATGATCTTCTTTATTCTGAGCTCAGATGTGTGCTCCAAAACATACAATTTGTCAACCTCAGTTTGCTTCTCTCTGGACTCCATACTCCACAGAAATCGAGCGATTTAAAAATGCTTTTCGGGAAATACTTTGCCAGAGATGCATAACGACCCGTTCTTCCGATGAATATCCATGCACCATCTCTCTCTGAGGAATTCCAAGGACAACGTTTGGAATTGATTAGTTCAGTTTTTGCCATATTTTTTCAAATTTGAAATCATTCCTTCTTCGACCGCTCTGATTTGGATAATCGACGGAGCTCACACTTTCCTGACCCTAATCGCTGATCCATTGATTGCTGTAGAATATATGCCTGGGAACATGTGGTGTAAACATTCTGGACACTTTAACTGTAGTTGTGCCGCTGTGTAGCTTGGATTTGTCCAGTTATTCTAATGTTGTGTAGAGTAAGTGCATGTGTCCAGCACAAGGCGCCACCTAGAAATATTTTACAGGACAGCGATGACGCTATTGGTGCTATTTCCTCCTTTTTCCGTTGAACAATGTCAAATCAACATTTCTCCTTATTTGCAGCACTTTCGTCTTGTAGTATTGCATCACTGATTCTCCCTCGACTTCCATACCACCATGTCAGAGAATCTTTTGACCAGCTAACTTTATCGTAAGATTACATTCTCCCCTGCTCACGTGACCATTTCCCTTCCCTCCCCAATTTCCGAGCATGATTTGTCGACACTATGTGTTTTACCATCGCAATTAAATTCGATCTGCTAATGCCAACTTGCACGCCAGTGCTTCAGAAATGGGTTCATTATTCCAAATCAAGGGGTGTCCTTCACTGAGGACCTCGACCCTGTTCATCAAATTTCCTGATTTGATTCGCCAATTCCACTGCCTCCATGAACCATGATATTACTCCTTGTTTCCCCAATTTGCATCCCAACAAACTAAACCTTGGTGGCATGTGACATGTTTAGCCATGCTCATCACCCAATGAACATTCCGCTCTCTTCCTTTCCTCGTCCTCTGCAATAACTCAACCTACGTTTTCTCAATTAAGGTCGGCATGTTTACCTTTGCACTGTAAATTATTCTGTCACTGCGAAAGTTGCAACATTTGTCCCTTCAAATCCATCGTTTCGTTTCTCCAGAGCTTGCCGGCAACGAATCTAGGGGATGCGGTCTGGGGAACACTCGATCCTGTTGGACACCTGATCTTGTAGTTATGTGAGCACTTTGAAGGCCGGATTTTAGATTTTGTCTTATTCCAGGTAGTTGAGATCAGAGCTCGTGGCAAAGGAAAAGGTTGGTTTGTTTACACAGTCCAGACCACAAATACTGTTTCTATTTTGGGATATATGTCTACGTCTGTCAACCTAATACTTACCGTTCTTTCAGACCTAATGATGTAACGTGAAATAAACGTATCAACTAAGTAAACAATGAGTTGTTCTTTCATATACTTTCCAAATTTCATTTAAAGCCGATAGTAGGCTGATGTGACTAGAATTGAGTGTAAATTACGTTCTATCTCTGACCTCGTCCCTGACCCAGCTCAGTAGATGTTTGTGCTACTATTCTCTATATCCTAACTGGATCAGATGTGGTGACAATTCTCCTCTACCTTCTCTCTTTACTAGTTAATTCACTGGCGGTTTTGATCCTGTCTCGGGGACGATGTGGCCTCTCCACCTGCATTACTCGCTACCTTGTCTCCATGGCAACTGCGGATCTAATGTTCATTATTGCAGAGGTAATACTATGGCGATTTAGATCGTATTATTATCCACGATGTTTCCTGGATATTACTCCTATTTGTAGTGTAATCAGTGTATTGCGTCGTACAGCCAGAGACTGTTCTGTCTGGTTAACCGTCACTTTCTCCTTTGATCGATTTGTCGCCATTTGTTGCCAGAAGCTGAAAACAAAATATTGCACAGAGGAAACTGCCACTGTGGTCCTTCGAACAACGTGCCTTCTGCTCTGCGTAAAGAATATCCCCTTCTATTTTCAATACCAACCTTTGTGGATAATTGAAAATGTGCCTTTCTACTGCAAGACAAAAGAAAACTACTATACTGATATCGGGTGGGTGGGATTGGATTGGTTTGATACGATTTTAGTACCATTTCTCCCATTCGCTTTCATCTTGTTGCTCAATTCTTTGATAGTTAGACACATTTTAGTGGCCAGTCGTGTCCGTGAGGGCCTTATGGGTCAGAGAAAGGGGGAGAATCACAGTGACCCAGAGATGGAGAGCAGAAGGAAGTCTATGATCTTGCTCTTCACCATATCCGGTAGCTTCGTACTTCTGTGGTCAGTAACTGTTATTAATTTCTTATATTACATAATTACAGGATCAGTGACAGCGGATTACCAGGGCTTCTTGTTCATATTTAGGATCGTTGGATATATGATGCGCAATTTGCACTGCTGCACAAATACATTTATTTATGCAGCGATGCTCTCAAAATTCAGAAACAAGTTCAAGAATGCGTTTAAATCTCTGCTAAATTGAAGTTTGCCATCAATGAATTAAGAATATTGTTGTCAACAGTTGAAAGCCTGTCCTTTCTTCCAGGTCCATCAATATAATATTTTCCCCCTAGAATTCGAAAGTGGACTGGCTGTGGACATGGAAATCCCCCGGTGTTTCTCACACAAAGGGTAAAGTCCAATCACCAACTGAGTTTGAGACACTGGACTGTCGCCAATGAGAGAAGAAGTGTTGGTCGCCCAAATCCTCACGTATTTCCAAGTATTCAATAAATTAATGTCAGGCCTGTTTGTAACCTCAACTCCACATTGGCGACTGCTTCCGGTAACTATCCACAGCCTCTATCGAAAAACATGGCCTTGTCAATTAGCTGTAATTGTAAAGAGGGGCAGCTCGATTGAAGTGAGAGGTCCCTCAGCAAAATAACTGAACGTTGAAATTGCCCCATTTATTAAATGTCAGTTAGTGACCCTCACTCATTCAAATTCACAGTGACAGATACTCCCAGTAATACATCGTCACAGCCGTCATATGTTCCACTCAAGTGGCCATGCATACATACAATCCGGGTAATCTGTATAACACATCAATAACAAGGCAGTTCTCAGTTAAATATTTTTCAAAAATGCTAAATGTTTTTTTCATTTTCAATGTGAATTGATTTTTTCCCCTTTATGTGACAAGCGAACTCTCTCTACTAATCTGATTCACTGCAATCCAACATCCTTAAATTGATGCACTGCAGGATCACACATCATGCATTGAAGTTGCAGTTTATAAATTAATTGAAATCATATGAATAAACACATGCTATCATTGAGTTCAGTTTATTGTGATAGGATACCAATATAGCCGGCAGCGATAATACAAGGGATATAGACCAACCAAATGTTGAGGACCTCCACTTGATTCAACCCCTACAACCGATAATTACTCTCAAAATGAATACTCCTAAAGTTCATACCGACAATTCCCCTATAATGGAATTATGCATTCTGACGACGAAAACTGCCCAACAGATCAAGACCTTCCATGTGATACTGACTGTCATGCACATTAAGACCCTCCGTTTGAAATTATTCGATCTAATCACGCCGATAGATCCAGTCCACCAGCTGATACTGACAAACCAAAAAATGTAGTAACTACAACCAACGCAAATCTGAAACTGCTAAACACCACCAGCCAATTCTGCAAATCCAACCAAGACAGTCAGCTACAGACCCTCCAAATAATGCAGCTAATTCGACCAATACCGACCCTCTAACAAATATTATCTAATCAATCAGTACTCTGTATCAAACTCCGTGCTGACCCTATGCTGGTATTGCTTGATAGAGATAGTGGAGAGGGAGATTTAATCTGCATTTAACCCAATCCTGTACCATTTCTGGCAGTGTTTGGTGGGGACAGTGTCAACGGAAAGTTTCTTTGTATCTTCTCTTGTTGCACATCGTCTGTGAGTTTTGAGAGTTGACAACATTGATGAGGAGAGTGAATGCTTCAAGTTAATATGTTCTGAAATGTTTCCCCGTTTCTGCTGCTTTCAATTCACCATCCATTCGTCATTAACTGGGCTCCTCATCATGTTTTGCAAGGCAATTATATTTTCTTCGTGCTTGCAGAGGGTGTTCTAATGAAACGGACAAAATTCTGAAACATATGAAGTGATGCGTTTTGGGAAAAATGTTGAGGAGAGAAAATATAAACTAAACAGCAGGAAGTAAAATGGGTGCAGGAACGTGGCAACATTTTGTACCTATCGCAATCTGTCTCTCTCGCTGCTTTTCTCGCAGTAGTTCCATTTGTCATCCGTTAACCTCTTCACCTCTGTCTATATGGAAATCAATCAATAAAATCCACAAGCTTAAGACAGCTATTTCAAGTTTCTTCACCGTGGTCAATTTATGTGAGAAAAGCACTAAGACATTCATTTCTCATGTTTTTTTTCTGAAGTAATAATTAAAGAGGATTAGAAATCCTCTCCCCTCCCAAATTCTTGTCCCAGCCCCACATTGATCCAACATCCATTTGGCCCCGTTTGGTGGTTGGGGGGTGGGGCGCGGAGTTTGATATTTGGAGAGAGTGTTGAGGTAAATGCGCTGCTGTCACAACTCAGTCTGGCTTTAAAAGGCCTCCACTGATGACACTGGAGAAGTGAAGAGTAGAGGGGTAGCATTGTATCTTCCATTGATACTGGGACTGTTGCTCCATCTCCTCACCAATGCCAATAAGGTGCAATGCGGCAATGTCAACAATGGGCTGCAGAGGCGTCTTCATTACGCTTCCGCGCTAATGGTACTCATCTCAAAGAAAATGTGGCGTTGCCATGGACGACCATCGATAGCAACCATGAGGTACCAGCGGAGACACGTGGTCATCTTTCATTGCGAGGAGAGACAGTCGGCGGCCATCTTGTGTTGTGTTCACGGCCGTCGGTCACCTGAGGAAGGAGCTGCCTCCGAAAGCTACTGATTCTAAACAAACCTGTTGGACTTTATCCTGATGTTGCAAGATATCTTACTGTGTTGTTGGTGTTCCCAGTCGGCGGCCATCGTGTGTTGGTTATGGCGGTCGGCGTCCATCTTCCTTTTCCAGGAGATGCGACGTTCGCAAGACGATGTCTCATGTGCGGTTCTCTGGGAGGAGGACTTTCTACATCTGCGCATAGATAACTATATTTTAAACTTTATTTTTGAAATGTTTATTATAAAATACTCACATTCTCGCCGACAGCCGTTCGGTTCCCTCTCTATTCTGAAGCCTCGATTCTACTTTGGTTTGCTTTGCAATTTGAATTACTCTCAATCGGTCATGAGCTGAACTCTGGGAGAACCAGCGATACCAATATTTCACCTTCAACATTTTTAACGAAAAATAATTATTATTTATTTTGATTGATCCCCTGGTGAGGTGTGATAGACTTTCAGTCACATTCTCCATTTCTGACGAGTCACTTTTCCTCTTTGTTTAAAATAGACACTGGGATATAGCGGTGACGGCTGATGCCCCCCATCACTGGCTGCGGATTTTCGCCAAAGAGCAGCGCCCAGTCGGGAACTGGGCAACAACAGCAGCAGCAGGGAAAGTTCGAGTGCCCGTTAATGTCCATAAAGGGAAAATTCAGCAATTGTGCGGGGAATGTGGGTGTATTTTTGTCTGATATAGTGTTTCTGTGTCAGTGGCTGTGGGACATCCATCTACGTTTGAGGTTTGCGACCCCTGTTTTGAACTAGTTGCAACCAGTTCCAGATGTTTCCTCAAGAGTAAACCCCCTCTTCCACTCTACTCTTTCAAAGCCCAGAGCATCTTTTATGATTCAGTCAAGTCGCCTCTTACTCTTTTGAACTCCAGCGAATACAAGTCTAGACTGTCAAAACCTTTTCTCACACAGCACGCTGTCATTCAGGAACAGCATAACATTTTTCCCTGATTTACAATTCACCCTCCCTTCAGGAAGGTGTGTAGAAGGGACATTTTAAAACAACGTGACCCAAAGCCAGAAAGGAACATATTCATAGAATCCATGCAGTGCACAAGGAGACCATTGGGCACTTCGAGCCGGACCCTCCATCCGAAAGAGCATCTTACCATTCTGCCTTGGTTCACACACCCTCCTTACCCCATAATCCGGGTCTCATGATATGCACTCATGCACATAATGAGATACAGGCAGGCAGTGACAGACACCCAGTACACCCAATCAACACACAGGACAGAACACAACAAATCACCAGGCAGAAAACTAGAAGGTTGTCTGACACTATAAAACACACGAGGCATCAACACTCTGCCTCTTTCCACTGTGACAACTGTAGTGACAGTCAGGGTGTAAAGATCAGTTAGCACCTTCCAGACGTGGCTCAGAGCTAGTCAGGTCCAGTTAGTTATAGTAAGCACGCTTAGATTAGTAGAGTGTCAAACCCACAGCGAACTGTGTGCACTGCTTACCAAGTTCAATAAAGTGTATTGAACTAATGTCAAAGTTTGGAGTCTACTTTCAAGTACAACTGCATCCAGTTGCAGTCCGTGTTAGCCCAGGGTGATTAACACGACATGGTACCAGTAGTCTACTATCTCTAAGTGGTTTGCCTCGAGTGATTCCGTGACGATCAGCAAATGCCTTCCAGTGGCATGGAGAAGATCCAGGCCCCTCCACGGCTATGGATCATCGGCAATCTGGGCACCAACTGGCAGGTCTTCAAGCAAAGGTTCCTTCTCTAGGTTGTGGCCTCAGACCTCGAGGATGCGTCCAATGCCAGAAAAATCGCGTTGTTCCTATCAACTGCAGGGGACCAAGCCATCCAGATTTTCAACACGTTTGATTTTACCGACTGCCAGGACAAGACCAAATTCAAGACCATTTTGGAGAAGTTAGACAGTCACTGTGAAGTAGAAACAAACGGGACCTTTGAGCGCTATATCTTCCAGCAATGCCTTCAGGGTAAGGATGAACCTTTCCAATCCTTTCAAACTCGTCTCCATATATTAGCGCAGTCCTGCAATTATGGTGCAACCGCTGATTCCTTGATCAGGGATCAGATTGCACTCCGATTCCTTGCGGGAGCAATTCCTCAAAATTAAGGACATGACCCTGACGAATGTGATATAAAATAGTTACTTTAGAGATACTAGTTAATGTAATGTAGAAATAAGCCACTTTGATTCTGGCAGTTAGGGACAAAGGGGTTTGAGACCGCATGGAAAAAGCAGGAAGAGGTGTGTCTATGAGAGTGATGCTGCATTGACAGGGGCCAGAGAAAGGGATTGGAAGTGAGCCAATCAGAATAGATTAAACAGGTCAGGAGGGACATAGGCTGACCTATGTCCGTCGAGTATGTGAAACTTGATACCATTTGAATTGATTTTGCAGAGATCCCTTTGTCTTTTAGTTCAGTCGTTTTCTGGGGTGTAAGAGGCTGGATGTCTCTTACGTTTCTGTAAGATGATTTAAGCTTGCAAGCTAAATAAATAACTTCTTTTTACGTGCGAATCCATCTCAACTTTTATTGAGGCCAGACTGACAGAGAAAGAAATTTGGGGATCTACATTTGGTGCCGAAAACCGGGATTTCTCAGGGCGATCCTGATCCAACTGCGAAATCAGAATTAGACTGATTCTGAACAGGAGGATGGGGAACAAAGGGCCCTCAATGTAGAACTGGAAAACGACCAGCATTGATTGTTCCCCTCTTCTTATCGTCTGATTAGTCTGGTCACTCGCGGTTGGCACAGAAAGACCGCCTCGACGAAATCACAGGTCAGTCTGGGGATAAGCATTTTAATTGATGGGATTTCATAGAGTTAATTCGGCTGGGGCAGGCTGTATTGTTGATGTAACATTTAAGATAAATGGTTCAACTTTATTTGTGAGTTAATTCGGCTGGGGCAGGCTGTATTGTTGATGTAACATTTAAGATAAATGGTTCAACTTTATTTGTGAGTTAATTCGGCTGGGGTAGGCTGTACTGTTGATGTAACATTTAAAATATAAATGGTTCAGCTGTATTTGTGAGTTAATTCGGTTGGGTTATGTTATGAGAGGTAGATGTAACATTTGAAATTGAAAAAATGGTTCACCTCTATATGTCTGTGTGTTAAAAATATAGTTGATTAAGCTAAAGAATTTTCCTTGGACTGTAGTGGCGGAAAAACGCAGTTCCAAGGACTAGTTGAGATTATGGGAAATTCCTTGGATAGCACAAATGATCCAGGCATGCCACTGCAAATATTATGTGATAAGTATCCGGACAAAGCAAAGGACTTTAGAAAATTGTCAGCACAGTTAAGAACTAAAATGGGAGATGAATGGCCACTAGGGGGAACCAAAGACCTAGAAATGGTTAAGAAAATCCAGGGACAGATATGGAAAAAAAAATCAAGGTATGAAAACTAAAGAATTAATTGGATTATGGAGGCAATATTGTCAAGAGGAAAAAGATAAGATTATGTTGTCCAGCTGGCAGAATAACGCCCTTAAAATGGGGATTTCAATTAGTGAACAGGGTAACCTAAAAACATTACAGATCTTGAAAAAGGAATGTGCATTTAAAAAAAGAGCAAATAGAGACAGGAAGGACCCGGGTCACACAAGAGGTGAACTACGTAGTTCAATGGCTGGCCTTGCATTGTCAGAAGAAGAAAAATTTAATAAGTCGGAAAAGTCAGTAGAAATTCCGTCTGCACCCATAGTATGGTCTGCGCTCATTCCAGAACCACCAGAGTACAATAATATATACCCAGCCATTGCTCCCCAGATTTCAAATATGCCAGAAACTCAAGCCCTTTTGGGTGATAGTGTGGGTCCTGATTTACCAACTTCACAACCGAAAGTGCAAAAGGAACTTTGTCCCACAAGCCCAGTTAGCTCTAGGACAAGATCTCGGACAGCGAGAGAGGGGCTTGAAGCTCACCAGAAACAATGAAGCATATCACCTAAGTCTCCCCAAACTAAGGAGAAATCACAAGAGTTGGGAACAAAGAAAGCTGAAACAACTTCGGTTGAAGAGAAAGAACTCCCCTTAGTGACAGGGAGAGACGTTGAAGTCTTGGAACAACCAGGGGAAATAGCTAGAGTGCCCCCTGGTGACATTCGGAGACAGTTACCGATTAGGAAGATGCGAAACCCCGATCCAGGGACTGCGGCTGCAAACCCCACAATAGACGTTTACTTCCCATGGACACCCAGTGAGATGATGGCTATTATGACTACAATCCCAGATAGGAAAAAATCTCCTGCTGCCTTCGTGGATTCATTGAGAACTACTATCTCAATTTATCAAGCTGATTCAAGGGACCTCTGGGCCCTAGTCCAGCAGATTTTAACCCCAGCAGAGTACCGCAATTATCTTAACCACCTGAATTATGCTAGTCATGCCGCACTCCAGCAGGCCTATGCGTTAGACGACGATAGAAGGACACAGATCTTAAATGCGTTGAATAGCACATTTCAAAGGCCCATAAATCTTTCTGTTATCTTAGACCTAAAACCTAAGAAGACTGAAGAGCCAGAGGAATTTCTGGAGCGTTTTAATGAAATCTACCAGGGGCAGTCAGGCGATTTGCTGTATCAAAATGGGCAGAATTCCCCTCAATACTGTGCTATGTTAATGCATTGCCTACCACCTTCTGTGGTTACTGCTGTGAAATGTAATAACATGAATTGGACGGAGAACGACCCTTCCCAGATGGCAATGGCAGTCAGATTTTACTGGAAGGAGGGTGTATGCCAAGAAGGAGGCTCAGTTACAAAGGTTAAGACTGAGTATGTAATGAAAAAGGATGATCTGCGATCCCAACAAGCGGCAGAAATGGTAGTTTACCAGCAGGAGCCCCAATATAGTGACTTTGGGTGGGTGGATCAGCGAAGAGGAGGATACCAAACCCACCCAAAGGGACCCTCACCCCATTTTTATGGTCCACTGAACGAATCAACAGCTCTACAGCCGCAGCCCCCTCTGAGGGGCCATTGGTCTACTGGAAGACGAGGCCGGGGCAGAAATAGAGGGAGCAATGCATGTTTTAATTGCGGCCGTGTAGATCACTGGCAACAGGAATGCCCCTTTAAAAGACAGGCAGTAGAAGGAGATTATCCGACCCAAAGGAGAGGGTACCCACCAAGGGGAGGACAGATGAGATACACTGACTTCTCCCAGGAAAACCCTTTCCCAACACAGGATTGACTAGCTAATTTAGCCATAAGGACTCTCCAATCCGACAGGGAACCTATTATCTCTCTGCAGATAGGAGATCAACATCACTCATTTGTAATCGACACAGGGGCAGCGATGTCTTCTGTGCAATCAACACTTAAATTACCAATATCCGACCACACGCAGCAATTATCAGGGTTCCAAGGACAGGTGTGTGAGTATCCTATTTCTGAACCTGTGACAGTCACTTACGAGAATACGTCTGCAGAACATCAGTTTGTAGTGACTACTGGATTGGACTGTAACTTGTTGGCCCGAGATTTACTGTGTATCTTCCAGCTACAGCTAGAATGCGGAGATGAGGGGTAACGGTTACATCATGGAGGATGAGACAACAGTGCTATATTTCTATCACCCCCCAGCGGTGGACGTTAGACATTGAACAGTCACTGCATCACGTTACCCTGGCCTATGACAGAACTGGACGAAACAGGGAGTTGGAGGACAAATACCGGCCATTACTTGAGACCGAATGGCCAGTCAAGGTTACAGCCACAGTCACGGGAAAAGAAGGTACAGCCGATTTTAGTACAATATCACCACATTTATGGCCACAGTCAGCTTCGGTAAGCCCTCATATTACACGTCAGGTCCATGACCAGTACCATGCCAGGGATATGGGACGAATGGTCAGGAAGGCAGTGGATCATTCAGATCCAACAGACTACGCACTTCAAGCCATGCCAGACGGCACTACCATAAAATATTTTGAGGTCCCTGAAACGATTATCACTCGACTGCAGCATCACAGGGGACATGATGTGTTGGAATATGTCAATCCACAGGTCTGGGCGGAATACCCATCACAAGTGGGAAAGACAAATGTTACACCTATCAAGGTAATGATTAAGGATCATGCAAAGCTACCTTCCATTCGGCAATACCCCCTGAAATCTCAAGCTGCTCCATCAATAGATAAATTAATTCAAGAACTGTTGAAACAGGGTATTTTGGTCCCTTGCCAATCAGAATGTAACACCCCCATACTTGCTGTGCCTAAACCAGCCAAACCAGACCAGTAGCGATTAGTACAGGATTTACGTTCAATTAATGCCATCGCACAGCCGTTACATGCTCTCGTCCCTAACCCTGCCCACATACTGGCTCAAATTCCAGCACAAGCCCGGGTCTTCGCCGTAATTGACCTTCAGCACGCCTTCTTTGCCCTCCCACTTGCGACTGAAAGTCAATATTTGTTTGCCTTCACTTACAATGGGCAGCAGTATACCTGGACCCGACTGCCACAGTTGTTCGTCAATTCACCTACACTCTTCTCCAGATGTTTGCAGACCCAACTCCAGGCCTTGACATTGGAGCATGGTTCCACTCTAGTGCAGTATGTAGATGACATGTTGGTGGCAAGTCCTGACGAGCCCAGTAATAGGGATGATGTGATCCAATTATTGAACCACCTATCCTCGTTGGGTTATGTTGTTTCACAAGCAAAGGTCTTGGTGGCTCAGAGAAAAGTTAAGTTCTTAGGAGTTTTACTTACAGCCACAGAAAGAAGTCTCGACCCCAGTAGGATTGAACCAATATGCCAATTCCCCGCCCCTACAATAGCCAAGGAGGTTCGTCATTGGCTGGGTATGGTGAATTATTGTCGGCAGTGGATACCAAACATCGCTGTCTATACAAAGCTGCTGACACCTTACACGAGTAAAGAGGGAAACTTTACTCTCACCACCGAGGCACTCGAGGCCTTCCGTTGCCTGAAGCAGGCCATGCTACAAGCACCGGCCCTCGGTAGGCCCCTATACGACCGACCATTCCAGATATACTGTACTGTTCTGGAAGGATGTTCAACAGCGGTACTCACCCAGCAACATGGGGACAAGCACCGGCCCGTAGCATATTACTCTTCCAAACTTGACCCAGTGGCGTTGGGCCACCCTGTTTGCACCCAGATCTTGGCAGCGATATACAATAGTTTGCAGGCTGCTGCCAACATCACTCTACAACAGGATATTACGGTGTATAGCTCCCACTCGGTAATCGCACTATTGGGGCAACTGCAGACTCAGCATCTTACCGCAGCTCGTCAGAATAGGTATGAAATATACCTTTTGAACAATCCACGTCTGACATTTAAATATTGTACCACTATCAATCCAGCCTGTTTTCTTAGCGGTCCCCCTGTCCATGAGGATGCGCCTGGTCACGACTGTTTAGCCTTGATTCAGGAAACTACAACAATAAGGGACAATCTGAGTGATATTCCGTTAGAACAACCTGACATGATTATGTATGTTGATGGCAGTGCATTAGTAAGCCCCACTGGCCGGAGACTGTCCGGTTATGCAATCATAGATCAGGATGGTCTGATTTTAGAAGCGGCAGCTTTCCAGACCCCTTACTCAGCACAACAAGCCGAACTTCTTGCCCTCACCCGTGCATGTATAGTTGGGGAGATCGCCGGGTAAATATCTACACTGACTCCCGATATGCTTTCGGGGTAGTTCATGACTTCGGACAACTCTGGAAGAATAGGGGATTCCTTACCTCGGCAGGCACAGAAATATCCAACCGGGGTTTAGTTAATGACCTACTGCAGGCCCTCCTTCTGCCAGCGCAGATTTCCGTTATTAAATGCGCTGCCCACACGAATGGTACAACCCCAGTTGACGTTGGTAATGAACGAGCAGATCGTGCAGCGCGCACAGCCGCACAAATTCAGCAAGTGATGGTGCCTAAAATGTTAAGTCAGACTAAACGATCTACTATGAATATGTCTGCTTCTGACAAGCCAATTCCAACCATCCAAGACGTCATAAGGTTACAGGAGGACGCTCCTGAGAGTGATAAACAAATGTGGAAACGGTTAGGTTGTACATATGATTCTGTTTCCTCTTTATGGACCACGCCTGCACATCAGACTTGTATGTCTGATGTGCTGGCTTTATGGGTCATTGAATGTGTACACTTTGCAACTCATTGTGGGGCTCGAGGGACTAGTGATTTGTTGCTGGACACTTGGTGGCACCCTAAAATGCAGGGGTTGGCCCAAAGTATCAGTAATCGGTGTTTGATTTGTCAGCAATATAACACCGGAAAAGGTATCCCTTGTGGGAAGGGGCAAACCCCGTTGCCCAGTGGTCCCTTTGAGACGCTCCAAATGGATTACATTGAGTTGGAAAGGTGTCAATGTTACAAATATGTTTTGGTCATTGTGTATGTGTTCAGCAGATGGGTAGAGGCGTATCCGACTATCGATAATAAAGCTGCTACTGTGGTTAAAATCTTGATGAGGGAAATCATTCCCCGGTACGGTATACCAGCTCAGTTAAGTTCTGATAATGGGCC
Source organism: Scyliorhinus torazame (assembly GCF_047496885.1). NCBI lineage: Eukaryota > Metazoa > Chordata > Chondrichthyes > Carcharhiniformes > Scyliorhinidae > Scyliorhinus > Scyliorhinus torazame. The sequence continues at coordinate 38,279,422 of NC_092710.1, read as the reverse complement.
TCATTTTATTGGACAAATTAACAAGGAGTTTTGCTCCCAGTTGGGCATACGCCAGCAGTTACACTGTGCTTACAGACTGCAGGCGGCCGGGTTGGTTGAGAGACACAATCAGACCCTCAAAACTAAATTGGCTAAATTAAGAGCAGACACGGGACTGACATGGTTTAAGTTGCTCCCCGTTGCCCTCTTCCAGCTGCGGGTTACACCTGCGGGACCGGCCCGGCTCTCTCCCGCCGAGATTCTTTATGGCAGGCCTCTTAGAACTCCCTGGAGCCTGCAGGTTCCCAGACTGGTTCAGTTTCATCAGATGACTGAAGAAATGACCACCTATGTTCTAGCCCTTACGCAAGTGCTCAAGGAACTCCATGGCCAAGTCCGCGCGGCTCACGAGCCATTGCCCCCAGTACCTAGCTCGCTTTCAGTCCAGCCCGGTAGTTATGTCATGGTCAAAAATTGGACTAGGAAGGGGTCGGAGCCGCGATGGGACGGGCCCTTCCAAGTTCTCCTGACCACCCCCACAGCAGTTAAAGTGGAGGAGCGAAGTGCTTGGGTCCACCGACATCACTGTAAATTGAGTCCATCTCCACTACTGTAAAAGGTCGGATACTAACCTGCCTCCCTTCTCCAGTGCTATTTTACAGGTGTGGAGCATGATGGAGTGGCTACGCATCGTCTGTCTGATATTTGGCCTCACTTCGCTTGGCGTGTTATTGGCGATGGACATGGAAAAGGGGAATATTATGTATCTGTGTAGCCCCAACCAATCAACAAGGATACATCACCTATGCACAGGTGATGTTATTCACTGCCCCCATATACGAGGACATGGTATCGACTCATGGAAGGTCATCAAAGTTAAGGAGAATGCGGGAGTCATGAAGCAGCTGCACCGGTCCCGGCGATGGGAAGGGAACATTATATGGACATTGCCTTGTTTTTGGAATACATGTAAATTTGATTTTGGATGTGTTAAAAGTGGTACAATAAAGGTAACATCAGGCTGTCAGAAGAGTGTAGGAAGAGACCATGAGAAAGAGAAAGGGACTCAAGAGAGGACGGGGCGTGTGAGAAGGGAAGTACAGCTAGAACGTAGGTTACCGGGAGATACACTTAAGTTAATTAAAGGCCAAACTGAGGAAAACCCGGGTAGTATGAATCTCTTCTACCAGATTTACCACCGTCTGTATGGCCAGGGACGGGTTGTCTGCTACCCAAACCCCGCAGCGGTGTCTAGGTTATTTTCTGTTTCACCGCTTTGGGGCACTCCCCAAACGGTGGTTCGTTGTCAGCATTCCGAGCCATTGCCCGAGCAAGTCACTCTTCCTTACGATCCGGATTCAGCACCACCGGCTATTTGCCTTCCCCGTCCTCGGGATAATTCCCATTCACAGTACGATAGGCTGCGACGGTGGAGGGCTTACATACCTAGCCACTTCACTCCCAATAGGGATTCCCGGTCGTACGAGAATTGCTTCAGCAGTGAAGGATATGGCTGTTTGCTGGTAGAGGTGGACACAAATATAACATGTCTGTTTCCCACCTGTACGGACAGGAGGTGCCATATCACCCAGGCGTCTGGCCAATGCGTTTGTTACAACATCACTTGCGTTCCATTGAACGCCGGCCTCCAGCTCCTCTGTGGCTGGGCGAATGTCTCTCATATCACTGTTGGGACTACGGCTTTCCGCATTGCTGGGCGGCCCGAATGGGCATTTCAAAGTTGGATAAACTGGGCTACTGGGAGGTCCTTACGCAACCGATATGCTGATTGTGATGCTAGTCTCCACACGGAACAAGGATACTACTTTTTATTTAATGGTACGGCGACCAACGTTTTGTCACCCCCATTTCCCCGCCGAATTGCTATAGGGACTCTAGTCCCTACCACAGTCCCCTGCCCTTTGGCGTGGAACCTGCATAATCAGTTAGCACGCCGGGCAGTCTCTGCTGAATTTTGCGAGAACTGGAAAAAACCTCAGGTTCTTGCACCCAACCGGGGCCACTCAGCCGGGTGGGGCATTCTGAGTGTATTGACACTGGGAGGTGTGGGGGGGGGGGGGGGGGGATTCCTTGGCTGTTAGTGATCGGAATTATTTTATTTGCGGCCTTACCATCTTGGGAAATGAAACCTTGGGAGCCCTCGGGGCAATAACTAAGGAGTTGTCTCAGCTACGGTTGTTTGCAATGCAGAACCGGTATGCTCTTGACTATCTTCTGGCCCGTGAGGGTGGGGTATGCGCCATAGTACAGGGCAAGTGTATTATGGGGGTTCAGGACTTGACCGCTAACATCACTAAATTTATGGATCGCATACGGGATCACTTGGACGGGATGCAGGATCCTGGCTCTTGGGGTAACTGGGGATTTGGAGGATGGAAGGACTGGTTGATAAATATGGCCATGTATCTAGTGGTAGCTATCGGCTGCATCTTTGTGGGCCTGGCCATCCTTAAATGTGTGATGGGTCGAATGCGGGGTGCACTAGATCAGATCACAGCCCCAATCACCGAAATTTTTTTTTTAACTGTTAAAATCCATGAGGGTGAGGCAGATGAAGGGGGGGCTAAGACAGGAATTGGAAATGCAGCGACGGATCGTTTTAGATGAGGAACCGTAGCTATGGATTGGATAGTTTGGTTATCATGGAATGATAAAAGGAGGGAATGACGAATGTGATATAAAATAGTTACTTTAGAGATACTAGTAAATGTAATGTAGAAATAAGCCACTTTGATTCTGGCAGTTAGGGACAAAGGGGTTTGAGACCGCATGGAAAAAACAGGAAGAGGTGTGTCTATGAGAGTGATGCTGCATTGATAGGGGCCAGAGAAAGGGATTGGAAGTGAGCCAATCAGAATAGACTAAACAGGTCAGGAGGGACATAGGCTGACCTACGTCCGTCGAGTATGTGAAACTTGATACCATTTGAATTGATTTTGCAGAGATCCCTTTGTCTTTTAGTTCAGTCGTTTTCTGGGGTGTAAGAGGCGGGATGTCTCTTACGTTTCTGTAAGATGATTTAAGCTTGCAAGCTAAATAAATAACTTCTTTTTACGTGCGAATCCATCTCAACTTTTATTGAGGCCAGACTGACAGAGAAAGAAATTTGGGGATCTACAACCCTGCCAGTCGCAATCGAGACGTGTATAGTGTATAAACATGCGAGAAATCGGCACTTTGGTTTCAAATCGGCAGAATACGGAAAACTTGCCTCCCACAAGGCAGCGAGTGTACAGACCATCGCCCGGATGCAGCGTCTCAGTAGCGATGAAAGCGGCCATTTCACGCATGTTTTCCAGTGCCCTATGCATGCGCAACACGAACAAGAGAACAAAGCGGCCGAAAACCAAACTGCGCAGGTGCGAACGTCGGCTGACCGCACTGCGCATGTACGATGACGCATAGAGTATAACGACGTCAACATCATGACGTGCCCGAACTGCGGCACTGCCCACTTAAAGAAGCAATGCCCTGCAAAAGGCAGGCAATGGTTAAATTGCGTGAAGCCTGGACATTATGCAGCCTTGTGCAAGTCTGCACCACCAGCCAAGGGTCAGCGATCCCAATTCCAATGAAAGCACGTGCAATGTGCACAGCAAGGTTTATTGATTTCTGATCCTGGTAGCAATACAAATCCAGAGGACGACTGTCTGGAGACCCCCTATCGTGTGGGCATCATCACTAAAGGTGAGTATGCATCCTCAAATTCAGCAAGACGCCTATCTATACTCAATGTGGATTCCGCAGACGAATGGCGTGCTGTCATACACGTTAATCAATGCAGCATCCAGTTCAAGCTGGACACTGGTGCTTCTGCCAATCTCATCTCGCAAGCTAATTTTGACCACATTAAAAAGCAACCCAAAATTCTTCCGCCAGCCTGCCAGCTCCTCGATTATAATGGCAATGCTATAACTGCACTAGTATCTTGTCATCTATTCGTCTCCAACAAGACACCATCAATGTTACACTGTGATTCGAAATCGTCAAGCCTGATAAGGCATCCTTGCTCGGTGCCCATGCAAGCAAACTACTCATCCTCGTACAGGAAGTCCATGCCATGTTTTCTTTCAACGTGTACCTTCAGCCTGACATTGATGACATCCTTGCTCAATATCCAGATGTGTTTGATGGAATGGGCAGTCTACCACACTGCTACAAGATCCTACTCAGGCCTGAAGCCAAGCCTGTAATCCATGCCCCACCCCGGTTGCCGGCTCCTCTGAAGTAACATTTAAAGGCAAAGCTGCAGGAGCTCCAAGACCAGGGCATCATCTCCAATGTCATGGAACCGACTGACTGGGCCAGCTCGATGGTCTGAGTGAAGAAGCCCTCAGCAGAGTTGCGGAGATGCATAGATCCCAAAGACCTTAACTAGAACATAATGCGGGAACACTAGCCAATCCCGAAGTGGGAGGAACTGACCAGTGAGATGGCGCATGCCAAATTCTTCATGAAGCTAGATGCATCGAGGGGTTTCTGGCAGATACAACTGGACGGGTCCAGCAGGAAGCTCTGCACGTTCAACACACCATTTGGCAGGTACTGTTACAACTGTATGCCGTTTGGCATTGTCTCAGACTCTGAAATCTTCCACAGGATCATGGAGCAGGTGATGGAGGGGATTGAAGGTGTGTGTGTCTACATATATGATGTATTCATATGGTCCACGACCCCCGAGGAACATACATCTCATCTCAACAAGTCTTTCGACGTGTCCATGCAAACAGCCTCAAGCTGAACAAGGCCATATACTCCTTTGGCATGTCAACCATCAAGTTCTTGGGCGACCAGATATCCCAGCAGGGTGTGCGACCAGATCCGGACAATGTCCAGGCTATTCACACCATGATGGCCCCGGAAGACAAGTCGCGGTACTAGGCTTCCTCGGAATGGTCAATTTCTTGGGAAAATTCATTCCCAACATGGCCTCACACACCACGGCTCTCAGGCATCTGGTGAAGAAGTCCACTGCATTCCAGTGGCTACCCACACATCAAGCAGAGTGGCTCGAGCTAAAGGCAAAGCTCACCACTGCTCCGGTACTCGCGTTTTTTGACCCGGACAGTGAAACAAATATCTACACAGATGCAAGCCAGGACGGCATTGGTGCGGTGCTCCTCCAGAGGGATGACTCCTCGTCCTGGGCTCCAGTTGCTTATACGTCAAGGGATATGACTCCTACTGAACAGAGGTACACACAAATAGAAACAGAGTGCCTGAGCCTCCTAACCGGCATTGTAAAGTTCCATGACTACATCTACGGTCTATCAACATTCACAGTGGAGACTGACCATAGACTCTTGGTCCATATCATTCATAAGGACTTGAATGACATGAAGCACAGGTTTCAGCGCATTCTCCTTCATCTCCGAAGGTACGATTTTGAGTTAGTATACACACCAGGCACGGAGCTGATAACTGTGGATGCCCTGTCCCGCTCCATCACCTCGCCCTGTGAACAGGTTGACTTCATCCGCCAGATTGAGGCACAGGTGCAGCTGTGTGCCAGAAACCACCCGGCCTCAGATGAAAGACTGATCAGCATTTGTGAAGAGACTGCCAAAGACCCTCTTCTGCTGCGTGTAATGCACCACCTTGCAAATGGCTGGCAAAAAGGGCAATGCCGTCAGTTTTTCAATGTGAAGGACGACCTGACAGTCGTCGAGGGGATTCTCCTCAAGCTAGATCGTATCGTTAATCCTCACAGTCTGCAGAGCTTAGTGCTCAAACAAATCCACGAGCAACATCTCCGTGTCGAAAATGTAGACGCAGGGCCCGGCAGGCTGTCTATTGCCCTGGAATCAGCAGGGACATATCCAACATGGTCCTCAATTGTACGACCTGCCAGCCTTTCCATCCTTGTCAAACAAAAAAAACACTCCACCAACACGGAATCGTGACCTCTCCGTGGTACAAGGTGAGAATCGACGTTTTTAATGCCAATGGGCATGACTATGTGCTCATCATAGATTACTTCTCAAATTTCCCAGAAGTTATCAAGCTGCCTGACCTCACATCAAGGACAGCCATCAAGGCCTGCAAGGAGACAATAGCCAGGCATGGTATTCCACACACTGTCATGAGTGACAATGGTCCCTGCTTCCACAGCCAAGAGTGGTCCAATTGAACCACATCACCTCAAGCCTACACTACCCGCAGTCCAACGGGAAGGTTGAAAAAGGGGTCCATATAGTGAAGCAACTGCTCTTCAAGGCTGTGGACTCTGCTTCTGACTTCAACCTTGCGCTGTTGGTGTACAGGGAAACCTCTCTGTCCACCGGATTCTCCGGCTCAACTCATCATAAATAGAGACCTGCAGCCGACTGTTGCAGCCATACACTTACCAGATCTGGATCACCTCCCAGTGCTGCAAAAGGTGCAGCAACCCAGGAACAGGCAAAAGCTGACTTACGATGCTCATGCTACCGATCTGCCTGTGCTATCTCCGGAAGATGCTGTTCGCATCACGCTACCTGATGGAGGCTGGACAGCTCCAGCTGTTGTTGTTCGACAGGCTGCTCCAATATCGTTTGTAGTTCATATGGCTGATGGCTCCCTTGTCAGGCGCAACAGAAGGGCACTGCACAAAGTTGCCTGCCCACCGCCGGATCCTACTTTTCCATTTGTTGTTATGCCTCCTCATGACACCTCGCACCACAAGGCCACCGATCTGGTAGCAATCCCGCCTGTGAAGGCGCCGTTGTCCTCACCTCCACCTCTCAGGCGGTCCACATGGGTCAGACGCAAGCACCAAAGATTGGACTTTTCAACATTTCTCTTGTAAATTTTGTCCTGTATCTGCACGCTAGACACCTCTTATGTATATATTCATCCACTCGCCATTTAATGTAAATAGTTCTACATGTAAATACAGTCACATATGCTCCAAGCAACCAACATCTTTTTTTTTAAAGGGGGGATGACATGATATGCTGTCATGCACATAATGAGATACAGGCAGTGACAGACACCCAGTACAGCCAATCAACACACAGGACAGAACGCAACCAATCAGCAAGCAGAACACTAGAACGTGGTCTGGCACAAAGAAAACTCTCAAGGCATCAAAACTCTGCCTCTTTCCACTGGTGACAACTGTAGTGACAGCCAGGGTGTATATATCAGTCAGCATCTTCTACACGTGGCTCAGAGCTAGTCTGGTCTCGATAGTTATAATAAGAACGCTTAGATTAGTAGAGTGTCATACCCACAGCGAACTGTGGACACTGCTCCACAAGTTCAATAAAGCGTATTGAACTAACATCAAAGTTTCGAGTCTACTTTCAAGTACCACTGCAGCCAGTTGCAGTCGTGTTGCCCCAGCGTGATTACCATGACACCGTGAACCTCATCTAACATGAACACATCTGGATACAGAGGGGCAGATTAGAATTTAAAATTTTCCCAACCTGCACATATTTGGACTTCCATCAGCTCACCAAATCTTGGTGTAAGTTGGAAGGTTTACAAAGGTATCTCACAACAGTCTGGAGACTTGGCGAAACACGGAATCTTAGCATATGGAGTGAGTTTTAGAGCTTTTCCATCGTCCAACTGAACACACTAATGGGGGAGTGCCTGAAATTGGGAATGTGCAATGGGGCAGGATTGGAAGGAGTACAAATATTGCAGATGGTTACCAGGCAGTAGGGGATTCCTGGAAATGTTTTAGACTGGTGTCAGTAGGTTGCATGGAGCAATTCGGTCATGGTGTAATTGGATAGCAAGATCCTAACAGAATGCAGTTAATCGGTTCGGCCTTTATGGTCTTTGTTGTATTTCTGAGGGTATCTGACATGATGTGTCAGAGCCTGCGGAACAGGGGAATGCTTGGTCAGACTCTGAAATAAGGAACCGGTTATACTATTTCCCTGTTATAAAATGCCCTGACTGAGAGTTTGCTATCACTTTGTACGTGAGAATGTTAGGAGAGAGATGATGGAGAACATTCGGGGCGAGAGAATTTGGCTAAACCATTTGCCAGTTGTCGGTGGAAAATGGAGGGGGAGTTGTGGAAGCCTTGCGGCAGGCATGTCCACGTGTACTGCTGTGCTTTAAAGGTGAAGGCAATTATGTACTGGCACGCCTTTGCCAATGGAGTGGACCAGTATCCATTACTGACATCCAAAACCGTAAAGAATCGGGAATTGAGTCCCTGCTTGAGCATGGTCTCGGGACTTGTGGCTACTGTGGGGGCTGCTGTGGGGGTGACTTTGTTGAGTTCCCGGTAATCGATGGTCAGTCGCCATGATCCATCGGGCTTTCTCACTGGCCAAATCGGGGCATTATTAGTGGAGGCTACTGATCTAAGTACGCCCTGCTCTAATAAGCTTTCTATGACCTTTGAGATTTCTCCCTCTGCCTCTTGGGGAAATCCATACTGTTTTGGGGGTCTAGGGTCAGGTCCTGTTATTTGTACGGAGCCAGTCATCCGTCCACAGACGTGCTTGTGGGTCGCGAATACTGCCCTGCTCTTTTGCAGAACTGCCCTAACCTGCTTGTCCGTACGAAGCGTGGTCGGGTTGAACCAAAATTCGCCTACGGCGCTAATTTTGTTCATGTACTCTCCTATGTTGAGCGTTGCGGAGGCTCTTGTGGATTTTGCCATCTTCCAGACACACTGGTTGACTGGATGAAATGATAAGTTGTGGGAATTCATGAAATCAATTCCCAGAATGTGTTCTGCTGTGTGGGGCAGGTCAACTAAAACCATGGGGTGCTTGGTGGTAATGTTACCGATTTGAATGGGGACAGGGACTGTGATGTGTCCCTGCTGTGAGTGGCCTGTGAAGCCGCTGAGGGTGACGGTGGCTGTAGTGGCCCATGTGTCTTTTTGAAACAGGGTGGAGGAATTTATTGTGGTCCGGGACCCTCCTGTGTCCCATAGAAACTCGATGGGCTGTCCCCGAATTTTCACTGCAACTACCGGTCGTCCTGACCTGTCCCAAAGGGTGTCGCAGACCCAACTGGGGGAGCCCGTACACCATCAGTCCGTTACGGTCAAGTCCGTCTGATCTGAACGGGCGCTAACGCGATGAACGGGCTCTGTCTTTTTCTTACACAGAGTGTCTGTCTGCTGGGCCCTCTCTGGCTTTTTAAGCGCATTGCACTATCTTGTGAAGAGTCCCAACTGTCCGCAGTGAAAACACTCCTGTGACTTGGGTGGGGGCTGTTCTTTCCCTCATTCACCCATGCGGGGTTCTGGTGGGTTTTTACTGCCTGCATATCTGCGCCGGCCTGCTTTTCCTCGGTATTCTTTACTGCGGGTTTACTTTGAACAGATTGCTCCCAAGCGCGGGACAATCTTTTCACTACCCACTTCTCATTATGGGCCTCCTCTGAGGGGTCATAACTCAAAGAACAAGAACAAAGAAATGTACAGCACAGGAACAGGCCCTTCGGCCCTCCAAGCCCGTGGCGACCATGCTGTCCGACTAAACTACAATCTTCTACACTTCCTGGGTCCGTATACCTCTATTCCCATCCTATTCATGTATTTGTCAAGATGCCCCTTAAATGTCACTATCGTCCCTGCTTCCACCACCTCCTCCGGGAGCGAGTTCCAGGCACCCACTACACTCTGCGTAAAAAACGTGCCTCGTACATCTACTCAAAACCTTGCCCCTCTCACCTTAAACCTATGCCCCCTAGTAATTGACCCCTCTACCCCGGGGAAAAGCCTCTGATTATCCACTCTGTCTATGCCCCTCATAATTTTGTAGACCTCTATCTGGTCGCCACTCAGCCTCCTTCATTCCAGTGAGAACAAACCGAGTTTAGTCAACCGCTCCTCACAGCTAATGCCCTCCATACCAGCCAACATTCTGGTAAATCTCCTCTGCACCCTCTCTAAAGCCTCCACATCCTTCTGGCAGTGTGGCGACCAGAATTGAACACTAAACTCCAAGTGTGGCCTTACTAAGGTTCTATACAGCTGCAACATGACTTGCCAATTCTTATACTAAATGCCCCGGCCAATGAAGGCAAGCATGCCGTATGCCTTCTTGACTACCTTCTCCACCTGTGTTGCCCCTTTCAGTGACCTGTGGACCTGTACTCCTAGATCTCTTTGACTTTCAATACTCTTGAGGGTTCTACCATTCACTGTATATTCCCTACCTGCATTAGACCTTCCAAAATGCATTACCTCACATTTGTCCGGATTAAACTCCATCTGCCATCTCTCCGCCCAAGTCTCCAAACAATCTAAATCCTGCTGTATCCTCTGACAGTCCTCTTCGCTATCCGCAATTCCACCAACCTTTGTGTCATCTGCAAACTTATTAATCAGACCAGTTACATTTTCCTCCAAATCATTTATATATACTACAAACAGCAAAGGTCCCAGCACTGATCCCTGTGGAACACCACTGGTCACAGCCCTCCAATTAGAAAAGCATCCTTCCATTGCTACTCTCTGCCTTCTATGGCCTAGCCAGTTTTGTATCCACCTTGCCAGCTCACCCCTGATCCCGTGTGACTTCACCTTTTGTACTAGTCTACCATGAGGGACCTTGTCAAAGGCCTTACTGAAGTCCATATAGACAACATCCACTGCCCTACCTGCATCAATCATCTTAGTGACCTCCTCGAAAAACTCTATCAAGTTAGTGAGACACGACCTCACCTTCACAAAACTATGCTGCCTCTCACTAATACGTCCATTTGCTTCCAAATGGGAGTCGTTCATGTCTCGAAGAATTCTCTCCAGTAATTTCCCTACCACTGAAGTAAGGCTCGCCGGCCTGTAGTTCCCTGGATTATCCTTGCTACCCTTCTTAAACAGAGGAACAACATTGGCTATTCTCCAGTCCTCCGGGACATCACCTGAAGACAGTGAGGATCCAAAGATTTCTGTCAAGACCTCAGCAATTTCCTCTCCAGCCTCCTTCAGTATTCTGGGGTAGATCCCATCAGGCCCTGGGGACTTATCTACCTTAATATTTTTTAAGACACCCAACACCTCGTCTTTTTGGATCTGAATGTGACCCAGGCTATCTACACACCCTTCTCCAGACTCAACATCGAACAATTTCTTCTCTTTGGTGAATACTGATGCAAAGTATTCATTTAATACCTCGCCCATTTCCTCTGGCTTCACACATAGATTCCCTTGCCTATCCTTCACTGGGCCAACCTTTTCCTGGCTACCCTCTTGCTTTTTATGTACGTGTAAAAAGCCTTTGGATTTTCCTTAACCCTATTTGCCAATGACTTTTCGTGACCCCTTCTAGCCCTCCTGACTCCTTGCTTAAGTTCCTTCCTACTTTCCTTATATTCCACACAGGCTTTGTCTGCTCCCAGCCTTTTAGCCCTGACAAATGCCTCCTTTTTATTTTTGACGAGGGCTACAATATCTCTTATTATCCAAGGTTCCCGAAAATTGCTGTATTTATCCTTCTTACTCACAGGGACATGCCGGTCCTGAATTCCTTTCAACTGACACTTGAAAGCCTCCCACATGTCAGATGTTGATTCGCCCTCAAACATCCGCCCCAATCTATGTTCTTCAGTTCCCGCCTAATATTGTTATAATTAGCCTTCCCCAATTTAGCACATTCATCCTAGGACCACTCTTAAAGTCCACCAGCACTTTAAAACTTACTGAATTGTGGTCCCTGTTCCCGAAATGCTCCCCTACTGAAACATCTACCACCTGGCCGGGCTCATTCCCCAATACCAGGTCCAGTACCGCCCCTTCCCTAGTTGGATTGTCCACATATTGTTTTAAGAAGCCCTCCTGGATGCTCCTTACAAACTCCGCCCCGTCTAAGCCCCTGGCACTAAGTGAGTCCCAGTCTCACTCGTGCAAGCTGTCTGTCCTGTTTCTGTGGCTTGGGAGATAAGGGTGCGGGTCCATTTGGCCATGTTGTCTGGGGACGAATGGGCACGGTCTAAGTCTCCAAAGACTGCTGCAAAGTGGATCCACAGGCGTCCAGCAAATGCTGTGGGGTGCTCGGATTTATTTTGCCTACGTTTGTTGAGGCCATCTACGGTGTCACCCCGGTTATACCCGATCGCATCCAGGAGGCAAGGGTGCCTCCTCCTACATTCTGTGGGTCGGGAAGGGCTGCTGCTACCGACGGATCTAAACTTAAAACCATGAGCTTTACATGCTCTCGGTCATCCAGGGCATACATGTCCGCCTGACGTCTAACTGTGGCAAAGAAATGGTGCCGGTCTGAGTTGGGGAGGAACGGTGTGATTTTATCGCACGCATCCCGTAATTGGGTCACTGTTAAGGCGGTGGAATATAGAAATTCCGCATCGTCTGGTGTGACTGTGCGGCATTTGGTTACTGGGTTCGTTGGAGCGTGAACTATCTGCTGTGTGGGGGGTTGGGGTGCTTTTCTCTTTTGGGGCGTTCCCTGCGCACATGTTCCCTGAACATATCTCTGTGCTGTTTCATTCAGTTCTTCCCAATCAGGGCCGTCTTCCTGATCTAATTTTTCCCCAAAAGTGTCCTGAAAACCCTTTAGAACAGGAAGCAGTGATTGCAGCTCTGCAATTTGCTTCTAGTACTTTGCGTGGTCTAACGTGCTTTGTCTTTGTTCTGTGGTGGCAGCATGGAGTGCTCTTAATGCTGCCTTGAGGACACTACACTGTTTCTGTAATGCCTCTACCTGTTTTTCCGTTTCCTCACGTACCAGGACTGCACGTTGCCTGTCCTGATAGGCCTTTTCGTATTGAGACTGGAAGCTGCTTAAATGCGCCAGACAAGACAGGTGAGCCCTTTTGGCAACACCCACCTCACCATCTTTCGCTGCCAATTTCTTCCTCAATTCCAAATTCTCCTTTTCTACCTCGCTTACATCGACCTTACTCATCCGATGTATGCCCTCAACGTCTTTCCGGAACGTCCTAACGACCTCCTCTGTGCCTCGCAATTGTGCCAAGCAGGACACGATTGCCATCGGCTTGCGAGCTTTCCCTAAGCTCTTTTTGTGGATCTCGCTCAGGTTCTCCCACCAAGTATGTCCTATACTCCCGGGGCCTGATTCCTCGTTGACACAGAATTCATTCCAAAAGGACCATCCTTTCCCTTTGAGATATTTCCTGATCTCTTCCTCCCAAATGGGACATTGTCCCACTCTACCGCTGCTGGTCGCTGCGACAGCAAATTCCTCAGGGTTCATGAGGCGCTGCACTGCCTGCATTGCCATCTTTCCTATCCGGATGCTTCTTTTAAATTTGGAACAGGGGAGCTAAGGCGGTGCTGTAAATACGGGAATGGCTTTCGTTACTTTCCAATATACAAACTTGCGTCAATTTTGACGCAACAAAAAATCTATCAGTTTTACCTTATAGCCCTGTTAGTTACGCATGCTTACACACACTTCCGAATTATGAGTATTGATCAGAACTGCTTGGGCACTTGGGGTTTTCTGTTTCAAATTGGATCTCTAATTCAAATTCTTGGGTTCTCCGGAGTGGTTTTCCACTTCTAGATCGGGTCCCGTCAGGATGTCGCCAAATAATGTTGCTAACTTTTGCCTTAGTTTACTTGCTCTGTTGTATCACCTTTGCTCTTGAGTCGCCAGGTATCTTTCTGATACCGCCACGTGGTTCAAGTCCGAGTAATGATCAATAATCCGATACACCGCTTAGTAAGAGTTAAATCAAAGCACATTTATTATACACAGTAATCAATACTCATGCATAAATTCTACGTCTAAGCTACTTCCTACAACTAACAGGCCAATACCTAACTTGGAAACGGTCCACCAGGTCAGGGAACCGAATGGCCTTCCGTTCGGGTTCTGAGCCTGCGGGACTCGAAGCTGGTACAGATTGATAGCTGGGAGCGCCTATCACGTTGCGAGCATTGAAATAAGACTTACTGGATGTTTGGCGATGGCTGGACCGGTCACTGTCAAGGGATGTTCACGTTGCTGAGTGACCCGGTCAAGAACAAGAAGAAGCACAATTTGAACTTGGACTCTTATAGTCCCCAGGGGCTTCCCGCCTTTTGGGGCGGACCCTGTACCTGGTTCCAAGTGATTGGACTTTGTCCCAATCACTTGGTTCGATATTCTCCAATGCTGGAGCGGTTCCCTGATCGATGGGCGTTCTTGAGGTGGTCGTTCACCTCCCATTGTTAAGGCTTCTGCTGGCGCCATGGAGTCTGGTTTGGCTTTATGTTTCTAAATGTTGCTCATTGTTCCCGGGGATTGCTTATTAATATGCAGATGGCTGGTGTTTTGTTATGCTGATGGTTGCCGGTATCGATCTTGTCTGGCCTTTCCAGAGGTAAATACACACTCAAACTGAAGCTGCTCGTTTGTGTCCTGTTGGCTGACTTTCCCATCAGCCTTTGCCGTTCGCCATTTTAAATCGGGAGTCAGCCATTCTAAATCGGGAGTTAGCCATTCTAAATCGGGAGTTAGCCATTTTAACTGTCTACACCCTACCCTGCTCCAGCACCGAACCTTCTGTGCATTTGCCGTCCAATAATAAAACAATAAATTTGGAAGGCGTACCCCATCGCCCAGCCTGGCGTCCACTCTACAGTATCACCTTCCTAATCCTGGCCACCTTCCCTGCTCCAAAAAACAAGGAGACCTGCCTGTCCAATTCGTAAAAAAGCACCTCGGACAAAAAGACCGGCAGCATTGGAAAATGAACAGGAATTGTAGCAAATCATTCATCTTTACTGCCTGCTCCCAACATGCCAGCGACAGAGGAAGATTGTCCCACCTCAGCCAGCACCTGCCCACCAAGGTAAAGACGTTAAACTTCCAAAGCCCTGCCCAATCCCCACCTGCACCCCTAAATCCCTGTATATGAGTCATCGCCAGGCGAAATGGCAAGCCCATCCTCCCTTCCACTTCTGGAGGGAACACCACAAAATACAGACCTTTCCCTCAATCAATTTGTATCCTGAATACGTCCAGCATCTCTGGAGAAACCCAATTATACTCCTCACTGAAGAGCTTGACTCCGAAATATATCGCTACAAATCATCTGAAAAAAGGACACAATTCTATCCATCCTCTTTGCAATCATTCCACAACTCCGAGCACCTCAACGCATTAGCCAAGGGCTCTATAACCAAATCCGACAGAAAGGGGAACATGGGGCATTCCCTGCCGCTTACCACAAAATAATGCAAGATGCCCGGCATTCATACCACTTTTGTACACGTTCCCCATTGGCTCCAAACATAGCAGGTGCCCCCACAACACAAACTACAAAAAAGTCACAGATTTCTCCAACACCGCCATCAAATAACTACAATCCATCCGATCAAAATCCTTCTCCTCATCCAGCGACAGAACCACCTCCAGCTCCCACCCCTCTGCCGGAGAAAGCACCACGTTCAGCAACCACCTCACATTCGAGGGCAACTGCCTTTCCTGTATAAACCCCGGCTGATCCTCCCCATCACCTTTGGGAGTCAACCTTCCAACCTTAACGCCAGCATCTTTGCCAGTACCGTGGCATTTATATTTGACATAGAAAAGTGCCTAAATAACCCACATTCCACCGGTTACTTTTCCTTCTTTAGCAATGGCGAGATGGTGGCCTGCCCCACTGTTTGCAGCAAGACACACCCCTAACTATCGCTTCCTGAAATATTCCCACCAAAAACGGCACCAGCCAATCCTTAAACCTTTCATCAAATTCCACTGGAAGCCTATCGGGCCCTTCGCCTTCCCTGTCTCATCCGCACAACCACGATTTCACCTCCGCTTCCACAGCTCCTCCAAGTCTCCCCTCTTCGCCTCTCCCAACCTGGGACACATCAATCCACCCAGAAACTCTGTCATCTCCCGCTCCCCCTTCGGTAGGTCCCTATAGATGTCCCTATAGAACTGCCCAAACACCTTATCAATCTGTTCCAGCGCCAACACCAACTAAGGTGTCTTATCCCGCACCTGAACTATCTCCCTTGCCACTATGGCCCTCCAGAGTTGACTTGCAATATACGACCTGTCTTCTTCTCGTGCTCATAGACAGCTCCCCTCGTCCGTCTCAACTGATGCACCGCTTTCGCCATGAACAATAGGTCAAACATTCCCTGAACCTCCTACTCTAAGCTGTTAGTTGGGGGGAATTGGAACATGGTGTTGGAACTGAAGGTGGACAGGTCGCAGCTGCACTCGCTGACCGATTCGCGGGCGTGGGAAGGTGGGAAAAAAGGTTTTGGCTGGGCTGATTAGTGAGATGGGAGGACCTGGTTCCTGGTCTCCCGTATACCTCCCATTACTGTCCAAGATTTATTCTATTAGTCGCTGACGTTCCTCCCTCTCCTCGATGTCCACTTTATCCTTAAACGAGCTCACGCCTCACTATCACATCCTCCAGAGCATCCCAGATCACCTTTGTCTGAGATCTCCACCTTGCAATTAAACCCAAATACTCCTCAAACATCTTCCCTATCTTGCAACAGAAACTCCTGTCCGCCAGTAACCCCACATCCATTCTCCACGCCCGTATCTGAACTTCCCCTTCTTCATCAATCGAATGCAGAGTGTGATCCGAGATCACAATTGCCGAATACGCCAACCTCTTAACACCAGCAAACGGTGACTTTTCCATCACAAAAATGTCACTCCTCAAAACCACCTTGTGCACCGTGGAGAAAAACGAAAACTCCAGATCCCTCGGCGTAAAACCCTTCACGGATCGACCCTCTCATCTCACTCATCTGCCCAACTCCTTTGTTACCCCAACCCCCGTCCCCGAATGGGTCAACGAGTGCAGCTGCGGCCTGTCCACCATCGGTTCCAAAACTATGTTCCAATCCCCCCCGCCCCCCCCACTATGAGCTCATGGGTATCCAAATCCGGGAGGACATCCAATGCTCTGTTCACAAACCCCACATCGTCCCAATTAGAGCCATATATGTTTATCAGCACCAGCAAGCTCCCCTCTGACGCACCTATCACAATCACGCATCTGCCCTCGATCAGCAACCACCTCCACCATGTGAAACCTCACCCTCTTCCCAGCAATATCGCCACCCTCCAAGCCCTACATTCGAGCATTGAACGAAACACCTCACTCACCCAACCATTCCTAAGCCTCACTTAATCGTTCACACTCAAGCAGTGGTGCTTTGCTTCCTCCTTCCCAACTCGGTGGGTCAGCCGCCCCTCCTCCACAGCGTCCAGCAGAGTCACCAGTGCGGTGTCCATCAAACAGGGATTTTGTCCATCTCGTTGACTGGGATGGGTTTGCGTGGGGAGTGAAGTGTGTATATGCGGCTGCAACGTGTCAGGCTCTGGACATTAATCGGGCCCATTTAACTAAATGGAAGAACACAAATTAACTCCTGGACAAATTAAAAAGTGGCCGCTCCCAAAGAGCAAACTGTGCATAGCTCAAAAGGAATAAAGAGGACACGGAAATTAAAAGCCATCAAACCAAGATGTGAAAATCGGGGTCGATAAATCAGTCCAACCCCTGCGGTGCCCACCGAGGACGGATGTCTCGTGTTTGCCCATGGAGACCTCACGCGCCCTTTCCAGGGATGCCCGTTCGCGAATGAGGCCGAGGAAGAGGAGCAGGCAGTCCGGCCAGACGACCCCCTTCGTCGCACGCTGCCTGGATTTATTTATGGCAAATTTAGCTCGGCCCAGGGGGAGGTTCACGAGGATGTCTTCCGGTTACCCCGCCTGCCTCTGCACCGGATGCCCATAGATCAGGAGCGTTGAGCTGGTGCAAACAAAACCTGAACAACAACCTTGTCAAAACCAAAATGGGAGTGCAACCGAGGACGCACAACATAAACATGGAGCACGGACTCCACCAGGCCACAACATTGGCAGGTCACCGGTGAGTTCGTGAAGTGGTGCAGATGCTGTGTGTATGGCACCGCTTCGTGCATCACCCTCCTCCCAGTTCCCCCTGTGTTGTGTGGAGGACACCTCCGTCGAGGGACCTCGAGCGGGGACATCCGCTATCGGAGGGCAACGAGACACACCGAGGTGTGCCCGGACGGCGGGCGAGGTCAAATAGGTGCCAAGTGCAGCACAGACGGAGATCTGTACTATCTGAATCAACTTTCAGTTTCGGAGGAAGGAAAGAGTAGGAGAGGTTTAGGGACATGTTTCTTAAATGTAGGGTTTGTCGTTTTGTAGAAGCTTTTCGAGAATTTGCAGCTCCTGAGAGTGAAGATATTTAGGCACTGGCAGGGCCGTGACTTTCAATATAAGGAGCTTCCTTCCTTTCCCCTGGCACCATTTCCCAGCTCTCGGATAGGACCCAGTCGTTGGCCTAGTTAGGGGAGCTAATTTCAATATATTTACGACGGAGAAAGCTTCATTGGAAGAAGTAAAGGGGAAATCCCTGTGCAGTGATTGTCCGGACTTGAATTCTGCTTTGGTAGAAATTCCTGGTGCCGCCCAATGCCTGGAGCTGTATTTTTTGTATGTTGAAAAGATCAAGTGAACGGTGAAGGGATCTGTGGAAGGGTTCAGCTCAAGCTGGCACAATGTTGTTTCCTGTTCAGCGACTGGTGGCCGTCAGCTTTCTTTTTTTTGGTGGGGCTTTTGGTTAAGGTTTTACTTTCTTTACTGACAGGTAAGGGGGAATGGTGAACTGATGTTCGGGTGGCTGTAGTTTGGACTGAGGTTTGCTGTACTGTTATTACTGAGTTGTAATGAAAATATTTTCTGAATACAAATATTTAAGAAAAAATAAAACCCATCCACCACCTCCGCCTGGACAATTCCGAGGACTCGGCTTGGAACAGATGTGTTTAATCTTCGCCCCTTTCTTTTCACATTTAAAATCTTTCCTTCATCACCTGCTCTCATTTGGGTTAAGAACAAAGCTCTCACCTTCCTGATTTTGATCGCGAGTTCATTGCTGTAAAATTGAGTTCTGTGAACATCTGGTATGAATGTTTGCGGACACTTTAATTGTAATAGTGTCGCTGTGGAGCTTGGATGTATCCAGTAATGCTGGTGATGTGCTGAGTAAGTGCACATGCCCAGCTCAGTGTGACACCTGGAAATATTTAACTTTGATCATTGTTTGTGCAATGTCCTTCATTGAATCCTTGAACAGGGAAATCGACAACTTTTTTCCTTATTTCGAGCAAATCGTTTCTTGTAATGTTGCATCACTGACTCTCCCTCGACTTCTCTACCATTTCAGAGAATTGGTTGACCAGCTCTCTGTCTCCCACTACTCATCCGACAATGTGAAGTCCTCCATAATTCCCGACCATAAAAGGTCTTCTTTATCAGTTTCTCCACCTCCATTCTAGCCATTCTGGCAATGTCAGCTTGCGCACCAGTACGTCACCACTGCTTTAGTCATTTCCCATTCAGGAAAACCTGCATTGTCATTAATAGTGCCCTCAACTATTCTCATAACATTTCCTATTTCACTGTCTTCCACTGCCTCCATGAACCATGAAAACGTTATTTCTGTCCACAATTTCCAACGTAAGCCTTGATCGCACCTAATGTGTTCCGCTATATTCTTCACTAAATATGCATTCCACAATCTTGCTCTCTCTTTTTGCAACGCTTCCTTTCCTGGCTCAATAAAGGCCAATTAGCAAGTTGGCCAATTAAAGCCAATTACCAAAATCCTTAACCTAGGAAATTATTCCATCACGACAGGCATTGTAACATTTGTGCCTTTAACTCCGTAAATTCCCTTCTGTAGGCATAAGGATTTCAACCACGTTGGGGGCACCATTGCTGCGTATTGCGCTGGTAGCGCTCTAAACTGGAGGAGACCTGATCATCGAACCATAGAACCACCGAACCAGGACAGTTCAGTGGAGGCCACTTTGCCCCTCGACTCTGCAACGACTTTCTGAAAAAAGCTCCCGACATAAACACACATAAACACACTCCCGACATTGACACACGCGCCGTTGTCCCGTTATCGCCTAACCTTTGGACACTAAGGGGAACTTAGTATCGCCAATCACAAACCCGCACTTCTTGGGACTGTGGGAGGAAACCAGAGCACCCACAGGAAACCCACGCAGACAGAGGAGAAATGGCAAAATCCACACAGTCACTCAATGTCAGAATTAAACAAAAGGCATCTGACGCTGTGAGTTAGCAGTGTTAACGACTGTGAACCGTGCTGTCCTTGTGGTTATCTGAGCACAGTGAAGGTCGGGATTTGGAGCTATGTCATTTTCCTATGTACAGCGAGGTCGCATTCTAGTGTAAAGGACAGCCCCGAACGCCAAAAACATTTCCATTTTGGGGTACATGTCTGCATACATTAGTCTAATATGGAATACCAATCTCCCAAAGCTAAACCTGTAACATATATTAAACTTACAAATACACAAAACGTGTAAGTTGTCAACCTACCTTCTGAGAGTGAATGTTGCAAGATTCTGCCAAGCCATTAAACCCGAGAGTAGATTCATTTAAATTGTGGCTGAATTCATTGAAATTTCAACCTCTGTCCCATTTCCTGACCCAGCTCGGTAGTTATTTATGTTACAATTCTCTTCTACCTAACTGGAGGAAAGTTCATCAGTAGATTTCATATTATTCTCCCTTTCCTCTTTTCCAGTTAATTCACTGGCGAATTTGATCCTGTCTCGTGGAAGATCTAGCCTTTCCACCTTCACCACTCGCGACCTTATGGGCAGGGTATCAGACTTCATTTGCGGCGAAATTCTTGATTTTCTTACCCACGATGTTTCCTGGATATCAGTTCTATTCGTAGTGTTCAATCAGTAGCTTTCGTCGCGCAACTCCTTCATCAGGTGAGACTCATTCGAAACAGACAAATTCGAAACAAACCTGTTGACTTTAACCTGGTGTTTTAAGACTTCTTACTGTGCTCACCCCAGTCCAACTCCGGCATCTCCACATACTGGGTCCTACAACCAGAGACCTTTCTGGGTTGTTCACCGACACTTTCGCCTTTGATAGATTTCTCGCTATTTGTTGTCCAAAACTGAAAACTAAATGTTGCACCAAATAGCCGCTGTGGTCCTTTCCACAACCTGCATTTTGCTCTGTCTGGACAATATCAACTTCTTTTTCCAATGTGGCCTCTAAGGATAATTGAAAATGTGCCTTTCTGCTGTAAAACAAGACGAAACTATCACACTGATCCAGGGTGGGTCGGCTTGGACTAGTTTGTCAGGATTTCTCTGCAATTGTTCCCATTCATTTTAATTTTTCTCCTCAATTATCTGATAGTCAGATACATGTTATTGGCAGTCGAGTCCGAAAAGAACTGACGGGGGTCAGCGAAAGGGAGAGAATCACACTGAACAAGATATAGAGAGCAGAAGGAAGTCTATGGTTATCTTATACAATTACAGGAACCATGACTGAGGGCGGTTTACTAGCCTTTCATGTACACATTTGGAAGAATTGGATACCTGTTGCATAAATTGAACTGCTGCAAAAATACATTTATTTATTCAACCATCCTCTCAAAATTCAGTGATTGAAACCACTGTTAACATGACGCTTTTTAAATCAAATAATTAACTAAATTATTGAAAACAGCCCCGAAGCAAATCCAAAAGCTCTTTCCCCAGAATAAACCAATGTAACTGGTGTGGATTTAATAATCAACGATTTTTCGGACTTGAGGGAAATGTCGAGGAACCTACAGAGTTTGAAACATGGGACTGTCAGCCAATGACAGAAGAATACGTGTTGGCCAATCTATCTATCAAGCATCCCCCCCCCCCCACCGCATTTAAAAAAATACAACCTGAACTGATTGTAACCTCAACTCCACTTTGAACCTGCTCCCGATACCCCGGCCCCTCAACTTAACAAAACATGTCCCTGTCAAATTGTTACATATGTAAACGGCAACAGCTCGATTGAAGCGAGAGGGTACGGAGTAAAAACAGCTTGGTGTTGAAGGTGAACCCATTTATTAAGTGCCACTTTATCACCCACATTCGCTCAAGTTCACAGTGACAGCTACTCCCAGCAATACATCGTCAGTGCGATCATAGGTCCCACTGCTGGTGACACAAACACACAAGAAATCTGGAAAATGTAGATATCACGTGGATAAAAAGGATGACATTTTGCTTTATCAATAAATATTTTTATTCGCTTTTATCATTTTTTGTTACATCATTTACATTACACACATTTGTCTGGCGAACATTTAGCAAACCCTCCCTCAAGAAGAAAACAACTAATTAAGTCGCCACCCCCTCTTTTCAGCTGATGACTGAGGCTAATTCCTGAAAGTGGTAAACGAGCGAACGCCAACTCTAGTGAAAACGCTCTTCATTCCCGCATAAGCTAAAATTAATCTTCCCTAAGCATAGAAACGGAACCCCGAGTCCTACTGGAGCATAGGGTGGAGCATTGACCTTCAACCCAATATGATCTGCTTCCTCGCCAGCACCCAGACAACGGCTAAGACATCTGCATCAATATGCCAGGGCTCGAGGGTCAATTGTAACACTGTTGACATGGTGTAGATGGTGCCCCACGAATGCCTCAGTTTTAGGCCCGACCACAACATATACACTTTTCTAAGCATGAAAAATGTTTCATTCATTGTCAGTGTCAGGTGATCGGTCCCTTTATGCGACAGTGCAAAATTCCTCTGCTAATCTGATTTATTGCAAACATAAAGTCTTAAATTGATGGGCAGCATAATCTCCCTTCATATATTGAGGTTGCAGTTGACAAATTATGAGAAACAATACTAGTTAATAAATTAGTTGATCAAGTTGGAACAGAGGCTAAAAGGGGAGGCCATTCAGAGCGAGAAAAGGCGTGGAGAGGCGAACCACCCGAATTAAAATAGCAGGATAAGAGGGGGGAAATTCAGAGTAAGAAACAGCGCAGAAAAAGGTGGAGACGGTGATTCAAAACAGCAGGAAAAGAGAGCAGCTTCATAGTGACAAACAGCTCAGACAGAGATGAACACAGTGAGTTAAATCAGCTGGAAAAGTGAGAGCGGCTTCAGAGTGAGAAAGAGAGCAGAGAGGGGTGGACACATGAACGAAAACAGCAGGAAGAGAGAGGAGATTCAGAGTGAGAAAGAGAACAGAGAGAGGTGGACAGTGAGCTAAAACAGCAGGAAAATTTTGGACACTATGGGCAATTTTTTAGCATGGCCAATCCACCTAACCCGCACATCTTTGGACTGTGGGAGGAAATCGGAGCACCCGGAGGAAACCCACGCACACAGGGGGAGAACGTGCAGACTCCGCACAGACAGCGACCCAAGCCGGGAATCGAACCTGGGACTTTGGAGCTGTGAAGCAATTGTGCTAACCACTATGCTACCGTGCTGCCCTGCAATGCCGTAATGCCGAAGGTGATGCACCTTGTTGTGCAGAACAGTCACCGCATTTGGAGCAAGTGTTGTTTTCTTGAGGAACTTTGGCTCAGAGTTGATGAGCTGGATTCTGAGCTTTGGGCGCTGCAATCTGTGAGGGGGCGAGTTACCTGGACACTACGTTTCAGTGGACAGTCACGCCCCTGAGATTAACTCACTTGTATTTCGCCAGTGGTCAGTGACATGAACGTGTGACTATGAGTGTAGTAGGTAGAGGGATCCAAGAGGTCGTATTACAGAAACCTCAGCCTTCGTCTAACAAGTTCGGGATTCTTGCTTCCTTGTGTGAAAGAGAGCAGGAATGTGGGAATGATGAACGAACTGGCCGTGGAACACGGAGCCACTCAAATGAGGGAGAGAAAATAAATGTATTCGTAATCCGAGAGGAGCTGCATTTCATACCGTGTTCCATTCGTTTATAAACATTCATTAGTTTCAGATGCTGTCTGAGGTTGAGAGGTTGCATGGATTTGTGGTGTTGCATTTCGGTCCGGATACTGTATTAGTTCAAACTGCAGTGAGTGGTCACATATTACCCACTTTCATTACTTAAATCACACATTTGGCGAGTATAGCCATATCCCAGAGTGCAATGGAGCACGGTAGTACAGTGATCTGCACTGCTGTCTCACAGCGCCAGTGACATGGATCCATGTCCCACCTGAGGATACTGTCTGTGTGGAGTTTGCACCGTCTCACCGTGTCTGCACGGGTCTCCCCCGCGTGTTCAGGAAACAAAGTGGGAAATAGTGCTGATTGATCTGGGATAGTATGACATTTATGACAATGAATAGCAAATCTGCCGTGCCATGTCGACCAGGTAGCGAGTGGTGCAGATCGAGAGGCCACACTTTCCCCTTGACAGGATAACAATTGCCAATAAATTAACTGCAAGAGAATGATTGAGAAGAGACTTTAAGTTACTTTTTAAACGTTCTACATTCAAGAGCCAAAATGTAACGACACAATGTTAACGACAAATAGTCCTGGATTGGGACTGGGTCAGAGATTTGGAAAGAGGAAAACGCAAACTCTCACGTAAATTTAATACACATCGCGAATCAAACGAGACCGCATAGATAGACATCGGACAACTGCTTCCAGGTGGTGACCTGGCAATATAAAAATTATAAAGATAGAGGTGAAAATGACAGTCACTGACTTAATCTGTTCATTTATTTTATCTCAACTCGGTCATCGTTTCATACAAGACATCCAGTATTGGCATTGACAGTGGCCATGTTTGTCCCAGAGCCCACCTTTCCCTGATTGGAGCTTTGCGTGGATTAGTCACTTCCCACATTTATTAGGAATCCCCGAGGATTGCCGCCCAAATATTGGGAAGAGATCCCTCTCCAGGATAGGAACAAATATACAGGTTAGGACGCACAATTATTCCAAGGAATCGGATCGCTCAAGGTTTAGCCCCTTTCCTGGATTGAATCCACATGTCCCTTCCAACAAAACCACAATCGCCTTAATTGGACCCATTGCAGCTTCTGGTGATTGATTACCTTCCAGGATTGGACCCTTACAGGATTCGACTTCGACCGCTGGCCCATCGATCACACTGGGCCCATTAACTATTCGTCACTCTTTTCCATCTGAGATACAATTACCAAAATTGAACCCCTCCTCCAATATTTCCCCCCATAATTTACACCAACAACATCAGAACTCTGGTGCCTGGGAAAATACTCCCGTCTCTCTGAATAATCTCCCCTTATTATCCGATCCGTTCAGGGGCTCAAACCTTCCCTCAATCCAGTGCGGCTAGTCATGAGCAGGATCCTCAGGATCTGGAATCCATATGAACAGACCTCCTTCATGATCATTATTCCGAAACCCTGGGTGACTGTGCGGTCAATTCCAGCCTCACACACCCCAGGGTTCCTATACAAGTGAAATAACCAATAATTTGTGTATGTAACTGGGATCTTTGATCATTGACTGCTCCAAAGAGTTACAGGCATCAGTTTTGGAAGTACAACATTTTTAAAAAAAACGTCTATTTATAACAAGGAAACACATGAATATATATCATAGTAAAAATGGAGCAATGGTCTACTGATATAACTATTTCCCAAACACCGTCCGACCCCCCCCCCCCCCCCCCCCCACCCAGAGACACAAGACAGACATATGGTGAGGGTAGTGAAAATAATGGAATAAAAGGACGTGAGATGGCTCTTTCCTGCTGGCATACCAGTGTTTGTAGCTGGCGATCCTCCAGCGACGGGAAGCATTGCAATCATCGGTTAGTTTGGATCGTCTAATGTTTCGCTTCAATTAGAACCGACAGGCTGTAGAATTCTCCCTGGGGAGTCACATCCACTTGACTGACCTCAGTATCAGACTGACGATTCCTTTCAGGTCTGTGCACGTCTATCTTCCATCCACCAGATGCATTATCGACCTCACTAGGTTATTACTACAGTTTTCAACATGAGGGTTTTAAGTGGGCTTTCTACAGCCCATCTCTTTGTCATGAACCCTCAGGCAGAATCCAGCAGGGGAGAGACGATGTGGAGCACTGCCTTAACAGCTCTTAATCTGGATGGACACGTCTAACTACCCACAGGAAGAATTCAAATTGCCAGGCCTTTCAAGCAGAGATATGTTCGCACATACCCAAGTGCCAGGCAATGACCATCTCCTACAAAAGAGCATCTAACGACTGCCTCATGACATTCAGTGGCATTTCCATCGCTGAATCCCCACAATCAACATCCAGAAGGGCTACCATTGATCAGAAACTGAACTGGACCCAGCAATATTAATACTGCGGCTACTCGGTCAGGTCAAAGTTTCGGAATGCTCACGCGAGAAACTCAACTCCTGACCCCCCAAATCCTGCGACCATCAACAAGGCACAAGTCAGGAGTGTGCTGGAATAATCTCCACTTGTCTGGATGGGTTCAGCAAAAACAACGCTGAAGAAGTTCGATACCATGCAGGACAAAGTAGCCCCACTTGATTGCTCCACTTCCACAAACATTCACTTCCTCCAGCACTGTTAAACGGTGGAAGCTATGTGTACTATTTACAAAATGCACTGCAGTAAATCGCCAAAGTCCTTTAGACAGCACCTTCCAAACCCACAACGACTACCATCTAGAAGGACTGGAATCATTAATTTCAACTGCTATTCGGCGGGGAGAGTTCCAAACATCTACCATCAATCTGAGAGATGAGATCTCAGGATTCACTTCTTCACGCAAATAATAATCTTTATTATTGTCACCAGTAGGCTTACATCAACACCGCAATGAAGTTACTGCAACAATCCACACGTCGCCACACTCCAGCACCTGTTCGGGTACACAGAGGGAGAATGGAGAATGTCCAAATTACCTAACAGCATGTCTTTCGGGGCTTGTGGGAGTAAAACCGTAGCGCTCGGAGAAAAGCCACACAGATGCAGGGAGAACGTGCAGACTGCGCGCAGATTGTGACCCAAGCCGGGGAATCGAACCTGGGACCCTGGCGCTGCGAAGGAACAATGCTACTCACTGTGCTACCGTGCTGCCCATGATTGTCGATGCAGCACGGAGGGTAATGCGATTGTCACAGAGTAAGCATGTGAGGAGGAATTTTCTGTTGCTGATTAGAATTAACGTTGCTGAAATGTTTTATTTAGAAAAAAGCCAGGAGCTGGCATCAACGCACTGGTTAATGACCCCAGGACCTAAGAAAGATTGGAACAAAAACTGACCCTTGTCCCCCACATAGCATAATTGGCATAGATACATGCACAATAAACTAAAAAGAGAAAATGCTGGTTAGTCTCACCAGGCCTGACAGCATCTATGGAGAGAGAACGGAGCTAACGTTTCTAGTCTATATGACACTTTGTAAAAGCTGTACATGCATCCGGATAGACATAATGGCTGGCATAGATCTTTCATCGGGACAATTTGCCTGTGGGCTATAACTATGTTTCCAATCAAACACACACACCTATCTTTCATAACAGACTCAATGCACAAGAATCAGGGTGAGGAACTTGCGAGTGTTTCAATTGTAAGGACAGAGCTGCCGAGGAAGGCAGGAATTCCAGCAGGCATCAGTTGTGAATGAAACTACGAGACGCAATTCGTTCTCCTGATGTCCAAGCAGGAGGTGGCGGGGGGAAAGTTCCTCGGAAACGATATCGCGGTGTCTGTTGTGCGAGGTCCCATCCACTAACTTTGGGGGAATAGAGATAAATGGACTCTGGAGCAGAGAGAGACTGACTAACACGTTCAGAATTAATGATGCACTCCTGCAGCCCAGAAGGGAGTAAGTCACTTCACTGGTGGGTCAACCCGGGCAGAATGATCCAGTGGATCAGGATTCAGAGCCGCCAGAAGGGAGGGAGATCTCTGTGGAGAGGAACTAAACTGCCAAGTAATAGTGAACAATTTGAAATACCAATTCAAATACATTGAAGACAGATTGGTGATAAAATCAGCAAGCATGGATTGGTTCTAAACATGGTGGCAGGGTGGCACAATGGTTAACACAGCTGCCTCACAGCTCCAGGGTCCCAGATTCGATTCCTGGCTTGGGTCACTGTCTGTGTGGAGTCTGCACATTCTCCGCGTGTCTGCGTGGGTTTCCTCCGGGTGCTCCGGTTTCCTCCCAGAGTCCAAAGATGTGCAGGTTTGGTGGATTGGCCATGCCAAATTGTCCCTTAGTACTCACTAAAGAAGTGCAGGTTAGATAAAGGGGATATTGGGTTAGGGTGGGTGAGTGAGCTTGGGTGGAGCTCTCTTTCAGAGGGTCTGTGCAGTCTAGTTGGGCCGAATGGCGTCCTGCGGGGAGATTCAACCGAAATCAGAACATATGAGAAAGATTAAAAGACAGCGTATTCATTCATAACATTAATTTGGAAGATGGAAAAAGTCGAGAGAACTCAATACCCGTTAAAGACACTGCAGGTGTAAGATAAAGAAGGGTTCAAGTTATAATAGAAACAAAATTAGCAACATGGAACTATAAACCATCAAATATTCAAAAATCAACGTCATGTTGTCTTGAACTCGATCTGCATTAGATTACCAACCATCACTAACTGTCCACTAGATCAGCGCCACAGGCAAACTGCGGTGACTTTGAAATGACCCCCAATGTGTTACAACATAACAGACTCCTGACTAATCTCAGGAACCAGTGGATTGGCGGCGGGTGTTGGGAGGTAGGGGGAATGCAGAGTGGGCTGATATATAGCTACAGATATAGGTGCTGAAACAGGGAGTGGATTCAAAGAGATTGGCACAGATTGATGGAATCTGGAAAGTAGTGATTGTAACTTAACCGGGATCACTGACCATCAACATTTCCGTAAAAGGACCTGGAATCGGGAAGCAGAAGGACAATTTCAAAATACACCAACAAATCCAAATTGAGAATAAAATGAAGACCGAGGAAGATACAATTTGAGAAAACGTTCCAAATCATCATGAATACACTTTCGAAGTGGGCATGTCATTGGTAAAATAAGTCAACTGCAGCAAAATGCCAGATGCTGCATTTTGAAAGGGACAGTCCGTTTCCCCAGTATTCCTTGGGTAATAACTGTCCTCATGGGCTCTGGGGGTTTCAGAGTTAAGAGGAACAGATTCACAAATCATTTAACACAGAATCATCAGTTAACAAGGTATATAAATACAACAAACAACATATCACTGTCACGTGTGTAGGGGGATTGAAGTGAGAATAATTCACAATAATGATGGGAATTCTTTCAGAGGTCTGCCGGACTGTCACTATCAGGAACCAATTGATATGTCGTTCTCGTCGAACAGATCAAAATAAAGCAAAGAGGTTCCCGCACATTTCTCTTTTGTCCTTCTCAATGTACATTCCGTACATTGGAACTTTCACCATCGAAAACATTCAGCCAACAGCAAAACTTTTGAAGTTTTTAATGTATTTCATTGATGAAACTCAATGCAGCTCCCTGCAATCAACTCACCAATAAAATAAATGTTTTCAATACAGAACTAATTACGCACATTCCAGTCGGCTACTCACATCGAGCACAATTCTACCAGAATTAACACTGCCAGTAGCTCATTGTCATCGGTGTCACGTTTTTCACACTGGTCTCTGACCCACAGTCACTGAAAATTTGATCTGTCTCCTGCTAACATCTTCCTTCGTCGAATTTTCCTTCACTGAATTTTGTCACATCATTCCTGACAATTCAAGGCATGTCATTTCGCACTGTCAAATACCCGCGAGTGCAGATTGCTACTGCGGGCACCTGCTCCCCTTTGGTTAGTCATCTATAATCAGCGAAATCCTATCCTGACCGATGATCTCATGTCGATAGGTCACTAGGGTTGGGTTTCTCACTCTGATCAGTGACCCACACGCAGTACATTTCCGGAAGCAGATACACCCAAAAATTGCTGGTCACTGTCGGTCGGACATTCACCACAGTTTATTTGTTCACACACAGTTCAACTGCGAACGGGAATGCTCCCAGTTACATACTCTTCTCTGCCGAGTGACCCAGCTTCAGTCAAAAAGTGCACTGCGAGAAACCCTCAGTGATACATGACAAATCGCTTTAGCTCTTCTGCCCTGATTAGTGACCACACTTAATTTGGTTGTACTGTGTTTCCACTGATGAATTCGTTCTGAGAGTTTGCCTTGGCCAAGGTCTGATTGAGCTTCACATGATCTTCGACAAAATGCATGACTTGAATCAGAAAGAAGTCTGACAACGTCAGGTTAAAGTCCAACAGGTTTGTTTCAAACACTAGCTTTCAGAGCACTGCTCCTTACTCAGGTGAAACGAATTGAACACGACAAAACTATTCGACATCTCAATGAACTGGAGAACTTTCTTACTGTGCTCACCCCAGTCCAATGCCGGCATCTCCACACCATTGAATCAGAAAGGTTATGAGGTAAATCCAGAGCTTTATTACCATTTGAGCAGAATAGAGGGGAGTTGCAAAGATAATTGAGCACATTTGTCTTTATGCAATCCATTAACTGGATGTGCCTGTTTAAAGAATAGCATGTAGGAATAGCGGGAACAGTTTGCAGCAAGACAGCAGCTGATAAAGAGATTCGCACAACTTCCATGATTACAATTTCTTACCAGGCACACCGACAACCACAAGAATTGTGCAGAAGATGTTCTCAGCCACTTGAATAGGACGATGCATTTTCAGTTTGAAGTCATGTGCCACTTCTTTGTGCCGGCAACCTCCTTTATGGACCTCGTGGGTGATATATTCACACAGACTTCAATTTATATCCTGTGATATCAGCACATTGAGATTATCGCATCGCTGTTTTTCATGAGTGAGCAGATTACGACATTGAGCTCGGTGATAGAATATGTTTATTTCTGAGATTGTGTTGCCATATTCCGAAGACTGTAAACTTGTATTAAAGTAATTAACTAACGAAATAATTAGCTGCATTGTTCGGTCAATGTTTTGCACAGTTCAAACACGGTTAGCCATCTCGATGTCACATATCGTTCACCAGATGTCTCTGTCTCGATTGCGAGCATTCAATAATTATATTTTAAATGTTAGAGTGCTTCACTCACGTTGCTCCACTGTAACTTCGTTCTGGAACTGTTCTCATTTAGCTAAGATATTAAAGTGCTTAATGGTGACGATTAATTCAAGAATTCAAGTACCAGAGTAGCTGAAACGAATTGAACACGACAAAACTATTCTACATCGCAATGAACTGGAGGACTTCAATCTCGATCGAGAGGATCAGAGATAGGTGGGGCTGTGTTAGTGCTTATTTTGTCCGTTCTTCTGGTGTCAATGTGGCTGGTTCCATTTCTACTGGTGTCTGAAGGGGAGAAGGAGTCTAGAGATCATACCTCTTAAAACGAAATAGCTAGATTGCCACTAGAGTATTTTTGCATAAATTAGTTTATTAAGGATTGAGATGAATTATAGGACGTGTACTGAGTAAATATTATTAACCATTAAACATGAATTTTTAGGACATAGCAGTAATAAGTAATCAAATGGGATTTAGGATAGCTACCTTGACCAAAAGGACGTCACTCCTGCTACCTTGTCTTTGTGACACAATCCAGGAAGCTGATTTTGCCGCCCTGCTTCTCACAGACAATGAATGCCCAGCAAATTACCAGCAAATATCGCTGTCAGGATGCGGATCAATCATGGGCTGCTCGCAATCCTACTGGGTGAAGTTTGAACACTGCTTGCAATTCTATTGGATAAGTTTAAACGTAGCAGCTTCAGGGATTGGACCGCGTCCAACTGGGTTGGGCTATTTGTTGTGTTGGGCGCTCCGGATCCGTGGAACACATAGACGTCACCAACACTTGAAATAGTGCAACACTATTTTATTGAATCATTAACTGTTTAACATACACTCACTGTGAGTCACCACGATACTAGCTTTAACTAAAGACCTTTGCCTAGTCCTAACCAGTCGATGCACTCAGCAGATGGTGAATATCTGTGCTGCAGGCTGTGATCTCTGTCCTACTATCTAGCTGCAGCTCGAATGAGCGGGAACTCTCATGCCCCCTGTCTTTACAATGCATGGGCTCTCACTGGTGATTGGCTGCGGTGTTGTGTGTGTTGATTGGTCCCACTGTGTGTCCATCAGTGTGTGTGTCTGCACCATGATATACTGGTGTATATTATGACATCCCCCGTTTTATAAAAGAATGTACATGTGTGGCAATAAATCGTGTATGGTGAGAATGTCCCTGACCACGTGTGTGCGAAAGACATATTTACAGGACTATGTACATGAGAACGAAGCTATTTACATGGCAAGGTGCCTGGTGCAGAAAAACAGTGTGTCACAGGAATAACGAGATGAACACTGTATACAAACCACGTAAACGATCAAACGGAAGAGCAGAACAATTCAGAAAGTCTATAAGTCCATAAGGATCACAAATTTAGTCTCTGATGTGGGCGACGAATTCTGGTTGACCGCCTCAAGGGATGGTCCGGGAGCCATCGGCTGAGGAGCGGGCAGGACTGCGTCAAAGTCAGGGGGAGGCAGAGTGACAGGGATCTCTGCATAGTCCGTTGCAGGGTCAGCAGGAGGGCGAGGCGACAGTGGTGGATCACGTCACAAGCGTGGATCAAGACGAAGAGCGCTTCGATTGCGGCGCAGAATGGAGCCATCCGGTAGACGAACCAGGAACTAGCGAGGGGCCACCTGCCGAAGGACAACAGCGGTTGCAGACCAGCCACCATCCGGAAGATGGATGTGCACGTTGTCATCTGGAGCCAGAGCAGGGAGATCAGCTGCACGGGAGTCATGAGCCACCTTGTGCTGTGCACGAGACAGCTGCATTCGTTGATGGACCGGAACGTAGTGGAGATCTGGGACATGAAAGGACGGCAGCGCGTCCTCAGGGTATGACCCATGAGCAATTGGGCTGGCGACAGGCCAGTGGACAGTGGGGCGGAGCGATAGGCCAGCAAGGTGAGGTAGAAATCGGACTTGCAGAGGAGCCGTTTCACTATGTTGACGCCCTTCTCCGCTTTGCCGTTGGATTGGGGATACAGGGGACTGGATGTCACACGTGCAAAATTGTACCGCCTGGCAAAGTTGGACCATTCCTGGCTTGCGAAGCAGGGGCCATTGTCCCACATAACAGTGAGTGGGATGCCGTGTCCAGCAAAGGTGTCCTTACAGGCATGAATGACTGCAGACGATGTGATATCGTGCAACCGTATCACCTCCGGGTAATTTGAAAAGTAGTCCACGATCAGGACAGTCTCTACCCAGCGCGTGGAACAGTTCGATGCCCACTTTGGTCCAAGGTGACATGACCAACTCATGGGGCTGCAGGGTCTCACGTGGTTGGGCCGGCTGGAACTGCTGACAAGTGGGGCAGTTGAGCACTGTGTTGGCCATGTCTTCATTAATGCCGGGTCAGTACACTGCCACTCGGGCCCGTCGGCGGCACTTTTCCACGCCAAGATGGCCTTCGTGCAGCTGTTCCAGGACGAGCTGGTGCATGCTATGTGGGATGACAATGCAGTCCAGTTTCAGAAGAACCACGTCTACTACTACCAGATCATCTCTGACATTATAGAACTGAGTGCATTGGCCTTTGAGCCACCCGTCTGTTAGGTGGCACATGACACGCAGTAGCAAAGGGTCAGCCGGCGTCTCGCGGCGAATTTGGGCGAGCCGTTCATCCGTGGCAGGTAGATTGGAGGCCATGAAGGCCACATGGGCGTCAACGTGGCAGACGAATCCAGCTGGGTCACATGGAGTGTTGACTGCCCTGGAGAGAGCGTCAGCAATGATGAGGTATTTGCCTGGGGTGTATATCAGCTGGAAGTCATATCGTCGGAGCTTGAGAAGAATACGCTGGAGGCGCGGCGTCATGTTGTTCAAGTCTTTCTGTATTATATTGACCAGCGGGCGATGGTCGGTCTCGACGGTGAATTGAGGAAGACCATACACATAATCATGAAATTTAACTACACCGGTCAGAAGGCTCTGGCTCTCCTTTTCTATCTTCATGTAGCGCTGTTCCGTGGGGGTCATGGCGCGTGACGCATGTGCACCCTTCATTGAACAAGGGCGGATGCCCTGGCTTGGTGGTAATGGTAGAGTAGGGGCTATGCGGGGCCATGAGGTTACATATGGTGGCTGAGTACCGTTCAGCTGCTGCCACATTGCCTCATGGCTGCCCAGCGTTGAGCTGCAAGATAGGTTCTGAATCTGTCCCATTTAGCACGGTGGTAGTGTCACACAACACGATGACCGCTATGCTTGATGAGAAGAGGGGACTTTGCCTCTACAATGTCTGTGTGGTGCTCACTCCTACAGATACTGCCATGGACAAATGCATCTGCGCTGTTTTGTTTGTTTTTCCCTCCTGTTGGTTCATCAGCTGAGGGTAGACGGGAGGGAGTTCAAGGAGGTTTTCTCCCCCATTTTGTGATCATGGGGTGCAGAGTCAATGTTGAGAACTGCCAGGGAAACTCCCTCCTACTGTGCAGCACTGTTCTGGCCACATCCTTTTCTGGACAGGTAGAGGTTGGACAGGACATACCCAGTGACCTTCGACCTTTGGTCAGCTCAGCAGGGATCCAGAGGCTTCAAGAGAGAGGTTGGAGATAATATATGAAGAGCTTTGAAGTCAGTATAACAGTTTTTCCAGTTAAGGCATGCTGGTCTGAAAATCAGTATAGGTCAGTGAGCACAGGTAGTGATTGGTAAATGGGACTCACTGTGAGTTAAGTCATAGATTTTGCTGCTGGCGAGTTTATTGAGGGGAGAAAGTGGGAGGGCGGACAGAATTCCATTGGAATCCTCGTGTCTGGAGAAAGCAATGGGATGGATGAGGGTTTGTGAAGCTGGTGAGCTGACACAGGAAGACTATCAGGTGACGTTATGGAGGTGAATAACTGCAATGGTTCAAAACTGTGGTTAGATGTTCAGATGTCAACATTCTGAGGACAACCTTATTGCAAACGGGCTTCAGGGACACGCTTGCAGTAGCACAGAGACACCAACCAAGGCGAAAGGGCAAGCTCCCTCTCCCCACTCACCCACCACCTCCCACGCCAGCTCTCATCACCTCTGCTTTCAGGTGCGATGACACAGATACTGAACCACAGTCTGCCTCAGGGTAGGTGTGAGGATAGATATCTGGCAGCGATCCAGTTAGTGGAATGTATGGGACACATTCAGTATATTGTTGCTGGAGTATTGCTGAAAAAAAGACATACCGAAGTTCAGAGTCCACTTGTCCACCAATCAGCACTCTCCTCTCTTAAACAACAGTGTCTTTCCTCTTTATCTGGTAATTTTGTGAAATATCCTGACCACAGGAAAACAGGAAATTTAGACATGTCTCTTCTTTCAGCAATATTTAGGTTCAGTATTACTAAATGTAGAAAATGTTTCTCTAAGTAGATAGCTTCATGCAAGGATGGAGGGGCGGGCGACTTGCCTGTGTTAATGGCGCTTTTAGGGTTTCTAATCTTCCAGCCTCTTTCTTTTATTTCCTCTGGCGGTCCCCTCCTGCTCTATAGATTGAATCATTGAGCTGCTTTCAATGTTATCGTTTATTGACCAAATTAATAATTGATGTAAATGGATATTTCACCGCGCTCTTCAACTGGTCTCTGAATTGGGACTGAGCCACCACATAAATAAATGTGTTTGTGCAGCAACTTAGATTCCGCAGCATATATGCAATGTTTCCAAAGATATATAATGAATAATCGTCTAACCCATCTGCAGCATGAAAAAAATATAAAAGGTACACCAACCACAGGAGCATGAAGCTGCCGGATATGCTGAAGAGTAAAACAATAGACTTCCTTCTGCTCTCCATCTCTCGGTCACTCTGATTCTCTCCCTTGCTCTGGCCCCTCAGTCTCTTACGGACTCGACTGGTCATTAAAATGTGTCTGACGGTCAGAGCGTTCAGCAACAGAATTAACCCGAATGGTATCAATGGGGTTAAAGCCTTTTCAAACATTCTGAATCCAATCCATCTCGGGTCAGTAAAATAGCTTCGTCTATTAGAACAGTACATTGGTACATTGTCGATGATCTTCCCAGGTTTCTATCTAAAATACAAGGGAATGCTTTTTAAACAGAGCAAAATCCCGGCTGTTGCTAGAACAACTGCCGCAGTTTTTTTGGTGCAATATTTATATTTCAGCTTCTGCCAACAAATGGCAACAAATCGATCAAAAGTGAAAGCGACGGTGAACCAAACAGAACAGTCTGCGGCTGCACGGATAAGAGCATATAGAACACTGCACACAGGGGTCATTTGCAGAAACGTTAATTGGAAATAATAATCATTGAGTCGCCTGCTGAGAACGTCAGTAAGAATGACCAGGAGATCCGCCGTTGACATTGCCACCAGGTATCGAGTGGTGCAGGTGGAGAGACCACAGTTTCCACGGCACAGGGTCACGATTGCCACTGCGTTAACTGAAGGATGCAAAAGGCAAAATAAACTAGAAATTACTGAGTGCAAGTCTCCATTTCTGAGGATAGGCAGCGTGGAATTTGACAGCAATATTTGTGGGTTGCGATCGGCTGGTAGGTTACTGAATCTCAACAATAAACGCAACTACTCTCCAAAACGCAGCTTCCAGTCACTCCCGCTGCCAAACATTCAGAACCAAATCATTCTCAGGACCATGCTTGGGGAAGGAAATTAATCAGTCCACAAATTTATGTCATTAACTCTGCTTGGAGTATAAGTAAAATGATTCCCCACACTGAATACAATTGTACAATGACAGAATGTCCAGGAAACGCATATCACTGCAGTCGAGTTTGACTCCAGTTAATAACCCACACTCGGGGCAATTTTGTGTTGACAAATATCAAACCTGGTCACTGGGGTCAGGTCATCCACTCCAGTTAGTCGCACACTTTCCGCATAACTGATATTACCGGATAACGTTGGTACGGTGAAGTTTCCTGATTTGATTCAACTGGATACCACATTGTGCTGAATGCAATAAACTTATCACACAGATATCCTTCCAGCTAGAAAATCTGTATGCAGCATATAATTGCAGAGATAATTTAAGTAATGTAGCTAATTTATTTTACTGTCGGGGCGAGTGTTCGACAATAATTCGCTCAAATTTAAGATTATCATTCACAGAATAGTGCCACAAACAACCTCATGCACAGATGTGCTCAGAATAATGGACTTTACACACTTACCAGGAATCCCAACTCCGCCAAGAATCATATAAAATATGTTCCTGACCCATTGAATTGGTCGATGCATTTTCAGATGAAGTGAATCTGTTCCTTGACCCAGCAGACAATGTCTCTGAAGTAAGATGTGAGGTGGTACATTTCCTAAGCACTAATTTTATACATTCGAGTGTCTCCAAGGAGATAGTGACGTTCCAGAATTGTTCAAATTGTTGCTTTTCTTAAACTTCAGACAACCAAATTACGATGCCTGTGCGAATTCCCAGTTGTGAATATGAGACGTGCTGAGACCTATTTGAACAACAACCTATCTCATGAACTGCTCAAGTGTGATTACATTAAAGAATAAATTATAATTGGAAGCTGGTTTAACAGGGGTAGAAATGTTCCTTTATCTCATCTTGTTTCAGAGATGACATTCACTCTGACTGAGCATGCAAACATTACATCATTAATGTCAGAGTGTTCTTTCAGATACTCTGTACTCTGGAATGTGGCTGTTCTATTTTGCTGTGACAATTCGATTCAATAATTAATTGAATGAAAACCTCACAGAATGTTTATAAAGCTGCAGTTGACCAGTTGGGGGTGTCTGTACAGCGGCGGCTCCCTGCAAGATCAGCTCAGCTAATCTCAATTCCCCGTCTCCTCGTCATTGGGCTGCAAATCGCCTCTCCGGTTACTTATTCAGTTTGTTTCTGATTCGAATCTGGCTTCGCCACACTCTCCGACTGCACATTTCAGATCCTAACCAAGCGCCCTGTAAAACCGTGTTTCTCACATTCAGCCGCTGATTCTATCGCCAATCACATTAACCCTGCGTCCTGTGGTTCTCGACATGTCTGCCTTGGTGAATATCTCTCTGCACCGTTAAAACCCGTCGCTATTCTCAAAACCTCTGTGTTCTGAGAATGTTTGTGAATGTGTACAAGTGAGGTGATGTGGGCAGGAGTGTGTGTATGTGTGTGAGTGAACATGTGCGAGTGAGGGTATGTTTCTGTGGGAGTGATTGGGATGTAGTTGACTGAGGATTTGTGCGTGTGGGTGTGTTTGAGCGAATATGTGACAGTGAGTGAGTATGTGGTTGTGTGAGTGAGTGTGAGATTATGTGCGTGTATGAATGTGATTGAGGATATATGTGTGGGGGAGTGTGTATAAAATGTGTGCGAGTGAGAGTGTGTGCGAATTTGTGCGAGTGAGGGTCTTTCATAGAATTTACAGTGCAGAAGGTGGCCATTCGGCCCAACGGGTCTTCACGGCCCTGGGAAAAAGCACCCCACTTGAGCCCACACCTCCACCCTATCTCCGTAACCCAGTAGCTCCACCCAACATTTATGGACACTAAAGGCAATTTAGCATGGCCAATCCACCTAACCGACACATCTTTGAGAGGAAACTGGAGCACAGGAGGAAACCCACGCAGACACGGGAAGAACATGCAGATTGTACAGACAGTGCGTGGGATTGTTTCGGTTGTGCGCAAGTGAGGTTTTCAGCAAGTGGAAGTGTGTGTGTGTGACTGTGCGCCAGGAAGTGTATTTCAGTGAGGCTATGAGTAGGAT
Organism: Scyliorhinus torazame; assembly: GCF_047496885.1. Taxonomy (NCBI): domain Eukaryota; kingdom Metazoa; phylum Chordata; class Chondrichthyes; order Carcharhiniformes; family Scyliorhinidae; genus Scyliorhinus; species Scyliorhinus torazame. Next base: position 38,240,906 of record NC_092710.1, on the reverse strand, counting down.
TGTGTGTCGGTGTGTTAGTGTGTGTGAGTGAATCTGTGCGAGTGAGGGTGCGCGTGTGAGGTCTCTGTATGAGAGTGTGAGTGTGTGTGAATGTGCCAGTGAGGATGTGTGTGTGTGTGATAGTATATGTGAATGTGAACGAGTGGGAGAATGTGTGTGGGAGTGTTTGTGTGTGTATGTGAATGTGTGAACGTGAGGGGTGGTGAGTGTGTGCGCGAATGTGTGTGTGTGTGTCAGGGTATGTGTGTGTGTGTGGCAGCCTTTGGGATGGGTGCGAGTGAGATATAATTCTATTTATTGACCGGATGTGTGCGTCGCTGGTTCGGTCAGCATTTATTGCCCATCCCTAGTTGCCATTCGGAAGATGGTGGCGAATTGTCTTCTTGAACCGCTGCAGTGCGTCAGGTGCAGGCAAACCACTGTGCTGTGAGGGAGGGAGTTCCAGCATTTTGTCCCAGCGACAGTGAAGGAACGGATAAATATTTCCAAATCATGGTGGTGAGTGACTTGGAGGGGAACCTCCAGGTGGTGAAGTTCAGAGGTATGTGCTGCCCTTATCCTTCTAGATGATAGGGATGGTGGGTTTGGAAGGTGCTGTTGAAAGATCATTGGTGAATTTACTGCAGTGCATCTTGTAGATAGTACACATGGCTACCACTGTTCGGCGATGGTGGAGGGTTTGAATGCTTGTGGAAGGTGGAACAATCAAGCGGGGGTGCTTTGTCCTGAATGGTGTCGAGCTTTTTGGGTGTTGTTGGGGCTGCACTCATCCAGGCAAGTCGAGAGCATTCCATGACACTCCTGCATTGCACCTTCTTGATGGTCGACAGGCTTTGGCGGGGGGGGGGGTCAGGAGGTGAGTTACTCGCCGTAGGATTCCTAGTCATTGACCTGACCTGGTAGCCACAGTATTAATGTGGCTGGGTCCAGTTTAGTTTCTGATAGATGGTAGCCCCCAGGATGTTGATTATGGGGGATTCAGCGAAGGTAATGCCATTGAATGTCAAGGGGCGATGGTCAGATCCTCTCTTGTAGGAGATGGTCGCTGCCTTGCACATGTGTGGCGCCGATGTATTATGCCACTTGCCAGCCTCAAGCCTGGATATTGTCCAGGTCTTGCTGCATTTGGACACGGACTGCTTCATTATCTGAAGAGTCGCGAATGGTGCTGAACATTGTACAGTCATCCTCAAACACCCCCCCTTCTGACCTTATGATGGAAGGCAGGTCATTGATGAAGCAGCAAGATGGTTGGGCCGAGGACACTACCCTGAGGAACTGCTGCAGCGATGTCCTGGAGCTGAGATGATTGACCTCCAACCGAGACAACCATCTTCCTTTGTGCCAGGTATGACTCCAACCAGCAGAGAGTTTCCCCCCTGATTCCCATTGGCTCCAGTTTTGCTCGGGCTCCTTGATGCCACACTCGGACAAATGCTGCCTTGATGTCAAGGGCAGTCACTCTCACCTCACCCCTGGCACTCAGCTCTTTTGTCCATGTTTAAATCAAGACTGTAATGAGGCCAGGAGCTGAGTGACCCGAGCGGAACACAAACTGGGCGTCCCTGAGCAGGTTATTGCTGAGTAAGTGCCGCACTGTTGATGACTCCTTCCATCACTTTGCTGATGATGGAGAGTAGACTGATCGGACGGTAATTGGCCTGGTTGGATTTGTCCCGTTTCTTATGTACAGGACATATCTGGGCAATGTTCCACATTGCCGGGTAGATGCCAGTGTTGTAGCTGTACTGGAACAGCTTGGCTCAGGATGGGGCAAGTTCTGGCGCACAAATCTTCAACCCATCGCCTTTGTAGTGTCTAGTGCCTTCAGCGGTTTCTTGATATCGCGGGGAGTGAACCGTATTGGCTGAGGAATGACAACTGTAATGCTGGGGACTTCTGGAGGAGGCCGAGATGGATCAGCCACTCGGCACCTATGGCTGAAGATTGTTGCGAATGCCTCAGCCTTATCTTTTGAACATAAGTGCTGAACTCCTCCATCATTGAGGTTGGGGATATGTGTGGAGCTTCCTCATCCAGTGAGTTGTTTAATTGTCCACTGCCATTCACGGATGGGTGTGGCAGGACTGCAGACCTTAGATCTGATGCGTTGGTTGTGGAAATGTTTAGCTGTGCCTATTACTTGCTGCTTATGCTGTTTTGCACACAAGTCGTCCTGTGTTGTAGTTTCACCAGGTTGACAGCTTATTTTTCGGGCTGCCAGATGTTGCTCCTGGCATGCCTTCCTGAACTCTTCATTAAACCAGGGCTGATCCTCTGACTTGGTGGTAATGGTAGAGTGGGGTTGTGCCGCACTATGAGGTTGCAGATTGCGGTTGAATACAACTCTGCTGCTGCTGATGGCCCTCAGCGCTCATGGATGCATTGTGATCACCCCTTACAAAGTGACAACTCCACAAAGAAAAAAAACCCATCCCCCAGCACCACACAATAGACGAATTCAAAGGCCATACCTCATATCGTCTCAAGTTCTTTAAGTATTCCAGCCCAGAAGGGTTGAGTTTTGACACATGATCACGCACAGTGAATGAAGTCACCCTCGACCACCTTGAACTTTTGTTACAACGCGGATATAGCAGATCAAACCTGGATCTCTAGCTTGGTGTGTTCTGCAGACGGTGTAATACCTGGAACTTTTATTTTGTCACATATTGAAATTTTACAAGCATTTTCTTGTATAATACCCCAAGTCTCCGCATCAATTCTGACTGAAAAGTCTTTTCCCAAAGACTGCAGTGTTTCCAATAACCTCACACAGTACCTGGAGCACAGAGTGTCATAAAATGTACTAAATGTACAGAAAGCAGGATGTGTTCCCAACAGGGACATTGAAGCATCAAGATGTCTTCTTAAGGATATAGTCTCTAAGTTGGAGATAGTTAAACAATCAGTATCCTTGAATATCAAATTGTTGTCATAGCAAAAATGACGAGGAAGCACCGCGGAACATATCTCCCAGCATACAAATACCTCCATCTCTCTTGATAGTGAATCCATGGTCCAGAAACCAGGTTGGAAATCTGGGTTGCCCTGAATAGGAGAGAGAGAGTAGACGTTAATTTTGACCTCCATTCCAGCTGACGGACTATCCTCCACGCTCCAAGTGTTGATAATGACAGGATTCTCACACAGACCAATCCTTCAAATCCCTGTAACACAACAGGGCCTGTAAGGAGTACACAGACTGGCCTGCTTCAATGTCGAGCCAAATGGAGGAGGGGGGTCCCTTCTAGAACATAGAACGTTACAGCGTAGTACAGGCCCTTCGGCCCTCGATGTTGCGCCGACCTGTGAAACCACTCTAAAGCCTATCTACACTATTCCCTTATCATCCATATGTATAGAACATGTCCCAATCTCTGAGAAACCTCAGCTGTGAAACAAATTGATGTTAATATTCAACACCCTCTTTCGAACTGGGAAGCAGCGTTTGGCTAGTTTGAAAGGAGGATATGTTTGTTGTTCCATATAAAGGATCTAAGAATCCCGTTAAATCCCTTTAGGACCTTAGCAGAAAGCAAGATTGGCAGCGTCTGTGAAGGATACAATAACTGCTCAGCACATCCCCCTTAACCAACGTTATTCTGCCCAACCACTAAATCGGTAAGAATGACCAACGGAGAGGTACAACCTTAATACAATTAACGTGTGGGGGGTAGGGAGGGAGGGGGATTTCCCCTTGTAAACATTTAAAGGGGGTAACCACTATACTCAGAGAGGCAAACGCCGAAAGGGACAACTTAATAATAATAATAATAATAATAATGTTTATTGTCACAAGTAGGCTTATATTAACATTGCAATGAGGTTACTGTGAAAAGGCCCCAGTCTCCACACTCCGGCGCCTGTTCGGGTACACACAGGGAGAATTCAGAATGTCCAAATCACCTAACATGTCTTTCGGGATTTGTTTGACACACGCGGGAATCTAACCTGGGAGCCTGACGCTGTGAAGCAATAGTGCTAACCACTGTGCTACCGTGCTGCACTTGAGTGGAGCATTAGCAAAGGGGTGAGGTCTCTCTCTGAGTCCGCCCAATGGTATAGTCTCAAACTTTGTTAAATTAATTCTGCTGCCAGAGAAAAGGCTTAATCTATCCACCACTTTAATAGCGGGGGCAGAATCGTCCGACTTAGACACAAAGAGCAACACGTTGTCTTCGTTTTGCACGGTCTTACGCTGCTTCCCTTCACCATGTAACCCAGAAACCAAAGTGTTCTGCCTAATTATGTCTGCCAGAGGCTCTATGACTATTGCAGACATTAACGGAGAACATGAGAACCCCTGTCTAGTTCTTAGCTGGAGGCAAAAAAAAATCTCAAATCGATAACCTTCAGAGGCCCTTCATAAAGTCCCCCTAGCCACTTCCCATGCTTCTCTCCCAGCCCAAACTTTCACAACGTATGAAATTAATAATTCCACTCTCCCTGATCAAAAGCTTTTTCTGCATCGAAGGAGATCACTAACCCGTCCAACATCCGTCTAGAAAAGACCTGAATAACATTCATCAGTCTCTTTATATTGTTACACAAATTGCCACCCTTTATGAAGCCAGTCTGCTCGCCCTTGATGACGAGCGGGAGAACTCCCTCCAGGCTCCGCGTTAATACTTTCTGCAGCAACTTCAAGTCTACATTCAAGAGTGAAATTGGCCGACATGGGGCGCACGATTCAGGATTCTTCCTGTCTTCAGGAATAAGGAAATATTCGCTTCCCGGAGGTCTGCAGACCTGCTTCGATTCCATTCAAGTGAGATTAAAGTGTGTTGGGCCACGCCCTTGAAAGGGGTTTTGGTTTCTTGGATTTTGTATTGAATTGGAACAGCTACTAAGGGGGGATTCATTAAGAGTTATATACAGAGATTACTGTAGCTGTTGTGTAATTTTTCACGTTTGGAATTGAGAACAAATTCTTGATAAGTGTTTCATTTCTGTTAACTACATTCTTCTAATAAGCTTTGTTTTGATAAAAGCCCCTCGGAAGTCTATTGAATCACACCTGAAGTGAAGGTTCTTGTGCGTATCCTAGCCAAATTCAACATAAAAGTTATAGGTCTGGTGAGCTTCATAATACATTTTGGAGTTTCTAAGCTCTGGCCCACAACAGAAGTCAGAGCTCAAAAGTAGTGATACAATCATAGAATCCCTACAGTGCTAAAGGAGGCTATTCGTCCCATTGAGTGCACCCATCCTGCGAATAAGCACTCTGGCCTTTCCCACTCCCCCTGATCCCCGTAGACCCATAACCTAACCTGCATATCCCTGGACAGTAAGGGACAATTTATCCTCTCCAATCCACCTAACATGCCCATATTTGGACTATGGGAGGTAACCGGAGCATCAGGAGGAAACCCAAGCAGACAAGGGGAGAACGTACAAAACTCCACACAGACAGTGACTCAAGGCCAGAATTGATCCCGGGTCTCTGGCGTTGTGAGGCGGCAGTGTTAACCATATGTCACCCTTCAAGTTGAGGTGATATGATGTGGCGCGTATTCCCGCAAGCCTCTGCGGTGAGGAGTGCAACATTCCATGTTCCTACTCCCACCAGACCACTTGGTCTCAAAAGCAAGAAGAAGAGAAAAAGACAGCAAGGAGAATAAGAAAGGTGATAGGCAGAGAAGTCAAGACCATGTATCAGATATTGACACTGTAAACATAGTAGGGACAGGGCGAGGAGCATTAAAAGGCTTAACCTTCAGGTTTTATTCCTGAACGCATGGCACATTGGAAATAACATGGATGAATTAGTTGTGCAGATAGATATAAAGGGATGTGATACAGTTGGGATTACGGAGACATGGTTCCTATATGACCAAGGCAGGGAATTAAACATTGAGGGCTATTCAGTTTTTAGGAAGGACGAACAGAAAGGAAAAGGTGGCGGGTTGTTGATTAAAGAAGATATTGATACACTGTTGAGGAAAGGTATGAGCACAGATGATGTAGAATCTGCCTGGGTCGAGTTAAGAAACACCAAGGGGCAAAAACATTGGTAGCGATAGTACACGAATCACCAAATTGGTAATGTTGGGAATAGCATTAGACAGCATATTAGAGATACATGTGATAAAGGAACATCTATAATCATGGGTGACTCAAATTAGTCACAAAGCAGTAGAGGAGTGAATTTGGGCAGCACGGTAATAGTGTGGATAGCACAATTGCTTCACAGCTCCAGGGTCCCAGGTTCGTGTTCCAAATTCAGTAGAGCACAGAGATAGAGAAAAATGGCAATCAAGGCAATGGAACGCCTGATGAACCCCCAGGAATTCGAGGTCGCAGTGACCAGTAGAGTCGGACCGTATCCCGTATGGGAAGAAGAGATCAGAAAATATCTCAAAGGGAAAGGATTGGAGTGAATTCTGCGCCAATGATGAAACAGGTCCCGGGAGTATAGGGTATACTTGGTGGGAGCCTCGACCCTTCAGTCGTGGCAGCCCTTCCCGACCCACAGAATGTAGGAGGAGGCACCCTACATGAAATGCACACAGCGATCCTAGATGCAATCGGCTATAACAAAGGAGACCCCGTAGAAGGCCTAAACAAGTGTAGGCAAAAGAAAACAGAGCACCCCACGGCGTTTGTTGGACGCTTGTGGATACATTTTACTGCAGTGTTGGGAGAATTATCCCGCTCCCATTTGTCGCCAGATAATATAGCCAAATGGACTTGCATCCTAGTCTCTCATGTGACAGAGTTAGGACAGAGAGCTTGCGCAAATTACGACCCCTCAGACGAGGCCCACAATGAGAAATGGGTTTTGAAGAGATTGTCCCGCACTTGGGAACAGTCCATCCAAGGCAAAACCGCATTTGTTAAAACAGGGGAAGAACAGGCAGACATGCATCCAGTTAGGAAGCACCAGAAACCCGCATGGGTAAATGAGGGCAGGAACAGCACTCAGCAACCCAAATCCCAGGAGTGTTATAATTGTTGACAATTAGGACATGATGCACGAGAGTGCAATGCACACCAGAAGCAGCAGAGAAACCAATAGACAGGCACCCTAAGTAAGAATAGGGCAAAGCCAATCCATAGCGTTAGTGCCTGTTCTGAGAACACAGATATGAACGGCACCGACTGACGGTGTTCAGGTTGCCCAACTTGGGTCTGCGACACCCTTTGGGACAAGTCCGGTAGACTGGTCGTGGCAGGCTCAGTCTGGGGACACCCCGTAGAACTCCTTTGGTACCACGCTTAATTCCTCCGTGATGTTTCAGCGAGACACGTGGCCCACCGCCGACACCAATCCACTCAATGGTTTTACAGGGCATTTACGGCAGGGACACATCACAGCCCCTGTAGCAATCCAGATAGGGAACATTAAAACAAAACACCCCGTAGCTCTGGTCGATCTACCCCAGACAGCCAAACACATCTTCGGAATTGACTTCATGAGCTCCCACAACCTCTCATTTGATCCGGTAAATAAATGTGTATGGAGAATGGCAAAGGCAGCACGAGCCCCCGCCACGCTCACAGTTGAAGAGTGTGAAAATAGGATTAGCTCAGTAGGAGACTTCTGCTTCGACCCTCGAGCCATTAGTCAGGACAAACAGGTTAGGGAAGTCCTGCGGCAACACAAAGCAGCATTTGCACAGCACAAGCACGACTGTGGCAAGATTGCTGGCTCAGTGAATATTACAGGTCCCGACCCAAGACCCCAAAAGCAGTATGGTTTTCCCCAAGAAGCAGAGGGAGAAATCTCAAAGGTTGTACAGAGTTTGCTTGATCAAGGCGTACTCCGATCAGTAGCCTCCACGAATAATACACCAATTTGGCCCGTCAGGAAACCCGATGGATCTTGGCGACTGACCATTGATTACCGGGAACTGAACAAAGTAACCCCAGTAGCTGCCCCCACCATAGCCACGAGTTCCGAGACCATGCTCAAACAGGGACTATAGTCAAAAACATTTTCGGTCTTGGACATTAGCAACGGCTTTTAGTCCATTCCATTGGATAAAGCGTGCCAATATAAATTCGCATTCACATTCCAGGGACGGCAGTATACGTGGACGTGCCTTCCACAAGGCTTCCACAACTCCCCCTCCATTTTCCACCGACATCTGGCAAATGGTTTAGCAAAATTTTCCCGACCCGATTGTCTGGTCCAATATGTAGATGACCTGCTACTACAGACGGACACAACGGGAGAGCACATTTCGCTTATCGCCGAATTATTAAGACTCCTACACCATATTGGCTGTAAAGTAAACCCCAAGGCGGCCCAGATTTTACAGGAAAAAGTGATTTACTTAGGAACAATAATCACACATGGCAAACCCGAGATCGAGCAGAAAAGAATCGACTCGATCATCAAATTACCCTGCCCCATAATGTCTCAGCCCTCTGGTCATTTCTAAGACTGGTTAGCTGCTGCCGAAACCATATCGACGGTTTCGCCTCAAAAGCAGCGCCTCTATCCGAACTTCTCAAGAAACAAGCATCTTGGGAATGGCTTCAACAGCACACGGATGCCGTGGAATGCTTCAAAAAGACCCTCAGCACAGCCCCTGCATTACAGGTCACAGATTCACTTTCCCCGTACACAATTAAGGTTGCAACTAACGACCGAACCCTTTCGGCCGTGCTCCTCCAGGAACGACATGATCGATTAGGCCCATTGGCATACGCTTCACGCGTATTAGATCCAGTCGAGCAAGGATTTTCTGCCTGCGAAAGGCACATGCTCGCAGTGTTTTGGGTAGTGCAATACTTCGCCTACATTACAGGACTCAACCCCATACCCATTCTCACTGAACTCACCCCAACACAGCTACTACTAGATGGTCGACTTAAAGATGGCAGAGTCAGCCAAATCCGCGCAGCCCGTTGGACCCTTCGTTTATAGGGATGGGACATCACACTTAAGAGAACCAAGACCCACACTTTCCTTGCCGATGACTTACACTATGCAGGTACCCCACATGAGTGTGAGATCATCACCACAAAGCATAATACAGGACCCTTGAAACCAAGGTCAGTCCCCAGGAAAGCATGTACTACACTCCAGAGACCCCAGCCCACAGACACATGCGCACCCCAGAGAATTTATGTGGATGGCTTCTCCACAGTTTTAAATGGGAAAAGAATCACGGTTGCGGTATTTATCTGGAGGACACACTGGGACGCGCCCTAGAAAAGGTTTCGTTAAAATTGCCAGGACATTTAGGCTCGCAGGCAGCAGAACTGACAGCCATAGCTTATATTGTAGTTCACCCAGACTCGTTTCCGAACCCAGCCGACATATATTTGGACATTTTATTTGTCTGCAACAGTTTAACAGAATTCCTACCCCTGTGGGAAACTAGAGGATTCGTTTCCGCAGACGGAAAGCCCCGACCCTCAGCTCCATTACTCTAACATATTCTGAAAACGGCCAAAGACCGTAAATATGGAATCATCAAAGTTCGCAGTCATTATCGTTCTTCCCCCCTGGTAACGTTAAAGCAGACGCCCTAGCGAAAGCAGGTTCCAGACATGGTCACTTTTGGAACCCCGCCCCCGAAAGCGCCCCAGTACATGCGGTTCAGGTCTCACAGACCAACATTCAGGATTTGGCAAAGGCTCAAAAGGAAGACGAGAAGCTCAGGGAAGTTTTAAAAGGCAGCTTCCCAGCCCCTTATGATAAGTTTAAAAACACGATAACCACACATGACGGTGTGATTCTAAAAGACGGCATTTATGTAATCCCCAGCCAGGACAGGAATCGAATTATTTACCAGTTCCATGACAATCATGGACACCAGGGCATTGAACCCACCCGAGCCCACCTCAGACCTATCTGCTGGTGGCCTGATTTAAAAGCCAATGTTACTCATTACATTGATATTTGCTGAATCTGTGCCCAGAACAATCCGGACAGATATGCAAGAAAGGCTCAGCTTAGTCACACCCACCCCGTTAATGGCCCTTGGAGGAATTAGCAAATAGATTATATAGGACACCTAAAACTTGATTAGCCTTCTTAATCGCCTGTTGCACCTGCACACCAACTTTTTGCGACTCATGCACCAGCACACCCAGGTCCCTCTGCACAGCAGCATATTTTAACATCTTACCGTTTAAATAATAATCCATTCTGCTGTTTTTCCTCCCAAAATGGATAGCCTCACACTTGGCAACATTGCATTCCATCAGCCAGACCCTAGCCCATTCACCTAACCTATCCAAATCCTTCTGTAGACTTCCGGTATCCTCTGCAGTTTTTGCTTTACCACTCATCTTAGTGTCGTCTGCAAACTTTGACACATTGCACTTGGTCCCCAACTCCAAATCGTCTATGTAAATTGTGAACATCTGCGGGCCCAACACTGATCCTTGAGGGACCCCACTAGTTACAGGTTGCCAACCAGAGAAACACTCATTTATCCCCACTCTCTGCTTTCTGTTAGTTAACCAATCCTCTACCCATGCAACCACTTTACCCTCAATGCCATGCATCTTTAGTTTATGCAGCAACCTTTTGTCTGGCACCTTGTCAAAAGCTTTCTGGAAATCCAGATATACCACATCCATTGGCTCCCCGTTATCTACTGCACTGGTATCGTCCCCAAAAAATTCTACCAAATTAGTCAGACACGACCGACCCTTTGTGAACCCATGCTGCGTCTGCCCAATGGGGCAATTTCCCTCCAGGTGCTCCGCTATTTCCTCCTTAATGATAGATTCCAGCACTTTCCTTACAACCGAAGTTAAGCTTACCGGTCTATAATTACCCGCTTTCTGCCGACCTCCTTTTTTAAACAGTGGTGTCACGTTTGCTACTTTCCAATCCTCTGGGACCACCCCAGAGTCTAGTGAATTTTGATAAATAATCACTTGTGCGTTTACAATTTCCCTAGCCATCTCTTTTAACACTCTGGGATGCATCCCATCAGGGCCAGGAGACTTGTCTACCTTTAGCCCCATTAGCTTGCCCAATACTGCCTCCTTAGTGATTACAATCATCTCAAGGTCCTCATCTGTGATATCCTTATTTCCATCAGTCACTGGCATGTTATTTGTGTCCTCCACTGTGAAGACTGACCCAAAAAACCTGTTCAGCCCCTCAGCCATTTCCCCGTCTCCTATTATTAAATCTCCCTTCTCATCTTCCAAAGGACCAATATTTACATTAGCCACTCTTTTTTGTCTTATATATTTGTAGAAGCTTTTACTATCTGCTTTTATGTTCTGAGCCAGTTGACTATCATAGTCTACCTTACTCTACTTTATGGCTTTTTTAGTAGCTTTCTGTTGTCCCCTGAAGACTTCCCAGTCCTCTAGTCTCCCACTAATTTTTTGCCACTTTGTATGTTTTTTCCTTAAATTTGATACTCTCCCTCACCTCCTTAGATATCCACGATCGATTTTTCCACTTTCTACCGTCTTTCTTTTTTGTCGGTATGAACCTTTTCTGAACACTGTCAAAGATCGCTCGGAAGGTTCTCCACTGTTCCTCAACTGCTTCACCATGAAGTATTTGCTCCCAGTCTACCTTAGCTGGTTCTTCTCTCATCCCATTGTACTCGCCTTTGTTTAAGCACAAAACACTAGTGTTTGATTTTACCTTGTCATCCTCCAACTGTATTTTAAATTCCACCATATTGTGGTCGCTCCTTCCAAGAGGATCCCGAACTATGAGATCATTAATCAATCCTGCCTCATTACACAGGACCAGATCTAGGGCCGCTTGTTCCCTTATAGGTTCCATTACATACTGTTGCAGGAAATTATCCCGGGTACATTCTATAAACTCCTCCTCAAGGCTGCCTTTACCAACCTGGTTAAACCAATCGATATGCAGGTTTAAATCTCTCATGATAACCACTGTGCTATTTCTACATGCATCCGTTATTTCTTTGCTTATTGCCTGCCCTACCATCCTGTTACTATTTGGTGGCCTATTGACTACTCCTATCAGTGACCTTTTTGCCTTACTATTCCTGATTTCCACCCAAAATGATTCAACCTTGTCCTCCATAGCACCAATATCATCCCTTACTATTGCCCGGATGCCATCCTTAAACAACAAAGCTATACCACCGCCCTTCCCGTCCATTCTATCCTTTCGTATAGTCTGATACCCTTGGGTATTTAACTCCCAGTCGTGACCATCTTTTAACCATATTTCAATAATGGCCACTAAATCATAGCCATTCACGATGATTTGCGCCAACTACTCATTTACCTTATTTCGGATACTACGAGCATTCAGGTAAAGTACACTTATGCTGTTTTTTATGTCTTTGTTATGAATCCTAACACCTTGATCAGTAACTTTTCGCAATTTATTTTTCGTTTTACCCTTTCTCCTAATTTTCCTTGTCTTTGAACCCATATCTCTACATAATAACCTGTCACGTAACCTGCTGCCTTGATCTCCATTGACCATTATACTGTCCATAGCTTTACACTTCCCTTCCCCCAAACTTGCTAGTTTAAAGTCCTTGTGACCAACCTATTAATCCTATTCGCTAGAACACTGGTCCCAGAATGGTTCAGGTGAAGACCGTCCCAACGGTACAGGTCCCTCCTGCCCCAGTACTGATGCCAATGCCCCATGAAATGGAATCCCTCTTTCCCGCACCACTCCTTTAGCTACGTATTAACTTCTCTAATTTTCTCAACCCTATGCCAATTGGCACATGGCTCGGGTAGTAATCCAGAGATTATAACCCTGGAGGACCTGCTCTTTCATTTAGTCCCTAGTGTTTGATAATCCCCAAACAGGTCCTCTTTCCTAGTCTTACCTATGTTGTTAGTCCCAATAACAACAACTGGATCCTCCCCCTCCTTCTCCAAAATCCTTTCAAGCTGATCAGAGATGTCCCTCACCCTGGCACTGGGCAGGCAACATACCATGCGGGACTCTCGATCTGGCATACAAAGGATGCCATCAATCTCCCTAATTATAGAATACCCTACAGCTACCACTTGTCGTTTTGCTCCCCCCTCTTGAATGGCTTCCTGTACCACGGTGCAGTGGTCAGTCAACGCATCCACCCTACAGCCCTCTTCCTCATCCACACAGGGAGCAAGTACCTCATACCTGTTGCACAAGGTCAAGGGCTGAGGCTCCTCAACTCCTAAACTCAGGATCCCCCTACCTGCCTCCCTTGCAGTCACACCACTCTGTCCCCGACCACTGTCCGAATTAACAGAACTTATTCTACCGGGTGTGACTGCCTCCTGAAACAAAGCGTCCAGGTAATGTTCCACCTCCCTGATGTGCCGCAGTGTGAGCAGCTCGGTCTTCAGCTCATCAATTCTGAGCCGAAGTTTCTCGAGCAGCCAACACTTGCTGCAGATGTGGTCATTGACGGTCTCAATCGGATCCACCAGTTCCATCATCATACAGCAACAGCACATCACCTGTCCAGCCATATTCAACTAGTTAATTAATTTAAATATATTTTTATAGAACCTCAAGGATAAACCCGAACACCAACAAAAACACAGCCACTCACCCGAACTCAGTCACTCACCTAAACTGAGATGCACTCTGTTCCAATCAGCACTCCGTGTCTAAAGGCACTCCTGCCACACCTTTTGTGCACTCACCTCTCCCAGCACTGTCCCGGCTCTCTCCTCCCGCACTTTTTAAATCTCCCGGCTCTCTCCTCCCGCGCTTTTTAAATCTCCCGGCTCTCCCCTCCGGCGCTGTTTTCGCTGTCCCGGCTCCCTCTGCTCCCGCGCTGTTTTCGTTGTACATCTTTCCAAGATGGGGCCGCCCACTCAGTATCGAGTCCAATCAAGGATCCCATTTTACAGGACGAGTGATGAAAAACGTCCTCACAATTTTCGGAATAAAGCAAAAGTTTCATATATCATACCACCCCCAATCAAGCGGCATAGTAGAAAGGATGAACAGAACTCTAAAAGCCACACTCAGAAAAATGGTGCAACAGCACCTGGGACACAGTTCTCCCATTTGCATTAATGTTCATTCGAAACACAGTATCCACATCCACAAGATACACCCCCCACACCCTCATGACCGGACTCCCCATGAAAGGCACAGAATATTTATTAGGACTGGATTTTGCCAGCCCCACAGCCACCGCCATCACGCATGAGAAAGCAGTACAACAGGTTGTTGAAAATGTGAAGGCCGCCCAGCTTGCAGCAGCCGTCAGGATTGGAACCCGCAAGAAACAAAGCAAGGCTTGCTTTGATAAAACAGTACATGCCACTGTTTGTAATAGGGCAGCAAGTGATGCTATCCCGATACAACCCCAGTTCATTCGTTTCCTCCAAATTTTCCGGACCGTACTCCATCTCAGATAAAGTCAGCCCCTCTGTGTATAAGAAAACCTACCCGAATGGCAAGTCTGCGTAGTTCCACATAAACCGTTTTTGGCTTATGGCTCACGGAACAACATTTCACACCACATCTCGCTTGCAGCAGCAGATGAGAACGCCCCGCCCACGAACAACGTATTCCTACCATTTCCCAACTTGTCCAGCCCATCCACAGACACGACTACGACTCCACCCCAAGAGGTACGATTCCGCCTCTCCCTTCCTTCAACCAGCAGCGACAGCAACAGCAACGGCGATAGCGATGACGACAGCCCCAGCACACCATGCTATGATTAAAGCCCCTGACCCAGACCCACCGCCCGACGATTACGGTTTAAACCCTTGCAGCTCCAACCTCGACGCAAGACTCTGGCACCGAGACAATTCGTTCAGGCTCATCCGGAATGGTGAGATGGACCCCAATTCGCCCCAAGCAGCTTTAGCAAACATACTCCAGTCAAGAGAATGGCAGCCGGGAGAGGACGACGACATAGAGTCTGACTCCCACCAAACGAATCACTTTGCGACCCTGTTCGCTATTGAGCAATGAGGTGTCCAGATGATGGTAAAAAGTAACCAATGGAGAGTTACGGTGTCCTTTCTGATGGAACCTGCACCATGTTTATTATGTATGTTTGTTTGTTATTGTAAATGTTAAATGTTGTTGGTCCATTTAAATTTTTCCTAGCTCCACGCCACCACTCTTTTAATGGCCAATGGCAGTCAATGGAACAAGTTTGTCCACGGACAACCAATCACAGCTACTCTTCTGATTCAAAGGTAATCATAAGAGGCTGCACCCACGACAACCACAAATTCTTACCGTTCTTGCCTGTCACTCAAGCATGAGAAAAACGGCACTAATCCCTGCCCTGCCTGAGGACCCCCCCTCTGGTCAGCTACGCTCGGGTAGAGCACCTCGGGCACTGGTCACTGTCCTACCCAGGGATTCCACTCATTCTTACCCACCGCGGCCCATACGCACCCCATTTTGGCTTTTTAAGTACACAACTCTTTTGTTTCTTTATGGCAACCCTCAGGTTGCTTCCAGATGCTATTTACATCCTCAAACACGAGCACGGTAGATCACACAGGCTGCATGACGGCTCGCACTGTGTCAGTATTTTTCTCGGATGACTTGTCCCCAAATATTTGCTTACAAAAAAATGAGGGAGTCACAGATGGTGACCAATTATAACGGGTATTGGCAATAAAGGACAGACAGACAGACAGACGAGATCTTAAACAAGACAATAACAGAAATTATGATTGTGTCTATAGAACTCGGGAACCTCAGGAACCACAGAAGAAGAAAAGACAGAAAGAAGGAAAGATGAAGACGACCATCATACTCTACAGTTGGATCTTAGCAGAATCCCTCCAGTTGTGCACGGACGCTACCCCCCACCCCCCCCCACCCCTTTAAGTGAATTAAAATACATCTGTTTCTTCGTGTGTTTTCTTTTCGATTGAATAAAGAAATGTAAAACTCTGTGCTTGACTGCCAAACCAGAGACCTGTGTTGCTGCTATTGTACAGTTGAAAATGTTGTAAATTATTGTGATTGATTGCGGTTAGTTTAGTTAAGGATAGTTGGAGGTTCCAGTTTTTTTATTTTGTACTGCATGCCTGAATGTCATTGCGCCCTGTAGAATTTTATAATGATGTATGTACATAAAATAATTGGGGTAAAAGTTGCAATTCATAGGACAGAGCAGTGTAGAGCCTGTCAAGTGCTTATGGGTGCCCGACTTAGGAGGAGTACGAAGATGATGCAGTAATTTGATCGGTCACGCTTTGCGTTGAGGGTCACAAGGAGAGAGTGTAGTCATCTGAGATGGCCGCTTCCAGAATACAAACTGGCCATTTGCAAAGATTGCAGAGAAAAATGGACAATGTTAAGAAAGCAAGCAGGCACAGAGCCTGTTTGCATATTGGAGAAACAGACGAGACTGGAACTGTAGGCCCATTAGCATATGGACGGCCCATCTCCGGTAACAAAGGAAGATACTTAAATAACCAATCTGGCCCCAGACCTTGCGGCGCCAGTTCCTGAAACCGAATGCAGAAAACAAAGCAGGCCAACGGCCACCTAGGACCCGCCCAGCCATCAGGGCTCCCACCCCTTTATTGGTCAAGGTCAATGCGAATGATCAAGAAATGGCCCAATTGATTGGGGCCAAGTGCAAGGCCCGCCCAAAAGCACGCGAAGCCCCCTTCGGGTATAAGAAGAAGGCCCCAAGAGAGAATCACTCTCTTGGACTTGGCTCTCACAGCGGAGAGACACGTCCACCAGCTACACCAGAAGCAAGTAAGTCCAAGGTCAACGCTCGCTACCAGACGGACGACCTTAGCTGTTCCCCTCTGCCACTTTGACCCCAGCAGCCTCAGAACCGAACAACGGCCATTGTTCCTCTGACTGAGTGGGCGCCCGAAGCTAAGTATAGGCTTTAGCAGTAGTGATAGTTTAGTTTGTAGTATTTCGTGCATGAGTTGATATTGCTGTGTATGTAAATAAATAGTCTTGACTTTGAACTAACTAACTGGTGTACCGATTCCTTGATCAGCATTCGGGTTTGAACCTTGTGGCGGTATCGAAAGATACCTGGCGACTCTAAAGCAAACGTAATTAGAATTAAGGAAGGTGACCATATTGACCACCATATTTAGAAACAACCAGAGAGAGCAACAATCCGCAGAGTAAGACTGTGTAATCTGTGTCCCCTCTCCGGATGCCCTTGCAGCATTTCGCGTCCAGCAGGAGTATCGCATGGGGTTTGATCACGAGCGCGAACAAGAGTGGGGGTAGGGAGAAGTCCGGACTTGTTCCTCTCTGCAGCTGGAAGTATTCAGACCTGGTGGTGTTGGTTCAAACGCTCGCCTTGGGAGCATTGTACAGGAATCTCATCCAGATGGTGAACCCCGCTCCCAGCCCAAACCGTTCAAGTACCTCGAGGAGGTACTTCCATTTGACTCTCTCGAAGGCCTTTTCTGCGTCCAGTGGGACGATCACCTCTGGTTTCTCTCCCCGGGGAGGGTGTTTATTACGTTCCGCAGCCGCCTGATGTTCGCAGTGAGTTGCCTACCCTTGAAAAAGCCCGTTTGGTCCTCTGCGGCAACCTCCGGTACGCAGCCCTCCAGCCTTTTGGTTAAGACTTTTGCGAGAACTTTCACATCAACATTCAGCAGTGAAATGGGTCTGTGTGATCCACATTCCGTCAGGTCTTTTTGGGAATAAGTGAGATTGTGGCCTACGCTAGCATGGGTGGCAGGATGCCCCCTGCCAGTCACTCTGCGAACATGTCCCTTAGGAGTGGGGCCAGGACTGGTGCAAATATTTTATAGAAGTCCACCGGGAACCCCTCGGATTACGTTCTGTCGACCTCCAAGATGGAGACGACCAGCTGTTGCCTGGCCGCCCTCTCTTCCCTATCTCTGCACGGATTGTAGGCTATGAACTCTCCTCTAATCACGGCCTTTAGTGCCTTCCAGAACGTGGACGGTGAGACCGCCCCATTCAGGTTGTTACTAACTCAATCGCCTATGGCCCGCAATGTTTTCTGGCAGAAGGCCTTGTTGGCTTGGATTCCCATGCCCAGCCTCCATGTGGGGCACTGGGAATAACCTGTCTCCAACCTCACATCCATGTAATGTGGAGTGTGGTCGGAGATGCCAATCGCTGAGTATTCCACTCCTTTTATTCCTTGAAGCACCGAGTTCCCCACTGCAAAGGAGTCGATGCAGGTATATACCTTGTGCAACTGCGAAAAGAATGAGAATTGATTGACTCCCGGGTGTAGGAACCTCCATAGGTCCATCGCCCCCATCTGCTCCATGAATATTCCCAACTCCCTAACCATGTCTGTCTTTCTCTCCGTTCTGGGGTTTGATTGATCGGTCACTGGGTCCTGCACGCAGTTAAAGTCGCCCCCCCCCCCCCCCCCCCCCCCATAATCAGTCGGAGTGTGTCAATGTCAGGGATTTCCGCCATGGTTTTTTTTTTTTAATTCGGTGTCGTCCCAGTTGGGCGCGGACACATTCACCAGTACCATCGGTGCCCCTTCCAGGACACCGCTGACCATGACGTACCATCCCCTGGGTACGTAACCATCTTCATAAACTCCATAAACATCGTCCTCTTGCTGATCAGTATGGCTACTCCCCTAGCCCTCCTCCCGTAGCACGAAGCTACGTGTCCCACCCAGCCTTCCTTACCAGCAGTCAGTCCTTCTCCCTACGGTGTGTTTCCTGTCGGTCGGTTATGTCGGCGTTCTGGCTTCTTTAGCCTGGTTTAGAGGCTGGTTTAGCACACTGAGCTAAATCGCTGGCATTTAAAGCAGGCCAAGGCAGGCCAGCAGCACGGTTCGATTCCCGTACCAGCCTCCCCGAACAGGCGCCGGAATGTGGCGACCAGGGGCTTTTCACAGTAAATTCATTTGAAGCCTACTTGTGACAATAAGCAATTTACATTCATTCATTTCATTTCATTCATTTCTTAGGTGGGTGAAGACTCTGGATCATTTCACCAGACCGTTAAGTCCCCTTTCGTTCCAGGTAACAATCCTGGTGGGGGGCGTTTCTGACCGCCTCCCCCCCCCCCCCCCCCCGATCCTGTGGGATTAACCATACTTACCTGGTGGACGCGCCCCTGCACTCCGGGGTTTTCCGTTGTTAGGGGACCGTTCAAAATGGCCGCAGTCGCCACCCACACCATGAGGTCGGGTCCCTGCGGTCCGGGATTTCCTTTTGCCCAGGAGGCACCCAACATGGCCTCTAACTATGTGTATGCCACGTGGGCGTGCCCTTGCCCTCCGAGGTCTCCCATTGCCCAGGGGCCCACCAGAATGGCAGTTTACGGCGCCATCTTGGTTCCTCGCTCTGCTCCATGCCCGTCGAGGCCTGTGTCTGTCCCATTTGTTCTCTTTGTTCCCTTTACGTTCTGTGCACCCCCCCCCCCCCCCGTCTTTGTTCCCCCCTTCCCCAACCCCCCCCCCCCCCCCCCCCCCATCCATCCCTCTGGTTCCCCCTCCCCCCCCCCCCCCCCCGAGTGTTCTCTCCCCCTTCTGCCCTTTCTCCCCCTTTCTGGCCAGACGCTCCCTCTCCCCTGAGAGGTGCGCCGCGGTCTCCCTCACTGCCTGTCTTCCCGTGCGAGCCCTCCTCACTAGTCAGGTGGCTCCCCTCCCAGTGCTGGTCTAGACCGGGCCCTGTTTCACCTCCCCCTCTCCACCCCCTATCCCTCCCACTTGCCTGCTTCCCCTATTCTCGCTCCCCTATCCTGTTTCCCATCTTCAAACTGAGAAAGGAGACAAACACGAAAACGAGGCAGCACAGTCCCGCGCAAAAACATAGTCCATGTTACAGTCTTTGTTTTCGCTCCGTCCTCCACTCTCATTCCCTTTCTTCCCCTGTCCCTGCCGCTTTCACCGCTGCCACGTCTGCTCTCCCCCGGGTTGTTCATTTTAACAAACTCATCCGCCTCCGCCGGAGTGCTGAAGTAATGTTCCTTCCCCTTGTATGTCACCCAGAGTTTGCCCGGGATTAACATGCCGAATTGCACCCCTTTTTTGTAGAGCGCCGATTTCGCTCTGTTGAATTCGGCCCTCCTTTTTGCCAAGTCCGCCCCAATGTCCTGGTAGACCCTGACTCTCTGCCCTCCCCACGATCATGATTTCGCCTGTCGGGCCCACCTCAGGATTTTTGCCCTATTCCTGGAATCGATGCAGCTTTGCATTTATCGCCCTTGATTGCTTCCCAGTATTGGGCTTAGGTCGGAGCCACTTGTGTGCCCTGTCCATCACTGGGGGTCTGGAAAGCCTTCCCTCCCAACTAGATTGCGCAGTTGGGTCCCTCCCCTCAATCTCCTCTGGCAGATCCACAATGCGGTCGTTTTGCCACCTGGACCTATTCTCCTCATCGTTGACCTTCCTTTTCAGGTTACCCTGAGCCGCCACCAACCTCTTCATCTCGGCCTCCAAAGCCACTATCCTGTCGCTGTGGGCCGTTGATGCCTTCTCCTGGTCCAGGAGCGTCTTCTCCTGGGCCTCCACTTTCCGTCCCAGGCCTTCTATCGTGTACTGAAGAGTGGCTATCGCTTCGGTCACCATCCCCTTCATCACCACCTGGTACTCCGCCTTGATCGCTTCCTTCATAGCGGTCAGTTCCGTTTTCAAAACGTTACTCCCCATCCCCCTGTGTCGTTGCCTGCTCTTCTCCGCTGTTCAGGTCGCCGATCTTTCGTAATCCACCTAACCTGCACACCTTTGGGCTGTGGGAGCAAAGCGGAGGAAACCCACGCAGACACGGGGAGAACTTGCAGACTCCGCACAGTCACCCGAGGCCGGAATTAAACGTGGGACCCTTGGAGCTGTGAGGCAGCAGTGCTGACTACTGTGTCACCCATTCAGGCTGGGGAGCCAAAGAGATTCGACATATTTAACCTTTATTTAAAAATACGAGAGACCTTGATAAATCCACTCACTGTTCGCCTGTGCTCAAGGCAAATAGAAACAAACATTCTGTAAACTGTACTTCTAATGAAGCCATTAAAATGCAGAATGCTGCTGGGGAAGCTGCTCTTTCCACTCCCAGCTCAGTATAATCCTGTGTGTTGCTCTCCTGAGGGTCTGCAGGGATATCACAAATAG
Organism: Scyliorhinus torazame; assembly: GCF_047496885.1. Classification (NCBI taxonomy): domain Eukaryota; kingdom Metazoa; phylum Chordata; class Chondrichthyes; order Carcharhiniformes; family Scyliorhinidae; genus Scyliorhinus; species Scyliorhinus torazame. Next base: position 38,219,949 of record NC_092710.1, on the reverse strand, counting down.
GAGCAGCAGGAATATCTACCGGATGTAATGACTGCTCCAATATTCAATATGTTCATGGTTCATCTATGTTAATTGTACCTTCCTGAACTGTCCTTATATCCCTTTGTGCTCACAGAACCCCTGGGAATGTCCCATCAATATAATCAGCGAGAATCCAAAGAGCTCCCTGAGTCTAGAATGCAGAAGATTCGCAAGCCTTTAATTGGGCAGTGGATATTATCCACATGGACTTTAGTAAAGCCTTTGACAAGGTACCCCTTGGCAGACTGGTGCAGAAGGTGAAATCAAACGGGATCAGAGGTGAGCTGGCATGTTGGATACAGAACTGGCTCGGTCATAGAAGACTGAGGGCGGCAGTGGAAGGGTGCTTTTCTGAATGGAGGGCTGCTGTTTTCAATATATATAAATGATTTGGAGGAAAATGTAACTGGACTGAATAGTAAATTTTCGGATGACACAAAGGTTGGTGGAATTGGGGATAGCAATGGGGCTGTCAGTGAATACGGCAGGCTATAGATCGGTTAGAGACTTGGGCGGAGAGATGGCAGATGGAGTTTACTCCAGACAAATGTGAGGTAATGCATTTTGGAAGGTCTAATACAGGTGGGAAATAAACAGTAAATGACAGAACCCTGAAGAGCATTGATCGGCAGAGAGATCTTGATGTACAGGTTCACAGATCACTAAAAGTGGCAGCGTGGGTGGAGAAGGTAGTCAAGAAGGAACACGGCATGCTTGCCCTAAGTGGTCCGGGCATTGAGTATAAAAATTGGCGAATCATGTTGCAGCTGTACAGAACCTGAGTTAGGCCACCGAGAGGGCTAGAATACAAGACCTGGGATGTACTGCTGAGGCTGTATAAGGCTCTGATCAGACCCCATTTGGAATGTTATGAGCAATTTTGGGCCCTGTCTCTAAGGAACGGTGGACTGGCCAGAGGAGAATTATCCCAGGAATTAAGGGCTTGTCATATGAGGAGCTGTTGAAGACTCTGGGCCTGTACTCGATAGAGTTTATAAGGCTGAGGGGGATCTTGCAGAACACTGAGAGGCCTAAATAGAGTGGACGTTGTGAGGATGTTTCCACCAGTAGGAGAAACTAGAACCCGAAGGCACAGCCTCAGACTGAAGGGATGATCCTTTAAAACTGAGATGAGGAGGAATTTCTCCAGCCAGAGGGTGGTGGATCTGTGCCATTTATTGCAGCAGAAGGCTCTGGAGGCCAAGTCACTGTGTCTTTAAGACAGAGATAGATAGATTCTTGATTAATAAGGGCATTAGCGATTACGGGGAGAAGGCAGGAGAATGGGGGTGAGAAACATATCAACCATGATCGAATGGCAGAGCACATTTGATGGGTGGAATGGCTTAATTCTGCTTCTGTATCTGATGTCTAAGCTATTTTATTGAGCCGAGGTGAGAGGGATTTGATAATTTTGTCGCAGTTCTAACCCCGTTCTTCTCTTTGTCGCTAATTCTGTTGCTCAACGCTCCGACAGTCCGAGCACTGGAGACACTAAATTATGAAGATAGGTTGGGTAGGCTTGGGTTGGTGTCACTGGAGCAGAGAAGACTGAGGGGCAACTTGATCGAGGTGTGCAAGATTATGAGGGCCATGGACAGGGTGCATAGGGGACAGGGAGCAGCTGTTCACCTTCGCTGAAGGGTCAGTTACAAGGGGACACAAGTTAAAGATGAGGGGCAGGATGTTCAGGGGGGATTTGAGGAAAAACATTTTTACCCAGAGGGTGGTGACGGTCTGTGATGCACGATCAATTGGACAATGACGAGAGTTGAATACAACTGAGGCTTTATTGCTCTAAGATGTGTGGCCGCCACAGCAGCTGGTGAAATGGCTGCTTCACTGAGGACACACATACTTATACTCCGCCTACTGGGCGGAGCCAGCAGGCAGGGACTACCGCCATACCTGTAGAACAGGTCCTACCGTACATCACTTAATATAGGTGCAACAGTGGTCTACCACATTCACCCCCTGTTACAATTGAGTACGGCGGGGGTGGTGGAGAACTATATCCAGAAATTGAATTTAGACACACAATATTTGCAAATTTTGAAGTCCAGTGAACCAGTTAGAGGTTTAACTGGTCCGGTCCCTTGATGTGCCGCTGGGAGCGAAGCAGTGGTGGCGGCGATGCCGATGCTGGTCTGGTCTTCGGTGACTCTGGGAGCATGCTGAAATCCTCTTCATCCTCGGGCATGAGCAGGATGGTCCTGGAGGGGTTGCTGCTCGGAGCGCCTGGGGGAGGGGGGGTGGGGGTGGAGCCGGGCCAGCGGTGTGTGTGGAACCTACTGGTGCCAGGTCCCTGAGGGGGACAGTATCCTGGGGGCCATCGGAGTACGCCACGTAGGCATACTGGGGGTTCACATGGAGCAACTGCACCCTCTCCATCAATGGGTCCGCCTTGTGTGGTCGGACGTGCCTACGGAGAAGGACGGGCCCTGGAGCTGCCAGCCGAGTCGGGAGTGACATCCCGGATGTGGACTTCCGTATCCAGATGGATGAAGCTTTCGGTGCTCCCAGAGTCCAGCAGGCAAGAGGTCACGTGTCCGTCGATTATAACGCTGGTTGATGCGGTCGCCAGGTTGTGCGGACGAGACTGGTCGATGGTCACTGAGGAGAGTCGAATTTGGTCGTCGCTGGTGTCGATTGATGGGGTGCCCATGGGGCACGGGTCCTGGAACGCTGGTGGTGCCCATGTGCCGTGGGGGAGACAAGATGGCGGCGCCTGAAGATCTTGGGGAGGACAAAATGGCGGCATCCATGGGCCGCACGTGGCAGGGGTTGAACAAGATGTCGGCACCCATGGGCCGCACATGGCAGGGGTTGAACAAGATGGCGGCACCCATGGGCCGCACGTGTTGCGCGGAAGGTAAGATGGCGGCACCCACTGGCCGAGCTTGGTATGAGGGGGAGAAGATGGCAGCGCCCACTAGCCGCGCGTGGTCTGAGGGGGACAAGATGGTGGCACCCACTGGCAGCACATGGTCCGGGGGTGAAGATGGCAGTGCCCATTGTGCGTAAACGAGGGGGGGGTGATAGCAGCGACTGCGCGTGCCTGGCACACGGCGGCGAAGTGCCCCTTCTTACCGCAAGCCTTATAAAGGGCAGCGCGGGCCGGGCAGCATTGGCGGGGGTGTTCTTGCTGGCCGCAAAAATAACATTGGGGACACCCGGGGTTAGCTGGCTGGTGTGTGGTGCAGGCGTATTGGGTGGGTAAGGGCCCCGCTGGGACGGCCAGCTGTGGGGTTCACGAAGGGAAGGAGGGGTGGGCCGCGCTGCTGGGGGCGTTGGCCTGAGTATTTCGCGAGGCGACCATCATAGAGAGCGTGAGCTTCTTTGTCTCTGCGAGATCGAGTGTGGCCCCTTCTAAACGTCGCCGGCGTATGAGGTCCGACCCAATCCCCGTAACAAAAGCGTCCCGCATGAGGAGGTTAGAATGTTCAGTGGCCGTAATGGCCTGACAGTCACAGTCCCGGACTAGTGGGATTAGGGCCCGCCAGAAGTCTTCTATGGGCTCACCAGGGAGTTGAGAGTGAGTGGCGAGTACATGCCTGGCGAAGAGCGTGTTCGTCCGCTGGGCGTAGTTTTCTTTAAGTAGCGCCATGGCTTCAGCGTAGTTTGGCGCGTCCTGGATCAGCGGAAAGACATTGGAGCTCAACCCCGAGTACAGTATCTGTATTTTCTGAGCCTACGGAACAGGGTGTGGTGCAGACCTGATGTACGCCTCGAAACAAGTTAGCCAGTGCTGAAAGTCCTTTTTGGCATTGCTTGAATACGGATCCAGCTGCAGACGATCAGGCTTGATACGGAGGTCCATCTTCTGAAAATCTTAGAGCAATAAATTGATGCACGATCAATTGGACAAAGACGAGAGTTGAATACAACTGAGGCTTTATTGTTCTAAGATACGTGGCCTCCCACAGCAGCTGGTGAAATGTTTGCTGCACGGTGATGTGTTGGGTGTTTTGGATCCGTGGAACACATAAAGGCTACCAACACTTAAAATAGAACAACACTATTTTATTAAGCTAGAAGCTGTTGAACGTACTTTCACTGTGGGTTAACACGATGTTAGATTAAACTAAAGACCTATGCCTATCCTGACCAGTCTATGCACTCAGCACATGGTGAAGATCTGTGCTGTAAGCTGTAAGCTCTGTCCTTCTGAGAGGCTGCATCCCGAATGAGCGGGAAAACTGATGCCCTCTGTCTTTATAGTGAGTGTGCTCTAACTGGTGATTGGCTGTGGTGTTGTGTGTGTTGCTTGGTCTTTCTGTGTGTCCATCAGTGTATGTCTCTGCACCACGACATACTGTTGTATATTATGACATCCCCCCTTTTATAAAAAAATGTATGTGTGTGGCAATAAATAATGTGTGGTGATAATGATCCGAACTATGTGTGGGGTGCGAAGACATATGTACAGGACTATGTACATGAGAACTAAGCTATTTACATGGGAAGGTGCCTGGTGCAGAGCAATATGCAACAAGAGTAACGAGATCAACATTATATACAAACCAGGGAAACGGTCAAACAAAGCAACAAAATAATTCAGAGAGTCCATAAATTCGACAAGTTCATAAATGTAGTCTCTGAGGCGACAAATTCTGGTTGACCGCCTCAAGGGTGGGCCGAGAGCCGCCGGTTCAGGAGCGGGCTGGACAGCGTCAAAGTCAGGGGGAGGTAGAGTGACAGGAGGCTCTGCATAGTCCATGGCAGGGTCAGCAGGAGGGCGAGGCGACACTGGAGGATCACCTGGCAAGCGTGGAATGAGGCGAAGGGCGCATCGATTGCGGCGCAGAATAGAGCCATCCAGTAGACGAACCAGGAACGAGTTTACAGACTGAAATATTTCGAAATTTCCCAACTAATGCTCTGTATCTCGTGACCCTTCGCCGTCTCAAATTCCCCTTTGCTCCTGCCCCTTCCCCAACTTTCACTCACCTTTTACGTTTTGTTCTGCGAGGACCCAATCTGTTAAACGCGCGTTTCTCTCACTCACCGCCTTTTCTCAATACCCATTCGGCGCTGTGACACTTGTTCGAATTTCACCTTGGCAAAACGTGCCACTCACCACACCAACAGCCATTCTGTATCCAATTCCTTCATCTTAGAACATTGACACAACATTTCCTGGACATCATTATGGTCACTCCACCACAATCTGCAATTTCAAAATACAAAAAGCAATAAACTAGCGCTCCATAATTTCAGCTCTCATCCAATTCCCGTGAAACTGGGTGTGGTGTGGATTTCTGGAACTCTGCAGTCCATGTGGTGTAGGTGCACCCAGAAAGCGGTTAGGAAGGAAGCTCCATGATTTGTACCCAACAAGAGTGAGTGAATGGGAAATGGTTCCAAGTGAATATGGCGCGTGTTCCTTGGAGGGGAATCTGCAGGCAGCGGCGGAGTTAGCAATCGGCGCTGACAATACTTGTTTTGTCAATGAAAATAATATTGCAGTTACACTTCAATACAAAGTCGGTACAAACTACCATTGCAGAACATCGCATTGCCTGCTAGCATTCTCAATGAATTCAGAAAACAAAGTGAAATGTATTTAAATATAAATGTGATGGAATTTATTGGAACATAACAATGAGGTTTAACTGAACAGCAGCAACGGACAGATCCAAAGAGCTCCCTTTATTGGGACTGGATCAAATTCAATTTCTGATCATGTCGGAATTCAGATTCAACTCGCCTAAAAGCTCAAAATCAGCAAACAAATGGAGAAAATAAATCAGCATAACGCAAATATTTCAGGGATCAATCTTAAAGCGATGAACAGAGATTTCTCCTTGTAATGATGGTATTATTCACACAGAAGATAATAGAGGAAACCTTGAACCCCGTGGAGTGCAAAGGCGATGGACCTTGGCTGGAAACTGGGATTGGATCAGACAGGGGTTTGAGGGGTAGCAGAGGCACAATGGGCCGATGGGCTTCTTTCTAAGTGGATTCACTCGATGAGTTCAGGTCAGCGTCGATCATTGGGATTTAAAATGATCGCTCGAACAGAGACTTAAACCCTGGACCCTCAGATTAAAAGTCTGATGCTCTACCGACTGAGCTATCCAGACTATGAACGATACCGCCTGTAGTGGCCGCTTTCCCCCTTCGCTGTTGCTCCTCTCGTTTCGCTGTTGCCCCTCTTTCCTCTGCTGATGTTGTGCCTCTCCTGCAGAACAAACAGCTGCTTCCTTTGCCCTGCGCCACTCTCTGAATCCGAACGGCATATCAGCAGCTCCGCCTCTGGATTCAGGGCGAGTTCAGAGCTGTGCTGCTCTTCGGCGCTTCCCTCCGATACTCCGCCCACCGAGTCCCTTTCCTGGAGACTGGTTATTCCCAGTTGGGTTTGGGACAGTCACTTCCTGATTCTGAACGACTCAACATTCTGACTCAAGATTCGCTGCGTCCAGCACGCTTACTTCAAAACTGTTCTTTACAAAAGCGAAACCTCCCCTTTGCCGTACCGGCCGCCCCGAACAGGCGCCGACATGTGTCGAATAGGGGCTTTTCACAGGAACTTAATTGAAGCCGACTCATGACAATAAGCGATTTCCATTTCATTTTCATTTCATTAAACGCTCTTTCATTTTGAGTCTTTTTCGAGAATTGCCTGACTCAAAGAGAAAAAATTGTGCACAATCAGCTGAACGCGACTTTGTGGGACACGCAAACATGTTATACAGCAAGTCAGGTGTTGACAGCTGATCCATTCCCATCAAATAGACGCTTTACAAAGGTTGCGGAGTGATGGAACAATCACAAACTCAGGTCATATAAGGAGTGGAGCTGCCGCCTGCTGGTTCCATGGTGTAGTGGTTATCACGTCTACTTTACACGCAGCAGGTCATGGTTTCGAGCCCCAGTGGAACCATTGCTGCTTTTGGACAAGTTGTGACCAATTGAATTTCCATGTGAACAGAAATATAACCACGAAAGAGAAAATGCTGGAAAATCTCAGCAAGTCTGGCAGCATCTGTAGGGAGAGCAAAGAGCTAATGTTTCGAGTCCGATGACTCTTTGACAAAGCTAACAGACAGAGAAAGTGAGAAATATTTATACTGTGGAGTGAGAAAGAAAGATGAGCCATAGCCACAGAAACACAGGGAAACCGGGTGCCAATGGCCACAGAAACCCAGGGGACAGAGTGCAGAATGGCTTTGAATTAAGAAAACAAAGTGAAATGTATTTAAATATAAATGTGATGGAATTTATTGGAACATAACACTGAGGTTTAACTGAACAGCAGCAACGGACAGATCCAAATAGCATCCTTTATTGGGACTGGATGAAATTCAATTCCTGATCATGTCGGAATTCAGATTCAACTCGCCTATAAGCTCAAAATCAGCAGAAAAATGATAATAAAGCAGCACAATGCAAATATTTCTGGGATCAATCTTAAAGCGATGAGCAGAGATTTCGCCTTGTAATTATGGTATTATTCACACAAAGGAGAATAGATGAAACTTTCAACCCCGTGGAATGCAAAGGCGACGGTCCTTGGCTGGAAACTGGGATTGGAAAAGACAGGGGTTTGAGGGGTAGCAGAGGCACAATGGGCCGATGGGCTTCTTTCTCAGTTGATTCACCCGATGAGTTCACGTCAGCATCGATTATTGGGATTTAAATTGATCGCTGGAACAGGGACTTGAACCCTGGATCCTCAGATTAAAAGTCTGATGTTGTACCGACTGAGCAATCCGGGCTGTGAGTAATCCCGCTTGTAGTGACCGCATTCCCACTTCGCTGTTGCTCATCTCGCCCCGCTGTTGCCCCTCTTTCCTCTGCTTATGCTGTGCGTCTCCTCCAGAACAAACAGCTGCTTCCTTTGCATTGCGCCACTCTCTGAATCCGGACAGCATATCAGCAGCTCCGCCTCTGGATTCAGGGCGTTCAGAGCTGTGCTGCTCTTCGACGCTTCACTCCAATACTCCGCCCACCGAGTCCCTTTCCTGGAGACTGGTTATTCCCAGTTGGGTTTGGGACAGTCACTTCCTGATTCTGAACGACTCAACATTCTGACTCAAGGTTCGCTGCATCCAGCACGCTTGATTCAAAACTGATCTTTACAAAAGCGAAACCACCCCTTTGCCTAACAACTTCCGCGCCATACCGGCCTCCTCGAACATGCGCCGGAATGTGGTGACTAGGGGCTTTTCACAGTAACATAATTGAAGCCTACTCGTGACAATCAGCGATTTTCATTTCATTTTCATTTCATGAAACGCTCTTTCATTTTGAGTCTTTTTCGAGAATTGCCTGACTCAAAGAGAAAAAATTGGGCACAATCAGCTGAACGCGACTTTGTGGGACACGCAAACATGTTATACAGCAAGTCAGGTGTTGACAGCTGATCCATTCCCAACAAATCGACGCTTTACAAATGTTCCGGAGCGATGGAACAATCACAAACTCCAGTCATATAAGGAATGCAGCTGGCGCCAGCTGGTTCCATGGTGTAGTGCTTATCACGTCTGCTTTACACGTAGCAGGTCTTCGGTTCGAGCCCCATTGGAACCATTGCTGATTTTGGACAAGTTGTGACCAATTGAATTTCCATGTGAACAGAAACACAACCACGAAAGAGGAAATGCTGGAAAATCTCAGCAAGTCTGGCAGCATCTGTAGGGAGAGTAAAGAGCTAACGTTTCGAATCCGTTGACTCTTTGTCAAAGCTAAAAGACAGAGAAATTGGGAAATATTGATACTGTGGAGTGAGAAAGAAAGATGAGCCATAGCCACAGAAACCCAGGGAAACCGGGTGCTAATGGCCACAGAAACCCAGGGGACAGAGTGCAGAATGGCTTTGAATTCAGAAAACAAAGTGAAATGTATTTTAATGTAAATGTGATGGAATTTATTGGAACTTAACGATGAGGTTTAACTGAACAGCAGCAACGGACAGATCCAAAGAGCATCCTTTATTGGGACTGGGTCAAATTCAATTGCTGATCATGTCGGTATTCAGATTAAACGCGCCAAAAAGCTCAAAATCAGCAAAAAAAAAGATAATAAATCAGCACAACGCAAATATTTCAGGTATCAATCTGAAAGCGATGGGCAGAGATTTCTCCTTGTAATGATGGTATTATTCACACAACAGAGAAGATAAAATCTTGAACCCCGTGGAATGCAAAGGCGACGGTCCTTGGCTGGAAACTGGGAATGAAACAGACAGGGGTTTGAGGGGTAGCAGAGGCACAATGGGCCGATGGGCTTCTTTCCCAGTTGATTCACTCGATGGGTTCACGTCAGCATCGATCATTGGGATTTAAAATGGTCGCCCGAACAGGGACTTGAACCCTGGACCCTCAGATTAAAAGTCTGATGCTCTACCGACTGAGCTATACGGGCTGGGAGTGATCCCATCTGTAGTGACCGCATTCACACTTCGCTGTTGCTCCTCTCGCTCCGCTGTTGCTCCTCTTTTCTCTGCTTATGCTGTGCCTCTGCTCTAAAACAAATTCACTCCAGTAACACTGGGCTGGTTGCCTGCAAACATATGAGGCAAGTAGATCATTTCATGACGGAGTTGTTTTGTTGTCACGTACGAGGATCGAACCCGCGACCTCGGCGTTTTTAGCACCACGCTGTAATCATTGAGCTAACCGGCCATTTCCATACGAGCACCTCGTGTGACCATGTCGATTCCAAATTTAGTCCAGTCGTGAATGGAGAATTGAGTATTCTTTCCTGACTGATCGCGAACAAGCTGGATTGCGCAAATTTGCCTTTTGTTAATTCCACCGTTTAGGTTGCCAGCAAGCCGTAAGGATTTGCTTTCCCCTAGAACTTTCTCACCAACACTAACGCTGGCTTCCGCATTGTTGAACACATTGTGCCTGGAGCATCTCCCAATCTGCAAACATTCTCCTCATCAAATTTCTCATGTATTCATCTTTATGATCGAAATTTCACAGTAACTTATTGGCACTGTTAATGTACGCCTACTTGTGACAGTAAAGATTATTATTATTCTAGCACGGGATGTGCTACGGCTCACATTTCCAGTACTTGTCCGCAAAAGCCTTTGGGCGGCTTTCTTCATTGAAAGAGTAAAATCAGCTGACCCTGTGAATTCAAAATCCAGTCGAAATGTAACCGTGCCGCAATAAAGTGCGTGCGGATTATTCAGTAAGAAGTCTCACAACACCATATTAAAGTCCAACAGGTTGATTTGAAATCGTGAGCTTTGGCAGCGCTGTGCCTTCATCAGGTAAAGTGGTCCTTCATCACTTCAACTGATGAAGGGACGGCGCTGCCAAAGCTTGTGATTTCAAATAAACCTGTTGCTGTTACACTTCTTGTTGCTGTCACACTTCTTTCTATATCCAGCGCCAGCATCTCAACATCATGCAAATTATTTGCCATTGCAGGACAGGCGCTCAAATTAGTCCGAATGGACGGCTGCTGCTTCAGCACGAAATGATGATGAGCCAGCTGAATTTTAAATTGGGGTAAATGGTTCGGGTATTTAGAAGCTAAGGACATTAACCTGGAGATCATGCGTCGTCTCTCAATAGATTAGCAAACAAGTATACTTCTCGCCTTAAGGTATTTTGATCGTTCCAGACGAAGTTTCAGTGTAATTACCTGAGGAAGGAGCAGCGCTCCGGAAGCTAGTGACATCGGAACAAACCTGTTGGACTTTAACCTGGTGTTGTAAGACTTCTTACTGTGCTCACCCCAGTCCAACGCCCGCATCTCCACATCAGTGTAATTAGCACCACATTATAAATGGGTAGTGCAGCTTTTTGAAAAAGACATTTCGAAGCATCAAATGTATTTGGCGTAGCCAGCAAACGACTGCATGTTAAGCAATCGGTTTGTTGAAGGTGGCAGCATTTGAGTCAAATTACTGGCAAGAGGGTTAGTAATTCCTGCACAGCGCTGCTGATCTATTCAATGCCGCAATTTCAAGATAGGCTGATGTGACATCGTACCGTGGCTATTTGCAATGCTGCCTGGAGCAGATTCGCCTGAAATATTGCAATGAAGGAGACGTAAAACACAGTTCAGAGCGACGTGAATTGTCATCTGCAGGAGTTCGCTATTGATTAGGAGACGTTGGACACATTTGTGACACAGAAATGTATAAGAACGACAGTTTCTCAGAAAAAGTGGCAGATACTGTCCAAGAGGCGCGAAACAGTTAAAGGGGACTCTGCGCCTCCGCAGCGGAGTCAAAATGCCGCTCCAGCTTGCCGGAAAAGTGGAGATTATTTCACTATGTTGTTACGTCGTTGGCCAGTACGGGGATCAAACCCGCGACCTTGGCGTTATTAGCACCACGCTCTAACCATCTGAGCTAACCGCCCATTTATGCGTTTTGGGCTGGAGTGACCATGCCGTTTCCAAATTCACTCCAGTCCTGAATGGTGGGCTCGTCTGACATGTTGCGGGGCTATTTCCAACGTTGTCTGGAGCAGATTTGCCTGAAAATTGCAGGAATTGGAGGTAAGACATTGTTCAGAACGACGTGAATTGTCATCGCTGTAGACTAGGAAACTTTGGAAACATGTTACCGACTAGTTTGTGGCGCAGAAATGTAAAAGAATGCAAAAGTGGCAGATATTATCCAAGAGGAGTCAAGCGGATAAAAGGGAGCCTGCGCTGCCTCAGGTCAGTAATAATGCTGCGACAGTAGCACTGGGCTGGTTGCCCAGTGACATGAGGCAAGCATGTCATTTCGTGACGGAATGGTTTTGTTGACCCGTACGAGGATCGGCCCCGCCCACCTTGGCTTTATTGGGACCACGCTCCAACCATTGAGCTAACGGCCTTGTACGGATGATCACCTCGTGTGACCATGTCGATTCCAAATTTAGTTCAGTCGTGAATGGAGAATTGAGTATTCTTTCCTGACTGATCGCGAACAAGCTGGATCGGGCGAATTTGCCTTTTGTAAATTCCACCCTTTAGGTTGCCAGCAAGCCGTAAGGATTTGCTTTCCCCTTGAACTTTCTGCACGTTTCCAACTGGCAAACTTCTCACCAACACTTACACTGGCTTCGGCATTGTTGAACACATTGTGCCTGGAGCCTCGCCCAATCTGCAAACTTCCTCCTCATCAAATTTCTCATGTATTCATCTTTATGATCGCAATTTCACAGTAATCTATTGGCAGTGTTAATGTACGCCTACTTGTGACAGTAAATATTGTTATTATTCTAGCACGTGATGTGCTACGGCTCACATTTCCAGTACTTGTCCGCAAAAGCCTTTGGACGGCTTTCTTCATTGAAAGAGTCAAAGCAGCTGACACTGTGAATTCAAAATTCAGTCGAAATGTAACCGTGCCGCAATAAAGTACGTGCGGATTATTCAGTAAGAAGTCTCACAACACCATATTGAAGTCCAACAGGTTGATTTGAAATCGTAAACGTTGGCAGCGCTGTCCCTTCATCAGGTAAAGTGGTCCTTCATCACTTCGACGGATGAAGGGACGGCGCTGCCAAAGCTTGTGATTTCAAATAAACCTGTTGCTGCCACACTTCTTGTTGCTGTCACACTTCTTTCTGTATCCAGCGCCAGCATCTCAACATCATGCAAATTATTTGCAATTGCAGGACAGGCGCTCACATTAGTCCGAATGGACGGCTGCTGCTTCAGCACGAAATGATGATGAGCCAGATGAATTTTGAATTGGCGTAAATGGTTCGGGGATTTACAAGCTAAGGACATTAACCGGGAGATCATGCGTCGCCTCTCAGTAGATTAGCAAACAAGTATACTTCTCGCCATAAGGTATTTTGATCGTTCCAGACGTGTTTCGGTGTAATTACCTGAGGAAGGAGCAACGCTACGGAAGCTAGTGACATCGGAACAAACCTGTTGGACTTTAACCTGGTGTTGTAAGACTTCTTACTGTGCTGTCCCCAGTCCAACGCCCGCATCTCCACATCAGTGTAATTAGCACCACATTATAAATGGGCAGTGCAGCTTTTTGAAAAAGAAATTTCGAAGCATCAAATGTATTTGGCGTAGTCAGCAAACGACTGCATGTTAAGCAATCGGTTTGTTGAAGGTGGCAGCATTTGAGCCAAATTACTGGCAAGAGGGTTAGTAATTCCTGCACAGCGATGCTGATCTATTCAATGCCGCAATTTCAAGGTCGGCTGATGTGACATCGTACCGTGGCTATTTACAACGCTGCCTGGAGCACATTCGCCTGAAATATTGCAATGAAGGAGACGTAAAACACAGTTCACAGCGACGTGAATTGTCATCTGCAGGAGTTCGCTATTGATTAGGAGACGTTGGACACATTTGTGACACAGAAATGTAAAAGAACGACAGTTTCTCAGTGAAAGCGGCAGATACTGTCCAAGAGGCGCCAAGCAGTTGAACGGGACTCTGCGCCGCCGCAGCGGAGTTAAAATGCCGCTCCATCTTGCCGGAAATGTGGAGATCATTTCAATATATGGTTATTTCGTGTGCCAGTACGGGGAACGAACTCGCGACTTTTGTATTATTAGCGCCACGCTCTAACCATCTGAGCTAATCGGCCATGTATGCGTTGTTGGCTGGAGTGACCATGTCGTTTCCAAATTCACTCCAGTCCTGAATGGTGGGCTCGTCTGACATGTTGCGTGGCTATTTCCAACATTGGCTGGAGCAGATTTGCCTGAAAATTGCAGGAATTGGAGGTAAGACATTGTTCAGAACGACGTGAATTGTCATCGCTGTAGACTAGGAAACTTTGGAAACATGTTACCGACACGTTTGTGGCGCAGAAATGTAAAAGAATGAAAAAGTGGCAGATATTATCCAAGAGGAGTAAAGCAGATAAAAGGGACCCTGAGCTGTCTCAGGTCAGTTATAATGCCGCGACCGTAGCACTGGGCTGGTTGCCTGAAAACATATGAAGCAAGCAGATCATTTCGTGACGGAGTTGTTTTGTTGACCCGTACGAGGGTCGGCCCCGCGACCTTGGCTTTATTGGAACCACGCTCCAACCATTGAGCTAACCGGCCATATACAGATGATGACCTCGTGTGACCACGTCGATTCCAAATTTAGTCAAGTCGTGAATGGAGAATTGAGTCTTATTTCCTGACTGATCGCGAACAAGCTGGATCGGGCGAATTTGCCTTTTGTAAATTCCACCCTTTAGGTTGCCAGCAAGTCGTAAGGATTTGCTTTCCCTTGAACTTTCTGCACGTTTCCAACTGACAAACGTCTCACCAACACTTACGCTGGCTTCGGCATTGTTGAACACATTGTGCCTGGAGCATCGCCCAATCTGCAAACTTTCTCCTCATCAAATTTCTCATGTATTCATCTTTATGATCGAAATTTCACAGTAACTTATAGGCAGTTATAATGTACGCCTACGTGTGACAGTAAAGATTGTTATTATTCTAGCACGGGATGTGCTACGGCTCACATTTCCAGTACTTGTCCGCAAAAGCCTTTGGGCGGCTTTCTTCATTGAATGAGTAAAAGCAGCTGACCCTGTGAATTCAAAATCCAGTCGAAATGTAACGGTGCCGCAATAAAGTGCGTCCGGATTATTCAGTAAGAAGTCTCACAGCACCATATTAAAGTCCAACAGGTTGATTTGAAATCGTAAACTTTGGCAGCGCTGTGCCTTCATCAGGTAAAGTTGCCCTTCATCACTTCAACTGATGAAGGGACGGCGCTGCCAAAGCTTGTGATTTCAAATAAACCTGTTGCTGTCACACTTCTTTCTGTATCCAGCGCCAGCATCGCAACATCATGCGAATTATTTGCAATTGCAGGACAGGCGCTCACATTAGTCCGAATGGACGGCTGCTGCTTCAGCACGAAATGATGATGAGCCGGCTGAATTTTAAATTGGGGTAAATGGTTCGGGGATTTACAAGCTAAGAACATTAACCGGGAGATCATGCGTCGCCTCGCAATAGATTTGCAAACAAGCATACCTCTCGCCTTAAGGTATTTTGATCGTTCCAGACGTGTTTCAGTGTAATTACCTGAGGAAGGAGCAGCGCTCCGGAAGCTAGTGACATCGGAACAAACCTGTTGGACTTTAACCTGGTGTTGTAAGACTTCTTACTGTGCTCGCCCCAGTCCAACGCCCGCATCTCCACATCAGTGTAATTAGCACCACATTATAAATGGGTAGTGCAGCTTTTAGAAAAAGACATTTCGAAGCATCAAATGTATTTGGCGTAGTCAGCAAACGACTGCATGTTAAGCAATCGGTTTGTTGAAGGTGGCAGCATTTGAGCCAAATTACTGGCAAGAGGGTTAGTAATTCCTGCACAGCGCTGCTGATCTATTCAATGCCGCAATTTCAAGGTAGGCTGATGTGACATCGTACCGTGTCTGTTTGCAACGCTGCCTGGAGCAGATTAGCCTGAAATATTGCAATGAAGGTGACGTAAAGCACAGTTCAGAGCGACGTGAATTGTCATCTGCAGGAGTTCGCTATTGATTAGGAGACGTTGGACACATTTGTGACACAGAAATGTAAAAGAACGATCGTTTTTCAGAAAAAGAGGCAGATACTGTCCAAGAGGCGCCAAGCAGTTAAAGGGGACTCTGCGCCGCCGCAGCGGAGTCAAAATGCCGCTCCAGCTTGCCGGAAAAGTGGAAATTATTTCACGATATGGTTATTTCGTTGGCCAGTACGGGGATTGATCCCGCGACCTTGGCGTTACTAACACCACGCTCAAACCACCTGAGCTAACCCGCCATGCATGTACTGTTGGCTGGAGTGACCATGCCGTTTCCAAATTCACTCCAGTCCTGAATGGTGGGCTCGTCTGACATGTTGCGTGGCTATTTCCAACGTTGCCTGGAGCAGATTTGCCTGAAAATTGCAGTAATTGGAGGTAAGACATTGTTCATAATGACGTGAGTTGTCACCGCTGTAGACTAGGAAACTTTGGAAACATGTTACCGACACGTTTGTGGCGCAGAAATGTAAAAGAATGAAAAAATGGCAAATATTATCCAAGAGGAGTCAAGCAGATAAAAGGGAGCCTGCGCTGCCTAAGGTCAGTAATAATGCCGCGACAGTAGCACACGTCAGTTTGCCTCTAAACATATGAGGTAAGCAGATCACTTCGCGACAGAGTTGTTTTGTGGACCCGTACGAGGATCAAACCCGCGACCTTGGCGTTATCAGCACCACGCTCTAACGATTGAACTGCACACAACATCCCAAGTGGGGGTGTACCAATGTCTTGTACAACTTCAACAAGACGTCCCAACTCCTGTATTCAATGTTCTGACCAATGAAACCAAGCATGCTGAATGCCTTCTTCACCACCCTGTCCACCTGCGACTCCACCTTCAAGGAGCTATGACCCTGTACTCCGAGATCTCTTTGTTCTGTAACTCTCCCCAACGCCATACCATTAACTGAGTAGGTCCTGGCCTGATTTGATCTGCCAAAATGCATCACCTCACATTTATCAAAATTAAACTCCATCTGCCATTCGTCGGCCCACTGGCCTAATTGATCAAGATCCCGTTGCAATCCTAGATAACCTTCTTCACTATCCACTGTGCCACCAATCTTGGTATCATCTGCAAACTTACTAACCATGCCTCCTAACTTCTCATCCAAATCATTAATATAAATCACAAATAACAGTGGACCCATCACCGATCCCTGAGGCACACCACTGGTCACAGGCCTCCAGTTTGAAAAACAACCCTCTACAACCACTCTCTGTCTTCTGTCGTCCAGCCAATTTTGAATCCAATTGGCAACATCAACCTGGATCCCGTGAGCTTTAACCTTCTGCAACAACCTACCATGCGGTACCTTGTCAAAGGCTTTGCTAAAGTCCATGTAGACAACGTCTACTGCACTGCCCTCATCTACCTTCTTGGTCACCCCCTCAATAAACTCAATCAAATTTGTGAGACATGATTTTCCACGCACAAAGCCATGCTGACTGCCCCGAATCAGTCCTTGCCTCTCTAAATGCTTGTAGATCCTGTATCTAAGAATACCTTCGAGCAACTTACCTACTACAGACGTTAGGCTCACCGGTCTGTAGTTCCCAGGCTTTTCACTGCTGCCCTTCTTCAACAAGGGCACAACATTCGCTACTCTCCAATCGTCAGGCACCTCACCTGTGGCTGCCGATGATTCAAATATCTCTGACAGGGGACCTGCAATTTCCTCCCTAGCCTCCCACAACATCCTGGGATACATTTCATCAGGTCCTGGGGATTTATCTACCTTGATGCGCTTTAAGACTTCCAGCACCTCCTCCTCTGTAATATGCACACTTCTCAAGACATCTCTATTTATTTCCCTTAGTTTCCTAACATCCATGCCTTTCTCCACCGTGAATACCAATGAGAAATATTCATTCAGGATCTCACCCAACTCTTGAGGCTCTGCACATAGATGCCCTTGTTGATCCTTACGCGGCCCTACTCTGTCCCTAGTTACTCTTTTTCCCTTTATGTATCTGTAGAAGCTCTTTGGATTCTCCTTCGCATTATTTGCCAAAGTAATTTCATGTCCCCTTTTTGCCCTCCTGATTTCCCTCTTAACACTATTTCGACAATCTCTATACTCTTCAAGGGATCCACTTGATCCCAGTTGTTTATGTACGTCATATGCCTCCTTCTTTTTTTTGACCAGAGTCTCAATATCTCGAGTCATCCAGGGTTCCCTACTTCTACCATCCTTGCCCTTCACTCTAATGGGAATGTGCTTACCCTGAACCCTGTTTAACACATTTTTAAAAGCCTCCCATTTACAAGCCGTCCCTTTGCCTGCCAAAAGTCTCTCCCAATCTACCTCTGAAAGTTCCTGTCTGATACCATCAAAATTGGCCTTGCCCCAATTAAGAATTTTAACTCTTGGGCCAGACCTATCATTCTCCATAGCTGTCTTAAAACTAATGGAGCTATGGTCACTTGTCCCAAAGTGATCCCTCACTAACACTTCTGTCACTTGCCCTTCCTTATGTCCCAAGACGAGGTCAAGTTTTGCCCACTCTCTAGTCGGTCCATCCATATACTGAATGAGAAATTCCTCCTGAATACACTCAACAAGTTTCCCTCCATCCAAGCCCCTAATGCTATGGCGGTCCCAGTCAATGTTGGGAGAGTTTAAGTCCCCTACTATTACCACCCTATTTTTCTTGCAGCTATCTGTAATCTCCTTACATATTTGCTCCTCAATTTCCCGCTGACTATTTGGGAGCCTGTAGTACAGTCCTGTCAAGGTGATCTCTCCCTTCTTATTTTTCAGTTCCACCCATACAGACTCAGTTGGCGAACCCTCGGATTTATCCCCTGTAAGTACTGCCGAGATGTGCTCCCTAATCAAAAACGCCACTCCCCCTCCTCTCTTACCTCCTGTTCTATCCTTTCTATAGCGTCTGAACCCCAGAACATTGAGCTGCCAGTCCTGCACCTCCCTTAGCCATGTTTCAGTCATAGCTATAATATCCCAGTCCCATGTGCCCATCCATGCCCTGAGTTCATCCGCTTTGCCCGTCAGGCCCCTTACATTGAAATAAATGCAGTTTAATGTCGACTTTCCCTGCTCTCTGCCCTGCTTTCTCCGGTCTTGCTTTACACACTCTCACTTCCTGCCTTTTGATTCCGTCCCCACTGACTTCCTACATCGGTTCCCATCCCCCTGCCACATTAGTTTAAACCCTCCCCAACTGCACTTGCAAATTAGCAATTCTGTCAGATTTCAGATTCAACTCGCCTAAAAGCTCATAATCAGCAAAAAAATAATAATAAATCAGCATAACGCAAATATTTCAGGGATCAATCTTAAAGCGATGGGCAGAGATTTCTCCTTGTAATGATGGCATTATTCACACAAAGGAGAATAGATGAAACCTTGAACACCGTGGAATGCAAAGGCGACGGTCCTTGGCTGGAAACTGGGATTGGAATAGACAGGGGTTTGAGGGGCAGCAGAGGCACAATGGGCCGATGGGCTTCTTTCCCAGTGGATTAACTCGATGAGTTCAGGCCAGCGTCGATCCTCGGGATTTAAAATGATCGCTCGAACAGGGACTTGAACCCTGGACCCTCAGATTAAAAGCCTGATGCTCTACCGACTGAGCTACCCGGGCTGTGAGCAATGTTGCATGTAGTGACCTCATTCCCCCTTCGGTGTTGCTCCTCTCGATCCGTGTTGCCCGTATTTCCTCTTCTTATGCTGTGCCTCTCCTCCAGAAGAAACCGCTGCTTCCTTTGCCCTGCGCCACTCTCTGAATCCGGACAGCATATCAGCAGCTCCGCCTCTGGATTCAGGGCGAGTTCAGAGCTGTGCTGCTCTTCGGCGCTTCACTCCGATACTCCGCCCACCGAGTCCCTTTCCTGGAGACTGGTTATTCCCAGTTGGGTTTGGGACAGTCACTTCCTGACTCTCAATGACTCAACATTCTGACTCAAGGCACGCTTGCTTCAAAACTGTTCTTTACAAAAGCGAAACCTCCCCTTTGCCAAACAACTTCCGCGCCGTTCCGGCGTCCCCGAACAGGCGCCTGAATGTGGCGACGAGGGGCTTTTCACAATAACTTAATTGAAGCCCACTCGTGACAATAAGCAATTTTCATTTCATTTTCATTTCATTAAACACTCTTTCATTTTAAGTCTTTTTCGAGAATTGCCTGGCTAAAAGAGCCAGGAGTCCTGAAGTCCAAGGTGGCCTTCAGGACGCGCGACAACGCAGAATCACCGAGCAGAAACTTATAGCCAAGTTCCCACATGAGTGCGGCCTCAACCGAGACCTGGGATTCATGTCGCATTACATTCATCCCCACCATTTGGCCTGCGAAATCCTACCAGCTGTCCTGGCTTGACAAAATTCACACATCTTTAACCTGGGGTTACCACATCTCTGGATCTGTAAAGATTTAATCACCTGCTAATGGTCGCATTCCAAGCATTGTCTGGCATCTTTGAATCTGTCTATATATATGTTTCTGGAACATACCTCTTCATTCACCTGAGGAAGGAGCAGTCCCCGAAAGCTAGTGACATCGAAACAAACATGTCGGACTTCAACCTGGTGTTGTAAGACTTCGTACTGTGTTAAAATGAAAGACAAGAATAGAAAAGCAATCTGAACAACATGTTGTTTTATTATCTCTTACCGTCAAAGAGAGTTATCACACTCAGTAAAATATACATTTTGTTGCACACACGCTCCTACTGGCAGAGGTAGTGAGATCTGTAGCCTATCAATACTTTATTGAGTCCTGTGGGCAGCCGCTTTTAATATAATTAAGGAAACCAGAGGAGAAGTGACGGCTGCATTAATGGACTTACCCCTTTATTTGAAACAGCCATTCAGAGTCTACGTGCTTACTAATATTCTTGGCTGCGTGCAGTTGGGATCCGGAACAAGGGAAACTCTTTTTTACTTTCGCTGAGAACTTTTCAACTATTTACAGAATCAAATTATAATGAGGGCGCTAAAATAAACCGTTTGGACTCGTCCCCGGCTCTCCAAAGGAACATCATGACGTCCTGCGATTCCTGTCTTTCCCATATCCCCGGATTCCTATCAATTTATAGTCACTGTCAAATTATCCACGAATACCTGTCCACTTATCGAGATATGACTTGTAAAGTCCCCACATTTGTACTAAATAATCCAAATCTTTATGACCATTTGACCAATTTTGATTGCAAGCATGGGATATCGGTGACGGTCGCTGGCTAAACATTTACTGCACATCGCTGATTGTCCTTGAACTCAATGGTTTGCTCATCCATTTCTGAGGCGATTAAGGAGCCAACCACATCTCTGTCGATTTGGAGTGACATGTTGGCCAGGTCAGGTATGGACGGCAGAGTTCCTTCCTCAAAGGAAGTGATTTTTTAATAAATACATTACGGTTTGTCAACTGAACTCAAATCCCATTTACAGTGTTGCAATTGGAACTCGGATCCTCACAGTATGAACCTGGGTCTTTGGATTAGTTGTCTAGCAAGAGACAATACCACTGTGCTCCCACCTTCCCCGTGCTGAGCAAACCGGCGTTCAGCAAGCTTTTTCCATGTAGGGAAGAAAATAAGTTCAGAATTATCTCATTGCCACTCGCCAATTACCTGCCCTCTGGTATTTTGATGCTCATCTTTGGACAGATGAAAAGCAGCAGTGCTGTAAACACCAACCATTGACACACGAACCTAACAATGGGCAACCGTATTCGTAAAGCAGCAACGCCTTTCCACAGCAGAGACACACACCATCAGTTGGAAGGCGATTGATCACAGATATGTTTTTAGTTGCCCTCAGAATGGCATAAATACGTTCCATGCCACCACCAGACTAACCATGGATTACTCTCCAGAATTGGTTGCCTTCTTGGACACACTAACCTCCATCAAGGACGGTGGCCTCAGCACTTTGCTTTACCGCAAGCCCACGGATAACCTCACGATGCTCCACTTCTACAACTTCCACCCAAACCACATCAAAGAAGCTATCCCCTATGGACAAGCCCTCCGTGTACACAGGATCTGCTGAGGCGAGGAGGAACAAAACCGGCATCTACAAACACCGAAAGACGCCCTTGTAAGAATGGGATAAGGCGTTCAACTCATCGATCCACAGTTCCAACGTGCCAATGCAAAAAACCGCAGCGACCTCGTCAGAAGACAAACACGGGACACAACCGACAGAGCACCCTTCGTCGTCCAGTACGTCCCCGGAGCGGAGAAACTACGACATCTTCTTCACAGCCTTCAATGCGTCATCGCCGAAGATGAACATTTTGCCAAGGCCATCCCCACAACCCCTTGCCTTCAAACAACCGCACAACCTCAAACAGACCATTGTTTGAAGCAAACTCCCCAGCCTTCAGGAGTACAGCGACCACAACGCCACAGAACCCTGCTGTGGCAATCTCTGTAATACCTGCCAGATCATCGAAATTGGTACCTCCATTACGCATGAGAACACCATCCATCAAGGTATGCGGTACATACTTTTATGACTCGGCCAATGTCCTCTGCAGCATACGGTGCTGGAAATGATGTCCGCCGGCGTCATAGATTGGCGAGACCAAGCATACGCTGCGACAACGGACGAACGGACATTAAGCAAGACAGGAATGTTCCCTTCCAATCGTGGAACATTTCTGCAGTCAAGGACATTCAGCCTCTGATCTTTGGGAGAGCGTTCTCCATAACTTCCTTTAGGATACGTGACAACGCCAAGCAGAAACTGACAGCCGAGTTCTGCTGTGGGCAAGAGTACGGCCCCAACAGGGAGCTTGGAGTTACATTTACCCCCTACTATCTGGCCTGGGCTTCCGAAATCCTACCAACAGCACTGGCTTCAGACAATTCACACCTCTTTATCCTGTGATTATGCCTCTCCCCCGACGCACCGTCTGGACCTGTAAAGACTTATTTACCTGCAAAGACTCGCATTCAAAGTATCATCTTGCATCATTGAATTTGTCCATATGTCTGTTTGTGGAACCCACCTCTTCATTCACCTGATGAAGGATCTGCGCTCCGAAAGCTAGTGATTCGAAACAAACCTGTTGGACTGTAACATGGTGTTGTAAAAGTTCTTACTGTGTCCACCCCCAATTCAACGCCGGATTCTCCACACCATAATTTCACAAGAGCTCGTTCCAACAAGAGACTTTTCAAATCTTCGAACATGCTCTGCCATTCGATACCATGGTGGCTGATCTCCACTCTGCCTTAACACCAGCCCATTCTCCATAACCCCGCAACCCATTACCAAATAGAAACATATATCCTCCTTGAATTTACTCAAAGTCCCGGCATGCACTGCACTCTGGGTTAGTGAACCGCTCATCCTAAAACTGACCTCTCGTCCTAGAATATCTCACAAGAGGAAGCATCCACTCCACTCAACTTTATTAATTCATTTCATCATCTTATATATCTCCGTTAGACCACCTCTCATTCCTCTAATCTCAACAGAGTCTAGGCCTCAACTGCTCAATCTTACTTCACAAGACAAACTCTTTACCTCTAGAGTCCAGTGAGTCTCCTCTCACCTGCCCCTCTGAAGCAATTACATCCCTCCTCAAATATGGGATGCCAAAACTTTACACATTTCTCCAGATGCGGTTTCATCAACGCATTGTACATTTTCCAGTACCACGTCACTACTTTGTGCTCCATCCCATTAGCTATAAGGTCCATAAATCCATTTGCCTCATTGTTATCTGCTGTACATACTGTTCTGAGAATCGTTCACGAGGACACCCAGATCCCTCTGCACTGAAGCACGTTGAGATTTCTCTCCATTTAGATGGGGAAAGTAATAATTCCTCAAGGGGAACCGGTCAGTGTTGAATGAAGGAGTCCTGAATAAGGCAGTGGTAACGTGGGTGGGGGATATGGAAGTTAATACTTGCTATCAGTATTGGGGAGAGGGACCAAGAGAAAGCATTAATTAATCAAATCATTATTGGCGAATGTAGAGAGACATGACTGGTTGAATGGCTCATTCTGGAGTCGGTGCTGACATGATGGTCCGCATGACATTCCCCTACGCTGTAAATTTTCTGATTCTATGATTTAGAATTTATCACCAACACCCCCTCTCCCCCTGAGCTGGGTGGCGGTTGAGGGCGGAAAACGTTGCAGACTATGCTATCGTGGTAGGACTGGATAGATTTCCAGAGATTGAGAGACAATAAGCGACTGGGCGTGTTCAACCGATATTGAGGGTTGTAGGGATTTGAGGATGTTACCTCGGTGGGTGCAGTTTCAGTGACTGACAATGGTAGAATGATAGGGGGTTAAAGGGATTGAAGGTATTTCCTGATCAATGAAGATTGTAGGGGTTGGGAAAGTTTTGAAGGATAAATGGGAAAGCCAGACTATTGAGGTGTTTGGAAGCAGAGACAAAACTGTTAACTCTTGCTCTGCTGGATCGGGGTCTATCGGAGATCCGTAAATGGAGAGAATGATACCTGATTGAAACTTGGCACTACAGATGGCTCAGGACCAATTGGATTGTACGTTAAAGAGTGCATAACCTTTCTGTCCATGGTATTTGTGAGCGGCTTAATACATTCATTGGAGGAAGCATTATCAGACTATCCGTGTTTCTTTCACCTCCTCCAACCAAATAATTTTACACGCATTAAGGCACATCCGGGGAATGACCCACGGCAATGATCAACAAGAACCTTTTCGCTTTCTGCTCCCACCAATCGAAATCTGAATTCTCTTCCTGCACAATGTTTGCTCCCTGCCAATTTCTAAGACAAACGTGAGGAATACAGGCACATGGACTGGTTTAAGGGCTGTTTTATTAATTGACAAATTATATGCTAATTCACAAAACTCGAAAAACACATTAAAATGTCATTGCCCAAAGTCCAATGACATTCATGTTTTCTACATAGATTACCTTGCAATCTGAGTTGTTCTTGTACCAAAATAGAACATAAGACATGCAATGACACCTAATTTGCCCACATAGATCGTGTTGCACTTTAAAGTGCTTCAGTACAATTGTGATACATATGATTAAATGCGTCAATTCAATGTGAGCCATACGGTAAGAGAGAGTGTACACGATTCCCGTCACAAGGTGTATTTTGGGTTCGAGGTCGGAGCAAGCCAGGCTTCCAATTGTGACTCTGGGTCCATGCTTTAGAACGACCCTAAGCACATTGCCCTTGGGTCTGGAATGTGCCACTTTGTAGCACTTGGTCGGGAACAAAAATCAGCACCGGAAGGCGAAGACTCATCAGGAACCCATTTACCCCAACATCTTTTCACTGGCAGAGGAGGTTCTACTCAGCCTACTTCCACGGTTCCAGCTCTTGGTATGCAGGACCACAAGTCTACCTGAACATGCGAAGCATAATTCTTCCTCTTCCACCATTTCAGACAGTGCACCCCAGAAATCCACCGTTCTCCGGCTTTAAATGTTTGATGTTCTGGATGCTATGGGCGTTCGCAAACGCGCTGCGTTGTGGGGATATGATAAATTACTCTGGTTTGGCGGCCGTGATGTGCTGGACTTGACGAGCGTCCGCATGGGATTATTTTGTTAGTCTCTGGCATTTCCGTAAAATGCGATGTTCACGAAGCATGGTGCGTGAGCTTGAGGTGATGTATTATAGTCTCGTGAAGGATGTCCCTGAAAAAATATGGAGGTCTGCGCGTTGGAATGGTGGTGTTTTATAGAACCATCTCATTACCGGGAGGATATAGCTTGCGATTTTGAATAGAAAATGGCAGCGATTGAAATGATCCAATCGTTGTTGCTTTCCAAGACAAGTTTTGAGATAAATAGATTATGTCACAAAACAGACTCGATATGATTAACCCTAATTTGGCTGTTTTCGACAGAGAGAAGAAGGTTAAGAGGTGACTTAATTGAGGCACACAAGATGATCAGAGGATTGGATAGGGTGGACATTGAGAGACTTTTTCCTCGGATGGTGATGTCTAACACGAGGGGACATAGCTTTAAATTGAGGGGAGATAGATATAAGACAGATGTCAGAGGTAGGTTCTTTACTCAGAGAGTAGTAAGGGCGTTGAATGCCCTGCCTGCAACAGTAGTGGACTCACCAACACTAAGGGCATTCAAATGGTCATTGGATAGACATATGGACGATAAGGGAATAGTGTAGATGGGCTTTAGAGTGGTTTCACAGGTCGGCGCAACATCGAGGGCCGAAGGTCCTGCACTGCGTTGTAATGTTCTATGTTCGATGTTCTATGATGTCATTTCGGTTTCTCCAAACAGAAAATAAATGTTGCAACATTCTACTCCCCCGCGGGATTCCACGGTGTATAAATGATCCGACCTGGGAAAGTATATAATCAGTGTTCAACACAGACATTTTCTCTGGTACAAAGGGATAGATCATTTCATGCAGAAAATGCATTTTCCGACCGACACAATCCTGAAAATACACATTACCCTTGCCGCTATCGGTGTTCCTGGTAAGTGTTTGTAGACGAGCAGACGTGTGTGCGAGCGGCCCCCGTGCTTTACTCTGTGTATTATAACGTAGCATACTGACAGTTATGCAGAGGGTGGGGCTTTGGTATACATTTTGTTGATCCGATTTAAAGTTGACTTTTTGCAACATTGCGACAATGAGAATAATAATAATCTTTATTGTCACAAGTTTGAACACTGCAATGACGTGACTGTGAAAAGCCCCGAGTCGCCACATTCTGTCCCCTGTTTTGGCACACCGAGGGAAAATATCCAATCCACACAACAGCCCGTCTTTCGGGAGTTGTGGGAGGAAACCGGAACGCCCGAAACAAATCCACGCAGACACAGGGAGAACGTGCAGACTCCACACAGACATTGACCCAAACTGGGACTCAAACCTGGAATCCTGGTGCTGTGAATCAACTGTGCTACCCACTGTGCTACGGTGCGCCCATGAATCTAGAGGTTCCTTGAGGTACCAACTTGTATTGACTTTCCTGGAAAACTGCCTGCTGGTGACATGGAGACCAACGCAGAAAACGGAGGCAATGTATTTCTGGATGTAGCTGTCACAGTGGAGTTGTCCCGATTGTTGGGCACTCACTGGAGGGGGCTATCTGATCGCAGTGGTAAGGTACTTGGGGTATGTGTCAGCGTAGGAACAAATCGGGTGCGAGTCACTAATTGGAATGGAAATAAAGAAGGTCCAGTTTTGATTTTTCGCCAGAATTTTCTTTCATTACAATGAGCTGCTTCCCTGTTTTACGAATGTAATTCATTTCGAAGGGGAATCATTTTGCTGAAGGTTGGTGATAAGTGCATCAATCGAAATATGTTTTTGTTTTATCTCGTGTTGTATGGCACTGGCAGAAACGGATATTTGCTATTTATTGACAAACAAAGAGGAGAACAGCACAGTTTCATTGATTAATTTATTAAATCGCCATTTAACTGTTTTCATGTAAATTAATCCCCTTCACAAATCACTGTCATGAAATTCTGATTCTCCTAAGTGCTGAATTCTATTTCCTCACCTCGACATCGGATAAATATGAACATTCCACCTGAAATGTTACTTCTTAGTCGGTTAATTCAGCAAAATCACGAGGTGTTGCTGTTTCACTTGTGTTCTGAT
This sequence comes from Scyliorhinus torazame, assembly GCF_047496885.1. NCBI lineage: Eukaryota > Metazoa > Chordata > Chondrichthyes > Carcharhiniformes > Scyliorhinidae > Scyliorhinus > Scyliorhinus torazame. The sequence continues at coordinate 38,192,875 of NC_092710.1, read as the reverse complement.
TCTTGCAGAGAATTCTGCGTATCTGGTTTTCTACTTCTTATCCCGCCTGTCTGCTCCAGCAGGAATTCTGCTGGGGCTGGGCGCCTGGTTTGAATCACCCACCCCTGGCGCCTTTGTGGTAAGTCTGAGTAAAACGGGAAAATCTGGCCTGTCACACAGAAAACTGGGAAACAAATGAAATGAGTAACTTCCAGCCTCACGAGGTATTTACTTTCCAATCCGAATTCAAGCAGAGGATGCCTTCCCATGATTCCGATTGGAATCCTTTCATCGTGGAAGTGGGACTGGAGGTGGGTGTGGTTTGGGTTGAGATTATTAAAACTGTACTGTATGGTGTGGCTGCAACCAGCCAACATTATTGCTAAAACCCTGATCTAATGTTTGCGTCAGATACTTTGAATATTTGGTGAATCATTGCTCTCTTTATTCTCTTCTCTCTCTTGCTCGCTGTCTCCCAACAAGTTAATCTAGTGGCGATTATGATCCTATCCCGGGGATAGTGCGGCCTCTCCACCTGCACCACTCGCTACATGATGGCAATGGCAATGGGGGATCTAGCGTTCATTATCACTAATCTCATTTTGTGGAAGATTGTTAATTATTATTATCCATGGACTTTCTTGTACATTATGCATGTGTGCAGAGTTATGAATGTCCTGCGTCTTGCAGCTACAGACTGTTCTATCTGGTTCACTGTCACTTTTACCTTTGACCGATTCGTGGCAATCTGTTGCCAGAAGCTGAAAACAAAATATTGCACTGAAAAAATGGCGTCTGTGATTCTCGCAACAACTTGCACTCTGCTTTGTTTGAAAAGCATCCCCTTCTACTTTCCACTTGAACCTCTAGTGATAATCAACAATGTGCCCTGGTTCTGTTATGTCAAGACAAGCTACTATACTGAGCCTGCATGGGCAGGATATGACTGATTTAGTGTTGTATTAACCCCATTGCTCCCATTCGTTTTAATTCTGTTCTTCAACGCCCTGACAGTCAGGCACATTTTAGTGGCAAGTCGAGTCCGTAAACAACTAAGGGGTCAGAGCAAGAGAGAGAGTGACAGTGACCCAGAGATGGAGAGCAGAAAGAAATCTGTGATTTTACTCTTTAGCATATCCGGCAGCTTCTTACTTCTATGGTTGGTGTATGTTTTTCATTTCTTATATAATCGCATTGCGGGCAAAAATAGCAGGGATTACAGCAACTCGGAATTTATATTTAGGGAAGTCGGAGAAACCTTGCAACATTTAAGTTGCTGCACAAACACATTTATTTATGGGGCCACTCAGTCCAGTTTCAGAAAACAGCTCAAGAGCACAGTAATCTATCCGGTTACATCAATTATTCAATTTATAACTAAACGAATCAACTGAACGCAGCCCAGTAACGTGCACCAGTGCTTCCAACACATGCGACTTATATGCATTCTCAGACTCCCACACACGACAAAGAGCAGTGAATATTTATCTGGAAAGAATTGACTGCTGAAGCAGCCATCCTAATCGTGACAGCGCCAGATTCCAAATGCCTCTTGCAGGGCTGGATAGGGAACTGCATCCACGATATTGCCTTTGTTTGGGTCTAAGGTTCAACCAACGCCCTTGAGTGCTGTTGTTCATTCTGCCCCCAGTCAAGCAGCTGTTCGATCTGGAACTGCTCATCCTTCTTTCCAAACTGTTCGATAGACTCTTTGATCGCAATTTCAGGATTTACTTTCTTCCATTTACGGGATATAAGCGTCGCTGGTTCGGCCAGCATTTATTGTCCATCCCTCGTTGCCCATCAGAAGGTGGTGGTGACTTGCCTGCGGGAAAAGTGAATCGCAATGTCTGGAGTAGCGAATGTTTCAATCCCCCCAGTCGGATTCCCATCCTTTCACATCACAATGACGGCAATGATTTAGGTTAAAATTTCAGATTGCACTCGAGAACAAATAAATTTTGCAACGCTTTCAACACAGACCTAAACCTGTCTAACCTTGAACTCATTCAAACTTTGCTGCCTTGTCCAAAGCCTACCGCTGCCCAGTCACCTCTCACTCTATTGCACGCTGCTCGCCATTGGATCTCAGCAACGCCACACAATGATCTTCAAACGTCCATCCTTTTCTTTTTTTTGCATCATCCATGGATTTATTCCTGCATCTCACTGTGTCAGAAGGTCTAGATTTTCCCCCCAAAACCACAGTGACACTTTCTGACCGGCTTTCCGACATTCCTTAAAATATCTCAGCCATACCGTGCATTTGACGACATTTCCTTTATGTCCAGTTCTGCAATGTTGCTGTTGTGATTCTCTGTGAAGTGTTCAGGATGGGGCCATGAGGTTCAGTCCATTATTAAAATAGAAATTGTTTCCTTTGTCCTCCCCGCATTGCCTCTCTTGCTGTCGACATGCCTCTCTCAGACTCTCTTTCTCGACCTTACATTTTTTCCAAAAACTAACGGAACCCTAACATTAACTCTAACGCAAACGGCAAAAACTATTACTACCAAACCGGACAAGGAACAAAACCTGAGCTCAAGCCGTAACTCCAAGACGAATATCAGCAATGATGTCATCCCGAATGAAAACCAAAGCTGAAGTGAACGCCTTGCAATTATCCGAACCGTGGCTGAAAATGTATTGCGAATGATTGCTGGACGTTGAACTATCACGGTAATCCTAAAGCTGCATGGCAACTTAAATCCCAATAATATCATTGGCCCTAACCCCACTTGGAACAGAAACTCAAACTGTAACTTACGTTTTAACGTGAAACATGACGGTCCCACGAAATGTAAAAATAACTACTATTCTAAACCAAACTCTAATCCTAATCGAAATCTACTCTTCATTTAAAAAACAATGATTGCACTAAATTAAGCCGCACCTTAAATACATAGAATTTACAGAGCAGAAGGAGGCCATTCGGCCCATCGAGTCTGCACCGGCTCTTGGAAAGAGCACCATACCCAATCCCACACCATCCTATCCCCATAACCCAGTAACCCCACTCAACCAACGCTAAGGGCAAATTTGGACACTAAGGGCAATTTAGCATGGCCAATCCACCGAACTTGCACATCTTTGGACTGTGGGAGGAAACCGGAGCACCCGGAGAAAACCCACGCGGGAAACGTGCAGACTCCGCACAGACAGTGACCCAGCCGGGAATCGAACCTGGGACGCTGGAGCTGTGAAGCAATTGCGCTAACCGCTATGCTACCGTGCTGCCCTTAAATTCAAATGCAACATAATCCTGAATGCCAATTTGCAATATGACCTCAGTTGAAATGAATGTGCCCACTTGTTCGAAAGCAATAGGAATCTTAATCTGAATGCCTGCATTTTGTCCACTGAAAAGTTCTCGCCTATCGCACGCTGCTGACCCCAGACTGCACGTTACCTCAGCTTCCCGGGAAATTGTGGTTTTAAACGCATTCTAACACTGCACCTTTGTGTTATGGATCATCCCAGATGGGGATGATGAACATAGAGGTCACAGAACTGAGGGCAAGAGTACAGATTTGGGGTATGCAGCGCGTGGTACGCAGGAGTTGGTACTCCTGATTTGGGCACAGAACTTAGCACTGTTGCTTTGCAGCGCCAGGGCCCCAGGTTCTGTTGCCGCTTGGGTCACTGTGTGTGCGGAGTCCGTCGGTTCTCCCCTTGTCTGTGTGGATTTCCTCAGGGCGCTCCGATTTCCTCCCACAAGTCTAGAAAGACGTGCTTGTTAGGTGAATTGGACTCTCTGAATTCTCCCTCAGTGTGCGGAACAGCCGCTGCAGTGTGGCGACTCGGGGAGTTTTATAGTAACTTCATTGCAGGGTTAACGTAAGCCTGCTTGTGACATTAATAAACATTATTATTACCATTATGTTTTGTATTATATCCCTATTTACTGCATATTTAACCACACAGGGAGAGAGGTCGTGGGGATTAACCTCTGGCTCCAGATTCACTGAGCAGTTTTCAGCCACACCCAGAGTGATGGTCAGAGGACACGTTCAAAACGTAAGAAAGCACAGCCGGTAGCCATTTTTGAACCAAACAACGACGGTGAGAGAATTTTCTTATGAAGGGAGATTGAGTAGAACGAGCAAGTATTCGCTGATATATACACTGAACGGCACACTTTTTCAATCGTATGCAGTTCTTGGGGATTCAACAAAGTTACGTTGGCGATGAAGTGTCTTCCTGTTGAAGAGTTAAACTCTACGGGTCACAGGACAAGCTAGAGCAATTTGGGAAGGAGGAAATGTGGCAGATAATGTGTATTCTTATGTTCCTGAAGTGGGGTTCTTTTAGGAATAATCTGAGGACAGGATATATCGGAGCAATGCTAATCTTTATCGTGTATTTGTGGTCATTGATCTCCTCTGCGCACCTGAGAGAAAATATCCTTGTTAGGAGAATTTTCTCGAAATATTTCCAAGGATGCAAATCGACAATAGCAACTTATCAAAATAAATCCCCTGCTTCGTTCATAGCAGAAGTTGTGGAAGGAACTTTAACACCAGGGGCATCGACAGAAGGTATTGGCTAGGTACCCAAATATTTGGGCAAATGGAAGGCAGAAGTTGTTTCCTAAAGCTACAGAAAGGGTGGAAATGTTTTGTGAACAAGAACAAGTATTGGGAACCAGGCAGCTGAGACCACGGAGAACAGGTTGCAATCATTTGGACGGCAAAGAACTTAGCAATAAATGGAGGAACGCAGACTTATCGCAAGGTTGTAGGAGGAGCAAAACGTTTCATAGTTTGTGAAAGTTTTAGGGCAGGCGTGTCGATAGATTTCTGCATGGCGTTGGAGGAGACTAGAGATAAAAGGAGGACTGTAGGAAATGCAGTTCTTTGCATAGATAGGGCACTTTAATAACGGGGAATGTTAAATATTCAGGGTAGACTGTAGGGCTGATATAATTCACAGAAACAAGCAGGGACTTTGGGCGGAGGAGTTTACAAATGAAGGAAGTTATCCGTGCTGGATGGTAGAACTGGCTGAGTTTGCAGAGCTGGAGCTGGTCGTAACAAGCCATTTATTAGTCTGCCCCATGCAGGCAACCTTTTATGGGCGAAGAGCTGAGGAGCGCTGCCTATCAGTTTCACAAAATAAATCTTGGCAACTAAGCGACTTGAAGAAGGGACGTTCTGGAAGAAATGGCCCGGAAAAGTTTGGAATCTTTGCCTTCATTCCTCTTCGAAATAGGCAGAAAAATCAGATTGTTGAAGCTTCATTGCCACAAGCTTCCGTCGTGCTGTTTTGGGAGATGGGTCGACCTAGTTCACTCTCGCCTCCAAACAGATACATCGTCTAATAAACCGGCAAACAAGGTCGGTGTGATTGGCCCTTTGAGCTGCCGTCCAGATGAGGGGATAATACAAAGAAATACAATAAGCAAAATGCACAACGGGACGATATTAACATGCTACCATTCTAAATGAAAGAAAGACATCTGTTGTGAAACACATACATATCTTTCAGGATCGTCTGATTCCCAGATTAGAGGTTGCTCAAACCGGACGCCCCTTTCCCTGTCAGTAACATTGAACGATGGGGGAAGCGCAAATACAGAGATTGAGGCCCGCGCCGACTCCCGCACCCATAATGTGTCGCCCTCCTCTCTAATTACAAAGTGCTATTGGCATGCTCTCCTCTCCACGCTGGGAGAGGCAGTTTGAAACTAAGGACCGGGATGGCGTCCTAATTGAGCGAGAGACAGGGAGAGGAATGGGAACTGGGGAGGAGAATTACCTGAAAAAATGGGGAGGGAACACACTCACTCTCACTCTGACACATTGTCACTCTGACACACTATCACACCCACATGCTAACACACACTCACTCTTACATATTCACTCACACTCACTCCTACACACTCACTCCTACACACTCATTCGAGTTTGAACCTTGTGGCGTATCGAAAGATACCTGGAGACTCTAAAGCAAACGTAATTAGAATTAAGGAAGGCGACCATATTGACCGCCATATTTAGAAACAACCAAAGAGAGCAATACTGCCCCCCCCTCCCCCAACAGAGAGGGGCTCTCACCCTGCCGGTAGGTGCACCGCGTGCCGCCTTGCTGTCTTTCTTCCTGTGTTAGCTATCCCTGCTAGTATGGTGCCCCGCCTCTCCCGGGGCTGATCTTAACCTTAAAATATGCCCGTTGTCTGACCGCTGCCTCAGCCTCACCCTCACCTCCATTCCCCTATCCTCGCCCATTCCTGTGACCCGGACTTTGTGACTGGAGTGGGGCAGCGCAGTGCCGCGCAAACGTGTCAAAGGTCCAAGAGGTCTCTATCTCGTTCACTTTTCCCCTCTGTTCGAGCCTCATTCCTCCCTCGCCTGCCCCTTGTCCAGGACATTTGACCGCACTAGTTCGTGCGCCCCCGTCGGGGATGAAATTCAAATTTCGATTATGTCGGAATCTTTACAGAACCCATGTTAACCACGTGGATCCGTGGTGTACTGGTTTTTCACTTCCGCTTTACCCGGAGCAGGTCCTGGGTTCGAGCCCCAGTTGAAGTTTGGGCAGTTTGGGCAGCACGGTAGCATGGTGGTTAGCACAATTGCTTCACAGCTCCAGGGTTCCAGGTTCGATTCCGGCTTGGTCACTGTCTGTGCGGTGTCTGCACATCCTCCCCGTGTGTGCGTGGGTTTCCTCCGGGTGCTCCGGTTTCCTCCCACAGTCCAAAGATGTGCGGGTTAGGTAGATTGGCCATGATAAATTGCCCTTAGTGTCCAAAACTGCCCTTAGTGTTGGGTGGGGTTATTGGGTTATGGGGATAGGGTGGCGGTGTTGACCTTGGGTAGGGTGCTCTTTCCAAGAGCCGGTGCAGACTCGATGGGCCGAATGGCCTCCTTCTGCACTGTAAATTCTATGAAATATGTCTATCTATGAATCATTGCTGCTTCTGGACAATAGTTGCCAATTGAATTTCCATGTCAGCAGAAATATCACCAGCTTCCCCTCTCTGTGCGTTCCCATAGCCAAGGTGCTGAATAGAAACCTCTTTCCAATAATATTTAATAAGCATGCATCATGTGGATGAAGGTAAAGCACTGGATGTAGTGTACATGGATTTTAGAAAGGCATTTGATAAGGTTCCCCATGGTAGGCTTATGCAGAAAGTAAGGAGGCATGGGATAGTGGGAAATTTGGCCAGTTGGATAACGAACTGGCTAACCGATATAAGTCAGAGAGTGGTGGTGGATGGCAAATATTCAGCCTGGATCCCAGTTACCAGTGGCGTACCACAGGGATCAGTTCTGGGTCCTCTGCTGTTTGTGATTTTCATTGATGACTTGGATGAGGGAGTTGAAGGGTGGGTCAGTCAATTTGCAGACGATACGAAGATTGGTGGAGTTGTGGATAGTAAGGAGGGCTGTTGTCGGCTGCAAAGAGATATAGATAGGATACAGAGCTGGGCTGAGAAGTGGCAGATGGAGTTTAACCCTGAAAAGTGTGAGGTTGTCCATTTTGGAAGGACAAATATGAATGCGGAACACAGAGTTAACGGTAGAGTTCTTGGCAATGTGGAGGAGCAGAGAGATCTTGGGGTCTATGTTCATACATCTTTGAAAGTTGCCACTCAAGTGGATAGAGCTGTGAAGAAGGCCTATGGTGTGCTCGCGTTCATTAACAGAGGGATTGAATTTAAGAGCCGTGAGGTGATGATGCAGCTGTACAAAACTTTGGTAAGGCCACATTTGGAGTACTGTGTACAGTTCTGGTCACCTCATTTTAGGAAGGATGTGGAAGCTTTGGAAAAGGTGCAAAGGAGATTTACCAGGATGTTACCTGGCATGGAGAGTAGGTCTTACGAGGAAAGGTTGAGGGTGCTAGGCCTTTTCTCATTAGAACGGAGAAGGATGAGGGGCGACTTGATAGAGGTTTATAAGATGATCAGGGGAACAGATAGAGTAGACAGTCAGAGACTTTTTCCCCGGGTGGAACAAACCATTACAAGGGGACATAAATTTAAGGTGAAAGGTGGAAGATATAGGAGGGGTATCAGGGGTAGGTTCTTTACCCAGAGGGTAGTGGGGGCATGGAATGCACAGCCTGTGGAAGTAGTTGAATAGGAAACATTAGGGACCATCAAGCAGCTATTGGATACGTACATGCATTACGGTAAAATGATATAGTGTAGATTTATTTGTTCTTAAGGGCAGCACGGTAGCATTGTGGATAGCACAATTGCTTCAAGGCTCCAGGGTCCCAGGCTCGATTCCGGCTTGGGTCACTGTCTGTGCGGAGTCTGCACGTCCTCCCCGTGTCTGCGTGGGTTTCCTGCGGGTGCTCCGGTTTCCTCCCACAGTCCAAAGATGTGCAGGTTAGGTGAATTGCCCAATGATAAATTGCCCTTAATGTCCAAAATTGCCCTTGGTGTTGGGTGGAGGCGTTGAGGTTGGGTGGGGTGCACTTTCCGGCAGCCGGTGCGGACTCAAAGGGCCGAGTGGCCTCCTTCTGCACTTTAAATTCAATGATAATCTATGATTAATCTAGGACAAAGGTTCGGCACAACATCGTGGGCCGAAGGGCGTGTTCTGTGCTGTATTTTCTATGTTCTATGATCATTACCTGTGAGATCTTAAATAAGCAAATGACCATTCAGAGTTTTAAACATATTTTGCCCAAAAGTCCACTATTAGTTTACAGACTGAAATTCTTCGAAATTTCCCAACTATTGCTCTTTTTCTGGTGATCCTTCCCAATCTCAAATTCCCCCTTTGCCTCCTGCCCCTTTCCCAACTTTCACATCCGTTCTACATTTTGTTCTGCGTGGACCCAATCCGTTAAATGCGTCATTACATTAGCGACCTTGTACATTAGGTCTACAAAATTATGCAGGACATAGACAGGGTGGATAGTCAGATACTTCTTCCCAGGGTAGAGGGGTCAATTACTAGGGGGCATAGGTTTAAGGTGCGAGGGGCATGGTTTAGAGGAGATGTACGAGGCAAGTCTTTTTACACAGAGGGTAGTGGGTGCCTGGAACTCGCTGCCGGAGGAGGTGATGGAAGCAGGGATGATAGTGACATTTAAGGGGCATCTTGACAAATACATGAATAGGATGGGAATAGTTACAGAGTTACATAGAATTTACAGTGCAGAAGGAGGCCATTCGGCCCATCGAGTCTGCACCAGCTCTTGGAAAGAGCACCCTATCCAAGGTCAACACCTTAACCCTATCCCCATAACCCAGTAACCCCACCCAACACTAAGGGCAATTTTGGACACTATGGGCAATTTAGTATGACCAATCCACCTAACCTGCACATCTTTCGAATGTGGGAGGAAACCGGAGCACCCGGAGGCAACCCACGCACACACGGGGAGAGCGCACAGACTCCGCACAGACAGTGACCCAAGCCGGGAATCGAACCTGGAACCCTGTAGCTGTGAAGCAATTGTGCTATCCACAATGCTACCATGCTGCCCAAACATGACAATTACACGGGGTCAATTACTAGGGGACATAGGTTTAAGGTGCGAGGGGCAAGGTTTAGAGGCAGGTTTTTTACACAGAGGGTAGTGGGTGCCTGGAACTCGCTGCCGGAGGAGGTGGTGGAAGCAGGGACAACAGTGACAGTTAAGGGACATCGTGACAGGTATAATGAACAGGATGGGAATAGAGGGATCCGGGCCCAGGAAGTGTAGAAGATTTTAGTTTAGACGGGTAGCATCGTCGGCGCAGATTTGGAGGGCCGAAGGGCCTGTTCCTGTGCTGTACTTTTCTTCGTTCTTTGTAGTGGTGAGTCTGTGGAATTATTTACTTACAAAATCAGTACTAAACATTTTATGTTTGCAAGAAGGAGTTAGTTATAGCCTTTCGAACTGAACGAATCAAAGGATCTGGGTGAAAACGGGAGCAGATTAATGATTTGAATAATAAGCCATGATCATGATGCAGATGCTTGTGATAGTTGAAGCCCAATCACCTCAGCTCCAGACTATCATTCCGAGTTGTTCCCATTGGTATCCTAGCCCCAACCACCTTCCGTTGCTTCATCGATGAACTTCCTTAATGAGGTCGGAAGTGATGATGTCTGTGCGGAGTCTGCACGTTCTCCCCGTGTCTACTCCGGGTGCTCCGGTTTCCTCCCATAGTCTAAAGATGTGCAGGTTAGGTGGACTGGCCACGCAAAATTGTCCTTGTGTCCAAAAACGGTCCGTGGCGTTGCTGAGGTAGGGTGTTCTTTCCAACGGCCGGGGAAGACACGATGGACCAAATTACCTCCTTCTGCACTAAGTTCTCCGATTATATGATTATACGGTCGCTGATGACGGCGCAATGTTCAGCGCCGTTAGCCACTCTCCAGGTACTGACGCAGCCCATAGCCAACTGCATCAAGACATGGACAATATTCATGGTTGAGCTGACAAGTGGCGAGGAAGGTTGGCACTGCATGACTGCCAGGCAGTGACATTCTCCAAGAAGAGAGGATCCAAAAATTACCCCTTTACATTCATTGGCATTACCGTCGCTGATTCCCGTGCTAGCAACACATTTGGAGTTAGCATTAACCAGAATCTGAACTGAACTTGCCATGGAAATAATATGGCTGCAATACTGTCCCTTCGCAGGCGGGCGGCACCCTGACATTGCAGCACACTCTCGCATTCGCTGCGTCCCACACGTGGGGGACATCGGCCCTTGCAGCCTACTCGATTCTGATGTGAGCAATGGCCGCCATGTCAGTCTCTGGAGTGCAAGTAAAGATTGAAAGCTGAATCCTCAGCCATGTCCAGGTTGATTCTTCAATGTCTGAGTGTGAAGGCTGCCATTCCCTGGTCTTTGAACAACAACAGCGTGGAGAGAGAGAAAGAGCGGTTATCGCTGCTGCCTCAGAGCCAGAGATCCCGCTCCAATTCTGGCCTGGGGTGACTGTGGAGTCTGCACATTCTCCCCGTGTCGGTGTGGGTTTCCCCTGGGTGCACTGGTTTCCTCCCACAGTCCAAAGATGTGCAGGTCTGGTGGAGTTACGGAAGCGTGGTGGGGGAAGTGGGCTTCGGTAGGGTGCACTTTCAGAGGGCAGGTATAACATCGAAGGGCCGAATGGCCTCCTTCTGCACAGTGGGGATTCTATGATAATTGATCCCATCCACTCGTACACACAAGCAGGCAGAGAACATCAAGTGGCTCGACGGCCTTTCGTTCACTGTTTCCCACGCATCTCGGCCACCCGGAGGGTCAACATTCAGCAATATTTAAGCCCAAATTGGGAAATAGTAGCGCCGCTTTCTGAGGACGAGTCTGGCCTAAGACTGCCTGAAATTCCGTGTCCCACAGTCTCTGGCAGACCCCATTAGCGCGGTTCAGAAAGATGCACAACATCAGCAACGCCGAACCGATTAATTGTATTGAGTCAGCACCTTCTTTCCAATCCCTGCACGACCATATATCACCGCCCCCAAGAAAAACACCAGACACATTGCCCCCTCCCCCAAACCTTCCAAGAATCTCTCTATGCCCCACAACCCTCTGAAATATCTGCATTCCATCTAATACTGGAGCATTGAACATTCCTGGTTTTTATCACTGTTCCAATGGTGCCCCCTGTTGGACGGTGCGGAAGCTCAGGAACTCCCACCCTCTCTTCCAATTCCGTGCTCCACCTCTACCTCGCTTTCCTCTTGTCAGCCACTTAGGAAAATATTATACCTTTTACCAAGCTTTGTGATCTGACGGTGTGCCTCCATTTAGGCCTTGTTTTCATACTTTGTTTTCTTTTAAAATCCCATGGGAAGCGCCGAGTTCCCAGGTTCGACCCCGGCTCTGGGTCACTGTCCCCGTGGAGTTTGCACATTCTCCCCGTGTCTGTGTGGGTTTCGCCCCCCACAGCCCAAAAAGATGTACAGGGTAGGTGGATCGGCTAAATTGCTCCTTAATTGGAAAAAATGAATTGGGTACTCTAAATTTATTTTTTTTTTAAATCCCATGGGACGTTTAATTGAGTGAAAGTTGATGCGCAGATAAAGGGACGGGCGTTTACATTGTGACCCAGGGCAAAGCTCTAGCGATTCAGGTTCGAATCCCGTCACGGCAAATGGTGACATTTAAATTCCATAAAAATCTGGTATTAAAAGGCTAAGGACTCATCTGGTTCATTGAAGTCCTCATTGAAGGGAAGGAAATCTCCGTCCTTAATCCACAGCAATGTTATTGAATCTGAAATGCCCTCAGTGATGGGCAATAAATAGCTGGCCCCACATCTCAGGAACGAATCATAAACTAAAAGAGGATGGTATAGGATATATAACAGATTAATAGTCTGATGCTGCATCGACTGAGCTTTCTGTGTTCTAAAATTAACATAGGTCCAACTGGGACTCGAATCCTTACTCCAGTCATATAAACAGCCAGGTGGGGAGCTCGTTGGTTCCGTGGTGTAGTGGTTATCACGTAAGCATTAGACGCAGAAAGTCCCAGGTTCGACCTCCAGTGGTATCGTTGCTGCTTTTGGACAAGTTGTGACCAATTGAATTTCCATGTGAATAGAAATAAAATCACGAAAGAGAAAATGCTGGAAAATCTCAGAAAGTCTGGCAGCATCTGTAGGAAGAGCAAAGAGGTAACGTTTCGAGCTCCAAGACTCTTTGACAAAGCGAACAGACAGAGGAAGCGGGAAATATTTATACTGTGGAGTGAGAAGGAAAGATGAGCCATAGCCACAGAAACCCAGGGAAACCGGGTGCTAATAGCCACAGAAACCCAGGGGACAGAGTGCAGAATGTCTTTGAATTAAGAACACAAAGTGAAATGTATTTAAATATAAATGTGATGGAATTTATTGGAACATAACAAAGAGGTTTAACTGAACAGCAGCAACGGACAGATCCAAAGAGCATCCTTTATTGGGACTGGATGAAATTCAATTTCTGATCATGTCGGAATTCAGATTCAACTCGCCAAAAAGCTCAAAATCAGCAAAAAAATGATAATAAATCAGCATAACCCAAATATTTCAGGGATCAATCTGAAAGCGATGGGCAGAGATTTCTCCTTGTAATGATGGTATTATTCACACAAAGGAGAATAGATGAAGCCTTGAACCCCGTGGAATGCAAAGGTGACGGTCCTTGGCTGGAAAATTGGATTGGAACAGACAGGGGTATGAGGGGTAGCAGTGGCACAATGGGCCGATGGGCTTCTTTCCCAGTGGATTCACTCGATGGGTTCACGTCAGCATTTATCATTGGGATCTGAAATTGGGATTAAAAGTCTGATGCTCTACCAACTGAGCTATCCGGGCTGTGAGTGATGCCGCCTATAGTGACCGCATTCCCCCTTCGCTGTTGCTCCTCTCGCTCCGCTGATGCCCCTCTTTCCTCTGCTTATGCTGTGCCTCTCCTCCAGAACAAACAGCTGGTTCCTTTGCCCAGCGCCACTCTCTGAATCCGGACAGCATATCAGCAGCTCCGCCTCTGGATTCAGGGCGAGGTCAGAGCTGTGCTGCTCTTTGGCGCTTCAATCTGATACTCCACCCACCGAGTCCCTTTCCTGGAGACTGGTTATTCGCAGTTGGGTTTGGGACAGTCACTTCCTGACTCTCAATGACTCAACATTCTGACTCAAGGTTCGCTGCGTCCAGCACGCTTGCTTCAAAACTGTTCTTTACAAAAGCGAAACCTCCCCTTGGCCTAACAACCTCCGCGCCATACCGGCCTCCACGAACAGGCGCCGGAATGTGGTGACTAGGGGCTATTCACAGTAACTTCATTGAAGCCTACTTGTGACAATAAGCGATTTTCATTTCATTTTCATTTCATTAAACACTCTTTCATTTTGAGTCTTTGTCGAGAATTGCCTGACTCAAAATGAAAGAATTGGGCACAATCAGCTGAACGCGACTTTGTGGGACACTCAAAGAGGTTATACAGAAAGTCAGGTTTTGACAGCTGATCCATTCCATTCAAAGAGACGCTCAACAAAGGTTCCGGAGCGATGCAACAATCACAAACCCTAGTCATGTAAGGAGAGTAGCTGCCGCTAGCTGGTTCCGTGGTGTAGTGGTTATCACGTTTGCTTTACACGCAGCAGGTCCTGGGTTCGAGCCTCACGGGGACCATTGCTGCTTTTGGACATGTTGTGACCAATTGAATTTCCATCTGAACAGAAATACAACCACGAAAAAGAAATTGCTGGAAAATCTGAGCAAGTCTGGCAGCATCTGCAGGGAGAGCAAAGAGCTAACGTTCCGAGTCCAATGACTCTTTGACAAAGCTAACAGATAGAGAAAGTGGGAAATATTTATACTGTGGAGTGAGAAAGAAAGACGAGCCAAAGCCACAGAAACCCATGGAAACCGGGTGCGAATGGCCACAGAAACCCAGGGGACAGAGTGCAGAATGGCTTTGAATTCAGAAAACAAAGTGAAATGTATTTAAATATAAATGTGATGGAATTTATTGGAACATAACAATGAGGTTTAACTGAACAGCAGCAACGGACAGATCCAAAGAACATCCTTTATTAAGACTGGATGAAATTCAATTGCTGATCATGTCGGAATTCAGATTCAACTCGCCTAAAAGCTCAAAATCAGCAAAAAAATGATAATAAATCAGCATAACGCAAATATTTCAGGGACCAATCTGAAAGCGATGGGCAGAGATTTCTCCTTGTAATGATGGTATTATTCACACAAAAGAGAATAGATGAAATCCTGAATCCCGTGGAATGCAAAGGCGAAGGTCCTTGGCTGGAAACTGGGATTGGAACATACAGGGGTTTGAGGGGTAGCAGACGCACAATGCGCCGATGGGCTTCTTTCCCTGTGGATTCACTCGACGAGTTCAGGTCAGCGTCGATCATTGGGATTTAAGAAGATCGCCCGAACAAGCCCTTGTACCTGGACCCTCAGATTAAAAGTTTGATGCTCTACAGACTGAGCTGCCCGGGCTGCGAGTGGCGGCGTCTATAGTGACCGCATTCCCTCTTCGCTTTTGCTCCTCTCGCTCCGCTGTTGCCCCTCTTTCCTCTGCTTATGCTGTGCCTCTCTTCCAGAACAAACAGCTGCTTCCTTTGCCCTGCGCCACTCTCTGAATCCGGACAGCATATCAGCAGCTCCGACTCTGAATTCAGGGCGAGTTTAGAGCTGTGCTGCTCTTCGGCGCTTCACTCCGATACTCCGCCCACCGAGTCCCTTTGCTGGTGACTGGTTATTCCCAGATGGGTTTGGGACAGTCGCTTCCTGACTCTCAATGACTTAACATTCTGCCTCAAGGTTCGCTGCGTCCAGCACGCTTGCTTCAAAACGGTTCTTTACAAAAGCAAAACCTCCCCTTTGCCTAACAACTTCCGCCCCGGACCGGCCTCCCCGAAAAGGCACCGGAATGTGGTGACTAGGGGCTTTTCACAGTAACTTCATTGAAGCCTACTTGTGACAATAAGCGATTTTCATTTCATTTTCATTTAATTAAACGCTCTTTCATTTTGAGTCTTTTTCGAGAATTGCCTGACTCAAAGAGAAAAAATTGGGCACAATCAGCTGAACGTGACTTTGTGGACACGCAAACATGTTATACAGCAAGTCAGGTGTTGACAGCTGATCCATTCCCATCAAATCGACGCTTTACAAAGGTTCCGGATCGATGGAACAATCACAAACTCCAGTCATATAAGGAGCGTAGCTGCCGCCAGCTGGTTCAATAGTATAGTGGTTATCACGTCTGCTTTACACGCAGCTGGTCCTGCTTTCGAGCCCCAATGGAACCATTGCTGCTTTTGGACCAGTTGTGACCAATTGAATTTCCATGTGAACAGAAAGACAACCACGAAAGAGGAAATGCTGTAAAATCTCAGCAAGTCTGGCAGCATCTACAGGGAGAGCTAAGAGCGCACGTTTCGAGTCCGATGAGTCTTTGTCAAAGCTAACAGACAGAGAAAGTGGGAAATATTTATACTGTGGAGGGAGAAAGAAAGGTGAGCCATAGCCACAGAAATCCAAGGAAACCGGGTGCTAATGGCCACAGAAACCCAGAGGACAGTGTGCAGAATGGCTTTGAATGAAGAAAACAAATTGAAATGTATTTAAATATAAATGTGATGGAATATAACAATGAGGCTTAACTGAACAGCAGCGATGGACAGATCCAAAGAGCATCCTTCATTGGGACTGGATGAAATTCAATTTCTGATTATAGAATCATAGAATCATAGAAGTTTACAGCATGGAAACAGGCCCTTCAGCCCAACCAGTCCATGCCGCCCAGTTTTTACCATTAAGCTAGTCCCAGTTGCCCGCACTTGGCGCATAACCCTCTATACCCATCTTGCCCATGTAACTATCTAAATGCTTTTTAAAAGACACAATTGTACCCGCCTCTACTACTACCTCTGGCAGCACATTCCAGACACTCACTGCCCTCTGAGTGAAGAAATTGCCCCTCTGGGCCCTTCTGAATCTCTCCCCTCTCACCTTAAACCTATGCCCTCTAGTTTTAGACTCCCCTACCTTTGGGAAAATATGTTGACTATCTACCTTATCTATGCCCCTCATTATTTTATAGACCTCTATAAGATCACCCCTAAGCCTCCTACGCTCCAGGGAAAAAAGTCCCAGTCTATCCAGCCTCTCCTTATAACTCAAACCATCAAGTCCCGGTAACATCCTAGTAAATCTTTTCTGCACTCTTTCTAGTTTAATAATATCCTTTCTATAATAGGGTGACCAGAACTGCACACAGTATTCCAAGTGTGGTCGTACCAATGTCTTGTACAACTTCAACAAGACGTCCCAACTCCTGTATTCAATGTACTGACCAATGAAACCAAGCATGCCCAATGCCTTCTTCACCACCCTGTCCACCTGCGACTCCACCTTCAAGGAGCTATGAACCTGTACTCCTAGATCTCTTTGTTCTGTAACTCTCCCCAACGCCATACCATTAACTGAGTAGGTCCTGGCCTGATTCGATCTGCCAAAATGCATCACCTCACATTTATCTAAATTAAACTCCATCTGCCATTCATCGGCCCACTGGCCTAATTGATCAAGATCCGGTTGCAATCCTAGATACCCTTCTTCACTATCCACTGTGCCACCAATCTTGGTGTCATCTGCAAACTTACTAACCAGGCCTCCTAAATTCTCATCCAAATCATTAATATAAATCACAAATAACAGTGGACCCAGCACCGATCCCTGAGGCACACCACTGGTCACAGGCCTCCAGTTTGAAAAACAACCCTCTACAACCACCCTCTGTCTTCTGTCGTCCAGCCAATTTTGAATCCAATTGGCAACCTCACCCTGGATCCCGTGAGCTTTAACCTTCTGCAACAACCTACCATGCGGTACCTTGTCAAAGGCTTTGCTCAAGTCCATGTAGACAACGTCTACTGCACTGCACTCATCTACCTTCTTGTTCACCCCCACAATAAACTCAATCAAATTTGTGAGACATGATTTTCCACGCACAAAGCCATGCTGACTGCCCCAAATCCGTCCTTGCCTCTCTAAATGCTTGTAGATCCTGTCTCCAAGAATACCTTCTAGCAACTTACCTACTACAGACGTTAGGCTCACCGGTCTGTAGTTCCCAGGCTTTTCCTGCTGCCCTTCTTAAACAAGGGCACAACATTCGCGACTCTCCAATCTTCAGGCACCTCACCTGTGGCTGCCGATGAATCAAATATCTCTGTTAGGGGACCCGCAATTTCCTCCCTAGCCTCCCACAACATCCTGGGATACATTTCATCAGGTCCCGGGGATTTATCTACCTTGATGCGCTTTAAGGCATCCAGCACCTCCTCCTCTGTAATATGCACACTTCTCAAGACATCACTATTTATTTCCCTTAGTTTCCTAACATCCATGCCTTTCTCCACCGTGAATACTGATGAGAAATATTCATTCAGGGTCTCACCCAACTCTTGTTGCTCTGCACATAGATGCCCTTGTTGATCCTTAAGAGGCCCTACTCTGTCCCTAGTTACTCTATTTCCCTTTATGTATCTGTAGACGCTCTTTGGATTCTCCTTTGCATTATTTGCCAAAGCAATTTCATGTCCCCTTTTTGCCCTCCTGATTTCCCTCTTAACTCTATTTCGACAATCTCTATACTCTTCAAGGGATCCACTTCATCCCAGTTGTTTATGTACGTCATATGCCTCCTTCTCCTTTTGAGAGTCTCAATATCTCGAGTAATCCAGGGTTCCCTACTTCTACCAGCCTTGCCCTTCACTCGAAAGGGAATGTGCTTACCCTGAACCCTGGTGAACACATTTTTAAAAGCCTCCCATTTACCAGCCGTCCCTTTGCCTGCCAACAGTCTCTCCCAATCTACCTCTGAAAGTTCCTGTCTGATAACATCAAAATTGGCCTTGCCCCAATTAAGAATTTTAACTCTTGGGCCAGACCTATCATTCTCCATGGCTATCTTAAAACTAATGGAGTTATGGTCACTTGTCCCAAAGTGACCCCTCACTAACACTTCTGTCACTTGCCCTTCCATATTTCCCAGACGAGGTCAAGTTTTGCCCCCTCTCTAGTCGGTCCATCCACATACTGAATGAGAAATTCCTCCTGAATACACTCAACAAAATTCCCTCCATCCAAGCCCCTAATGCTTTGGCTGTCCCAGTCAATGTTGGGAAAGTTAAAGTCCCCTACTATTACTGCCCTATTTTTCTTGCAGCTATCTCCTTACATATTTGGTCCTCAATTTCCCGCTGATTATTTGGGAGCCTATAGTACAGTCCTATCAAGGTGATCTCTCCCTTCTTATTTTTCAGTTCCACCCATCTAGACTCAGTGGGCGAACACTCGGATATATCCCCTCTAAGTACTGCCGTGATGTTCTCCCAAATCAAAAACGCCACTCCCCCTCCTCTCTTACCTCCTGTTCTATCCTTTCTACAGCATCTGTACCCCGGAACATTGAGCTGCCAGTCCTGCCCCTCCCTTAGCCATGTTTCAGTCATAGCTATAATATCCCAGTCCCATGTGCCCATCCATGCCTTGAGTTCATCCGCTTTGCCCGTCAGGCCCCTTGCATTGAAATAAATGCAGTTTAATGTAGACTTTACCTGCTCTCTGCCCTGCTTTCTCTGGTCATGCTTTACACACTCTCCCTTCCTGCCTTTTGTTTCCGTCCCCACTGACTTCCTACATCGGTTCCCACCCCCCTGCCACATTAGTTTTAACCCTCCCCAACTGCACTAGCAAACTAGCAATCCTGTCAGAATTCAGATTCAACGCGCCTAAAAGCTCAAAATCAGCAAAAAAAATGATAATAAATCAGCATAACGCAAATATTTCAGGGATCAATCTGAAAGCGATGGGCAGAGATTTCTCCTTGTAATGATGGTATTATTCACACAAAGGAGAATTGTTGAAACCTTGAACCCCGTGGAATGCAAAGGCGCCGGTCCTTGGCTGGAAACTGGGATTGGAACAGACAGGGGTTTGAGGGGTTTAAAACCACTTACCTTTACAGGAGCAGCCCTTTGGATTTCGGCGGCAGCGGTGCGCAGGGGCCCTGTGGGAGGTGAGTAGCGACTTTAAAAAGCCTTACCTGGTTCCCTGTCTGTTCTTTTCTGTTTTATTTGTTTTTATATAAGGCGGGAACCGGAAGTTCGACCGGCGGACCTCTAGGAAGTCCCCCCCCCCCCAACCAATTAATTCTGGTGGAGAAGAAACCCGAGACACTGCACGTGTAGTTTCTCCCACCCGCCCTCCTCCTCTAAGCTAATAATAAGACCCATTGGTGTAAAGTAAGTGCCATATTATATTATTACTATATTATTAGCATTGTGCAGGTCAAGGTTCGGAGGTGGAGGAGCAGTCTCTGTCAGCGAGAGAACCTGAGAACATCTAAGACACTCAGAAGGTAAGAAGGTAAGTAAGTGATTTTTACTTATTTTTACTTTTATACCTTTTTTCAAATTGTGTGTGTCGGGGAAGGAAACTGAAGTGACATCACAGAGATGCTGTGGCCAGAGTGGCTGGTTGGGATTCTACCCTAAATTTTAAAAAAAATTTGAGTATTTGGTAACTAATTAAACATAATAACTTAATTATAATTTAGAGGGATATCTAAGACAGAGATCGGAGAGTACTATAGTTAGCTATCGCATTTCTATTAGAAATCTAGTGCTAGGAAACAGATCGTTGACAGTAACTTTGAAATTTAAAAACAAATATTTTTTTAAAAAAAGACAAATTTTAATTTTAATTAATTGACGCAATGTCAGTTAGAGGGGTGCTGTGCTCTGACTGAGATGTGCAGGTCCGGGAGGCTTCCAGCGTCCCGGGTGTCTTCATCTGCAGAAAGTGCACCCAACTGGAGCTCCTCACAGACCGCATGGTTCGGTTGGGGAAGCAATTGGATGCACTTCGGAGCATGCAGGTGGCGGAAAGCGTCATAGATCGCAGTTATGTAAATGTGGTCACACCCAAGGTGCAGGCAGAGAAATGGGTGACCACCAGAAAGGGCAGGCAGTCAGTGCAGGAATCCCCTGTGGTTGTCCCCCTCTCGAACAGATATACCCCTTTGGATACTGTCGGGGGGATAGCCTATCAGGGGAAAACAGCAGCAGGCAGAGCAGTGGCACCACGGCTGGCTCTGATGTTCAGAAGGGAGGGTCAAAGCGCAGAATAGTAATAGGGGACTCTATAGTCAGGGGCACAGATAGGCGCTTCTGTGGACGTGAAAGAGACTCCAGGATGGTATGTTGCCTCCCTGGTGCCAGGGTCCAGGATGTCTCCGAACGGGTAGAGGGCATCCTGAAGGGGGAGGGCAAACAGGCAGAGGTCGTTGTACATATTGGTACTAACGACATAGGCAGGAAGGGGCATGAGGTCCTGCAGCAGGAGTTCAGGGAGCTAGGCAGAAAATTAAAAGACAGGACCTCGAGGGTTGTAATCTCGGGATTACTCCCTGTGCCACGTGCCAGTGAGGCTAGAAATAGGAAGATAGAGCAGATAAACACGTGGCTAAACAGATGGTGTAGGAGGGAGGGTTTCCATTATCTAGACCACTGGGAGCTCTTCCGGGGCAGATGTGACCTGTATAACAAGGACGGGTTGCATCTAAACCGGAGAGGCATAAATATCCTGGCCGCGAGGTTTGCTAGTGTCACACGGGAGGGTTTAACTAGTATGGCAGGGGGTGGGCACGGGAGCAATAGGTCAGAAGGTGAGAGCATTGAGGGAGAACTAGGGAATCGGGACAGTGTGGCTCTGAGGCAGAGAAGACGGGGAGAAGTTGCTGAACACAGCGGGCCTGGTGGCCTGAAGTGCATATGTTTTAATGCAAGGAGCATTACGGGTAAGGCAGATGAACTTAGAGCTTGGATTAGTACTTGGAACTATGATGTTGTTGCCATTACAGAGACCTGGTTGAGGGAGGGGCAGGTTTGGCAGCTAAAAGTTCCAGGATTTAGATGTTTCAGGCGGGATAGACGGGGATGTAAAAGGGGAGGTGGAGTTGCGCTACTTGTTCGGGAGAATATCACAGCTGTACTGCGAGAGGACACCTCAGAGGGCAGTGAGGCTATATGGGTAGAGATCAGGAATAAGAAGGGTGCAGTCACAATGTTGGGGGTATACTACAGGCCTCCCAACAGCCAGCGGGAGATAGAGGAGCACATAGGTAGACAGATTTTGGAAAAGAGTAAAAACAACAGGGTTGTGGTGATGGGAGACTTCAACTTCCCCAATATTGACTGGGACTCACTTAGTGCCAGGGGCTTAGACGGGGCGGAGTTTGTAAGGAGCATCCAGGAGGGCTTCTTAAAACAATATGTAGACAGTCCAACTAGGGAAGGGGCGGTACTGGACCTGGTATTGGGGAATGAGCCCGGCCAGGTGGTAGATGTTTCAGTAGGGTAGCATTTCGGTAACAGTGACCACAATTCAGTAAGTTTTAAAGTACTGGTGGACAAGGATAAGAGTGGTCCGAGGATGAATGTGCTAAATTGGGGGAAGGCAAATTATAACAATATTAGGCGGGAACTGAAGAACATAGATTGGGGGCGGATGTTTTAGGGCAAATCAACATCTGACATGTGGGAGGCTTTCAAGTGGCAGTTGAAAGGAATACAGGACCGGCATGTTCCTGTGAGGAAGAAAGATAAATACGGCAATTTTCGGGAACCTTGGATGACGAGTGATATGGTAGGCCTCGTCAAAAAGAAAAAGGAGGCATTTGTCAGGGCTAAAAGGCTGGGAACAGACGAAGCCTGCGTGGAATATAAGGAAAGTAGGAAGGAACTTAAGCATGGAGTCAGGATGGCTAGAAGGGGTCACGAAAAGTCTTTGGCAAATAGGGTTAAGGAAAATCCCAAGGCATTTTACACGTGCATAAAAAGCAAGAGGGTAGCCAAGGAAAGGGTTGGCCCACTGAAGGATAGGCAAGGGAATCTATGTGTGGAGCCAGAGGAAATGGGTGAGGTACGAAATGAATACTTTGCATCAGTATTCACCAAAGAGAAGGAATTGGTAGATGTTGAGTCTGGAGAAGGGGGTGTGGATAGCCTGGGTCACATTGTGATCCAAAAAGACGAGGTGTTGGTGTCTTAAAAAATATTAAGGTCGATAAGTCCCCAGGGCCTGATGGGATCTACCCCAGAATACTGAAGGAGGCTGGGGTGGAAATTGCTGAGGCCTTGACAGAAATCTTTGGATCCTTGCTGTCTTCAGGGGATGTCCCGGAGGACTGGAGAATAGCCAATGTTGTTCCTCTGTTTAAGAAGGGTAGCAAGGATAATCCCGGTAACTACAGGCCGGTGAGCCTTACTTCAGTGGTAGGGAAATTACTGGAGAGAATTCTTTGAGGCAGGATCTACTCCCATTTGGAAGCAAATGGACGTATTAGTGAGAGGCAGCACGGTTTTGTGAAGGGGAGGTCGTGTCTCACTAACTTGATAGAGTTTTTCGAGGAGGTCACTAAGATGATTGATGCAGGTAGGGCAGTAGATGTTATCTATATGGACTTCAGTAAGGCCTTTGACAAGGTCCCTCATGGTGTACTAGTACAAAAGGTGAAGTCACACGGGATCAGGGGTGAGCTGGCAAGGTGGATACAGAACTGGCTAGGCCATAGAAGGCAGAGAGTAGCAATGGAGGGATGCTTTTCTAATTGGAGGGCTGTGACCAGTGGTGTTCCACAGGGATCAGTGCTGGGACCTTTGCTCTTTGTAGTGTATATAAATGATTTGGAGGAAAATGTAACTGGTCTGATTAGTAAGTTTGCAGACGACACAAAGGTTAGTGGAATTGCGGATAGCGATGAGGACTGTCGGAGGATACAGCAGGATTTAGATTGTCTGGAGACTTGGGCGGAGAGATGACAGATGGAGTTTAATCCGGACAAATGTGAGGTAATGCATTTTGGAAGGTCTAATGCAGGTAGGGAATATACAGTGAATGGTAGAACCCTCAAGAGTATTGAAAGTCAAAGAGATCTAGGAGTACAGGTCCACAGGTCATTGAAAGGGGCAACACAGGTGGAGAAGGTAGTCAAGAAGGCATACGGTATGCTTACCTTCATTGGCCGGGGCATTGAGTATAAGAATTGGCAAGTCATGTGGCAGCTGTATAGAACCTTAGTTAGGCCACACTTGGAGTAAAGTGTTCAATTCTGGTCGCCACACTACCAGAAGGATGTGGAGGCTTTAGAGAGGGTGCAGAAGAGATTTACCAGAATGTTGCCTGGTATGGAGGGCATTAGCTATGAGGAGCGATTGAATAAACTCGGTTTGTTCTCACTGAATCGAAGGAGGTTGAGGGGAGACCTGATAGAGGTATTTAAAATTATGAGGGGCACAGAGAGAGTGGATAGTCAGAGAGGCTTTTCCCCAGGGTAGAGGGGTCAATTACTAGGGGGCATAGGTTTAAGGTGAGAGGGGCAAGGTTTAGAGTAGATATACGAGGCAGGTTTTTTACGCAGAGTGTAGTGGGTGCCTGGAACTCGCTACCGGAGGAGGTAGTGGAAGCAGGGACGATAGGGACATTTAAGGGGCATCTTGACAAATATATGAATACGATGGGAATAGAAGGATACGGACACAGGAAGTGTAGAAGATTGTAGTTTAGCCGGGCAGCATGGTCGGTACGGGCTTGGAGGGCCTGTTCCTGTGCTGTACATTTCTTTGTTCTTTGTTCTTTGTTGGGTAGCAGAGGCAAAATGGGTCGATGGGCTTCTTTCCCAGTGGATTCTCTCGATAAGTTCAGGTCAGCGTCGATCATTGGGATTTAAAATGATCGCCCGAACAGGGACTTGAACCCGGGACCCTTAGATTAAAAGCCAGATGCTCTACCGATTGAGCTATCCGGGCTAGGTGTCATAACGCCTGTAGTAACCGCATTCCCTCTTCGCTGTTGCTCCTCTCGCTCCATTGTTGCCCCTCTTTCCTCTGCTTGTGCTGTGCCTCTCCTCCAGAACAAACAGCTGCTTCCTTTGCCCTGCGCCACTATCTGAATCCGGACAGCATATCAACAGCTCCGCCTCTGGATTCAGGGCGAGTTCAGAGCTGTGCTGCTCTTTGGCGCTTCACTCCGATACTCCGCCCACCGACTCCCTTTCCTGGTGACTGGGTATTCCCAGTTGGGTTTGGGACAGTCACTTCCTGACTCTCAATGACTCAACATTCTGACTCAAGGTTCGCTGCTACCAGCACGCTTGCTTCAAAACTGTTCTTTACAAAAGCGAAACCTCCCCTTTGCCTAACAACTTCCGCGCCGTACCGGCCTCCCCGAACAGGCGCCGGAATATGGTGACTAGGGGCTATTCACAGTAACTTCATTGAAGCCGACTCGTGACAATAAGCGATTTTCATTTCATTTTTATTTCATTAAATGCTCTTTCATTTTGAGTCTTTTTCGACAATTGCCTGATTCAAAAAGGAAATGTGGGCACAATCAGCTGAACGCGACTTTGTGGGACACGCAAAAATGTTATACAGCAAATCAGGTGTTGACAGCTTATTCATTCCCATCAAATTGACGCTTTACAAAGGTTCCGGAGCGATGGAACAATCACAATCTCCAGTCATATAAGGAGTGTAGCTGCCGCCTGCTGGATCCATGGTGTAGTGGTTATCACGCCTGCTTTACAGGCAGCAGGTCCAGTTGACACATTGCTCATTTTGGACAAGTTGCGACAAATAGCATTTCCATGTAAACAGAAATACTACCACGAAAGATAAAATGCTGGAAAATCTCGCACGTCTGGCAGCATCTGTCGGGAGAGCAAAGAGCTAACGTTTCGAGTCCGATGACTCTTTGACAAAGCTCACAGACAGAGAAAGTGGGAAATATTTATACTGTGGAGTGAGGAAGAAAGATGAGCCATAGCCACAGAAACTCAGGGAAACCGGGTGCTAATGGCCACAGAAACCCAGGGCACAGAGTGCAGAATGGCTTTGAATTAAGAAAACAAAGTGAAATGTATTTAAATATAAATGTGATGGAATTCATTGGGACATAACAATGAGGTTTAACTGAACAGCAGCAACGGACAGATCCAAAGATCATCCTTTATTGGGACTGGATGAAATTCATTTTCTGATCATGTCGGGATTCAGATTCAACTCGCCTAAAAGCTCAAAATCAACAAAAAAATGAGAATATTCAGCATAACGCAAATATTTCAGGGATCAATCTTAAAGCGATGGGCAGAGATTTCTCCTTGTAATGATGGTATTATTCACACAAAAGAGAATAGATGAATCCTTGAACCCCGTGGAATGCAAAGGCGACGGACCTTGGCTGGAAACTGGGATTGGAACAGACAGGGGTTTGAGGGGGAAAGAGGCACAATGGGCCGATGGGCTTCTTTTTAAGTGGATTCACACTATGGTTTCACGTCAGCATCGATCATTGGGATCTAAAATGATCGCTTGTACAGGGGTTTGAACCCTGGACCCTCAGATTAAAAGTCTGACGTTCTATCAACTGAGCTATCCGGGCTGCGACTAACGCTGTTTGCAGTGACCGGATTCCCCCTTCGCTGTTGTTCCTCTCGCTCCGCTGTTGCCCCTCTTTCCTCTTCTTATGCTGTGCCTCTCCTCCAGAACAAACAGCTGCCTCCTTTGCCCTGCGCCACTCTCTGAATCCGGACAGCATATCAGCAGCTCCGCCTCTGGATTCACGGCGAGTTCTGAGCTGTGCTGCCCTTCGGCGCTTCACTCCGATACACCGCCCACCGAGTCCCTTTCCTGGAGACTGGTTATTCCCAGTTGGGTTGGGGACAGTCACCTCCTGACTCTCAATGACTCAACATTCTGACTCAAGGTTCGCTGTATCCAGCACGCATGCTTCAAATCTGTTCTTTACAAAAGCGAAACCTCCCATTTGCCTAACAACTTCCGCGCCGTCCCGGCCTCCTCGGACAGGGGCCGGAATGTGGTGACTAGGGGCTTTTCACAGTAACTTAATTTAAGCCTACTTGTGACAATGAGCGATTTTCATTTCATTTTCATTTCATTGAACGCTCTTTCATTTTGAGTCTTTTTGGAGAATTGCCTGACTCAAAGAGAAAAAATTGGGCACAATCAGCTGAACGCGACTTTGTGGGACACGCAAACATGTTATACAGCAAGTTAGGTGTTGACAGATGATCCATTCCCATCAAATCGATGCTTTACAAAGGTTCCGGAGCGATGGAACAATCACAAACTCCAGTCATATAAGGAGACGAGTAGCCGCCAGCTGGTTCCATGGTGTAGAGGTTATCACGTCTGCCTTATACGCCGCAGTTCCTGGGTTCCAGCCCAATGGAACCATTGCTGCCTTTGGACAAGTTGTCACCAATTGAATTTCCCTGTGAACAGAAATACAACCACGAAAGAGGAAATGCTGGAAAATCTCAGCAAGTCTGACAGCATCGAGAGGGAGAGCAAAGGGCTAACGTTTCGAGTCCATTGACTCTTTGTCAAAGCTAACAGACAGAGAAAGTGGGAAATATTTATACTGTGGAGTGAGAAAGAAAGATGAGCTATATCCACAGAAACCCAGGGAAACCGGGTGCTAATGGCCACAGAAACCCAGGGGACAGAATGCAGAATGGCTTTGAATTAAGAAAACAAAGTGAAATGTATTTAAATATAAATGTGATGGAACTTATTGGAACATAACAATGAGGTTTAACTGAACAGCAGCAACGGACAGATCCAAAGGGCATCCTTTATTGGGACTGGATGAAATTCAATTGCTGATCATCTCGGAATTCAGATTCAACTCGCCTAAAAGCTCAAAATCAGCAAAAAAAAATGATAATAAATCAGCATAACGCAAATATTTCAGGGATCAATCTGAAAGTGATGGGCAGAGATTTCTCCTTGTAATGATGGTATTATTCACACAAAAGAGAATAGATGAAACCTCGAACCCCGTGGAATGCAAAGGCGACGGACCTTGGCTGGAAACTGGGATTGGAACAGACAGGGGTTTGAGGGGGAAAGAGGCACAATGGGCCGATGGGCTTCTTTTTAAGTGGATTCACACTATGGTTTCACGTCAGCATCGATCATTGGGATCTAAAATGATCGCTTGTACAGGGGTTTGAACCCTGGACAATCAGATTAAAAGTCTGACGTTCTATCAACTGAGCTATCCGGGCTGCGACTAACGCTGTTTGCAGTGACCGGATTCCCCCTTCGCTGTTGTTCCTCTCGCTCCGCTGTTGCCCCTCTTTCCTCTTCTTATGCTGTGCCTCTCCTCCAGAACAAACAGCTGCCTCCTTTGCCCTGCGCCACTCTCTGAATCCGGACAGCATATCAGCAGCTCCGCCTCTGGATTCACGGCGAGTTCTGAGCTGTGCTGCCCTTCGGCGCTTCACTCCGATACACCGCCCACCGAGTCCCTTTCCTGGAGACTGGTTATTCCCAGTTGGGTTGGGGACAGTCACCTCCTGACTCTCAATGACTCAACATTCTGACTCAAGGTTCGCTGTATCCAGCACGCATGCTTCAAATCTGTTCTTTACAAAAGCGAAACCTCCCATTTGCCTAAAACTTCCGCGCCGTCCCGGCCTCCTCGGACAGGGGCCGGAATGTGGTGACTAGGGGCTTTTCACAGTAACTTAATTTAAGCCTACTTGTGACAATGAGCGATTTTCATTTCATTTTCATTTCATTGAACGCTCTTTCATTTTGAGTCTTTTTGGAGAATTGCCTGACTCAAAGAGAAAAAATTGGGCACAATCAGCTGAACGCGACTTTGTGGGACACGCAAACATGTTATACAGCAAGTTAGGTGTTGACAGATGATCCATTCCCATCAAATCGATGCTTTACAAAGGTTCCGGAGCGATGGAACAATCACAAACTCCAGTCATATAAGGAGACGAGTAGCCGCCAGCTGGTTCCATGGTGTAGAGGTTATCACGTCTGCCTTATACGCCGCAGTTCCTGGGTTCCAGCCCAATGGAACCATTGCTGCTTTTGGACAAGTTGTCACCAATTGAATTTCCCTGTGAACAGAAATACAACCACGAAAGAGGAAATGCTGGAAAATCTCAGCAAGTCTGACAGCATCGAGAGGGAGAGCAAAGGGCTAACGTTTCGAGTCCATTGACTCTTTGTCAAAGCTAACAGACAGAGAAAGTGGGAAATATTTATACTGTGGAGTGAGAAAGAAAGATGAGCTATATCCACAGAAACCCAGGGAAACCGGGTGCTAATGGCCACAGAAACCCAGGGGACAGAATGCAGAATGGCTTTGAATTAAGAAAACAAAGTGAAATGTATTTAAATATAAATGTGATGGAACTTATTGGAACATAACAATGAGGTTTAACTGAACTGCAGCAACGGACAGATCCAAAGGGCATCCTTTATTGGGACTGGATGAAATTCAATTGCTGATCATCTCGGAATTCAGATTCAACTCGCCTAAAAGCTCAAAATCAGCAAAAAAATGATAATAAATCAGCATAACGCAAATATTGCAGGGATCAATCTGAAAGCGATGGGCAGAGATTTCTCCTTGTAATGATGGTATTATTCACACAAAAGAGAAGAGATGAAACATTGAAACCCGTGGAATGCAAAGTCGACGGACCTTGGCTGGAAACTGGGATTGGAACAGACAGGGGTTTGATGGGTAGCAGAGGCACAATGGGCCGATGGGCTTCATTTGAAGTCGATTCACTCGATGGGTTCACGTCAGCATCGATCTTTAGGATCTAAAATGACCGCCCGAACAGGGGCTTGAACCCTGGACGCTCAGACCAAAGGTCAAACGCGCTACCGACTGAGCTACCCAGGCTGTGATTGACGCCGCCTGTAGTGACCGCATTCCCCCTTCGCTGTTGCTCCTCTCGCTCCGCTGTTGCCCCTCTTTCCTCTTCTTATGCTGTGCCTCTCCTCCAGAACAAACCGCTGCTTCCTTTGCCCTGCGCCACTCTCTGAATCCGGACAGCATATCAGCAGCTCCGCCTCTGGATTAAGGCCGAGTTCAGAGCTGTGCTGCTCTTCGATGCTTCACTCCGATACTCCACCCACCGAGCCCTTTTCCTGTAGACTGGTTATTCCCAGTTGGGTTTGGGACAGTCACTTCCTGACTCTCAATGACTCAACATTCTGACTCAATGTTCGCTGCCTCAAGCACGCTTGCTTCAAAACTGTTCTTCACAAAAGCGAAACCTCCCCTTTGCCGAACAACCTCCGCGCCGGGCCATTTAAACACTCTTTCATTTTGAGTCTTTATCGCGAATTGCCTGACTCAAAGAGAAAAGATTGTGCACAATCAGCTGAACGAGATTTTGTGAGATTGGCAAACATGTTATACAGCAAGTCAGGTGTTGACTGCTGATCCAATTCCCATCAAAGACACGCTTTACAAAGGTTCTGGCGCGATGGAACAATCACAAACTCCAGTCATATAAGGAGCGCAACTGCCGCCAGCTGGTTCCATGGTGTAGTGGTTATCACGTCTGCTTTACACGCAGCAGGTCTTGGCTTCGAGCCCCAGTGGAACCATTGCTGCTTTTGGACAAGTTGTGACCAATTGAATTTCCATGTGAACAGAAATTCAACCACGAAAGCGGAAATGCCGGAAAATCTCAGCAAGTCTGGCAGCATCTATAGGCAGAGCAAAGAGCTAACGTTTTGAGTCCGATGACTCTTTGTCAAAGCTAACAGACAGAGAAAGTGGGAAATATTTATACTGTGGAGTGAGAATGAAATAGGGGTCATAGCCAGAGAAACCCAGGGAAGCCGGGTTCTAATGGCCACAGAAACCAAGGGGACAGAGTGCTAATGGCAGTCCCCAGAGAGGACAAAGAATGTGAAAGGTCAAGCAGCAGAGAAACTAACATCAGAGGTTGAACTGTAGATGTGGGGGGAGGGGAAGGGGAAGCAAAGAGGACAAGGTGAAGGAACGGTGGATTAGATTGGGGGGGGGGGGATTACAAGTATATTAAAAAGAAAAAATGGTAAAAGGCAGTTAAAATGAAATGGAAACAAATGGGTTGAGGTGGGGCTGATCACCATAAGTTGTTGAATTCGATGTTCTGACCGCAAGGCTGTGGCGTGCCTCACCGGAAGATGAGATGTTGTTCCTCCAGTTTGCGTTGAGCTTCACTGGAACATTGCAGCAGGCCAAGAACAGACAGGTGGGCATGGGAGCAGAGTCTTGTGTTAAAATGGCAAGCAACAGGAAGATCAGGGTCCTGAATGTGCACAGACAGAATGCAACTAGCTTCCCGTGTCCGTGCGTTCCCAAAGCCAACGTGCTGATGGAAATCGTTCTCCTCACAAACACTATTTAATAAGCCTGCATCATGATTATTACCTGTCAGTTACTAAATATTAACTTCCTTAACCATTAGAAGTTCGCTACTTGATAACCAACTAGTATTTTTCGAAATGTTCCAACTATTGCCCTTTATCTCGTGATCCTTTCCCATCTCAAATTCCCCTTTGCATCCTGCCCCTGCCCCAACTTTCCCCCCCGACCGTTTTCCAGTCGCCAACAGGAGCCAATGTCTCACTCACGTTCTATGGTTGGTTCTGTGCGGGCACAATCGCAGTTCTCTCACACACCGCCTTTCTTAAAGGCACAAGAGCCTGCATTTGAAAAACAACGTTGGCAAAAGGTGCCACTCGCCACACCGTCAGCCATTCTGTAACCAATTACTTTATATTAGAACATTGACAAAAGATATTCTTGGCATTATAGTAGTGAGTTCTTTAAATCCATCAAACCTCCATAATCCACAATGTCAAACGACAATAACCAATAAACAAGCGCTCCATAATCTAAGCTCTCATTCAATTCCCGTGAAACTGGTTGTGGTGATGGTTTCTGAAACTCTGCAGTCCATGTGGTGTAGGTGCACACATAAAGCTGTTAGGAAGGTGGTGTGTTGGACGCTCTGGATCCGTGGAACACATACAGGCCGCCAACACTTAAAATAGTGCAACACTATTTTATGAAGTAAGAAACTGTTTAACATACTTTCACTGTGGGTGAACACGATATTAGATTGAACTAAAGACCTATGCCTTGTCCTAACCAGTCTATGCACTCAGCACACGGGGAAGGTCTGTGCTGCAGGCTGTGAGCACTGTCCAACTGGGAGGTTGCAGCTCGAAAGTGCCGGAACTCTGATGCCCCCTATCTTTATAGTGCGTGTGCTCTAACTGGTGATTGGCTGCGGTGTTGTGTGTGTTGATTGGTCCCGCTGTGTGTCCATCAGTGTGTGTGTATCTGCACCATGATATACTGATGTATATTATGACAGAAGGAAGCTCCATGATTAGCACCCAACAAGAGTGAGTGAGTGGGGATATGGTTCCAAGTGAATATGGCGCGTGTTCCTTGGAGGGGAATCTGCAGACGGCGGCGGAGTTATCAATCGGCGCTGACAATACTTGTTTTGTCAATTAACAGAATACTGCAGTTACACTTCAATACAAAGTCGGTACCTACTACCATTACAGAACGTCTCATTGCCTGCCAGGTTTCTCAATGAATTCAGAAAACAAAGTGAAATGTATTGAAATATAAATGTGATGGAATTTATTGGAACATAACAATGAGGTTTAACGGAACAGCAGCAACGGACAGATCAAAGTCGCCTCGTTTATTGGGACTGGATGAAATTCGAATTCTGATCATGTCGGAATTCAGATTCAACTTGCCTAACAGCCAGCTGTCGTGGTGCATATAGGCACCAACGATATAGGTAAAAAAACGGGATGAGGTCCGACAAGCTGAATTTAGGGAGTTAGGAGTTAAACTAAAAAGTAGAACCTCAAAGGTAGTAATCTCAGGATTGCTACCAGTGCCACGTGATAGTCAGAGTAGGAATGGCAGGATAGCTAGGATGAATATGTGGCTTGAGAGATGGTGCAAGAGGGAGGGTTTCAAATTCCTGGGACATTGGGACCGGTTCTGGGGGAGGTGGGACCTGTACAAATCGGACGGTCTGCATCTGGGTGGGACCGGAACCAATGTTCTCGGGGGTGTGTTTGCTAGTGCAGTTGGGGAGGGTTTAAACTAATGTGCCAGGGGGATGGGAACCGACGTAGGAAGTCAGTGGGGATGGAAACAAAAGGCAGGAAGGGAGAGTGTGTAAAGCATGACCAGGGAAAGCATGGCAGAGAGCAAGGAAAGTCTACATTAAACTGCATTTATTTCAATGCAAAGGGCCTGACGGGCGAAGCGGATGAACTCAGGGCATGGATGAGCACATGGGACTGGGATATTATTACTGAAACATGGGTAAAGGAGGGGCAGGACTGGCAGCTCAATGTTCCGGGGTACAGATGCTATAGCAAGGATAGAACAGGAGGTAAGAGAGGAGGGGGAGTGGCGTTTTTGATTTGGGAAAACATCACGGCAGTACTTAAAGGGGATATATCCGAGTGTTCGCCAACTGAGTCTATGTGGGTGGAACTGAAAAATAAGAAGGGAGCGATCACCTTGATAGGATTGTACTACAGACCCCCAAATAGTCAGCGGGAAATTGAGGAGCAAATATGTAAGGAGATTACAGATACTGCAAGAATAATAGGGTGGTAATAGTAGGGGACTTTAACTTTCCCAACATTGACTGGGACAGCCATAGCATTAGGGGCTTGGCTGGAGGGAAATTTGTTGAGTGTATTCAGGAGGAATTTCTCATTCAGTATGTGGATGGACCGACTAGAGAGGGGGCAAAACTTGACCTCGTCTTGGGAAATAAGGAAGGGCAAGTGACAGAAGTGTTAGTGAGGGATCACTTTGGGACAAGTGACCATAACTCCATTAGTTTTAAGATAGCTATGGAGAATGATAGGTCTGGCCCAAGAGTTAAAATTCTTAATTTGGGAAAGGCAAATGTTGATGGTATCAGACAGGAACTTTCAGAGGTAGATTGGGGGAAACTTTTGGCAGGCAAAGGGACGGCTGGTAAATGGGAGGCTTTTAAAGATGTGTTAACGAGGGTTCAGGGAAAGCACATTCCCTTTAGAGTGACGGGCAAGGCTGGTAGAAGTAGGGAACCCTGGATGACTCGAGATATTGAGACTCTGTTCAAAAAAAAGAAGGAGTCATATGACGTACATAAACAACTTGGATCAAGTGGATCCCTTGAAGAATATAGAGATTGTCGAAATAGAGTTAAGAGGGAAATCAGGAGGGCAAAAAGGGGACATGAAATTGCTTTGGCAAATAATGCAAAGGAGAATCCAAAGAGCTTCTACAGATACATAAAGGGAAAAAGAGAACTAGGGACAGAGTAGGGCCTCTTAAGGATCAACAAGGACATCTATGTGCAGAGCCACAAGAGTTGGGTGAGATCCTGAATGACTATTTCTCATCGGTATTCACGGTGGAGAAAGGCATGGGTGTTAGGAAACTAAGGGAAATAAATAGTGATGTCTTGAAAAGTGTGCATATTACAGAGGAGGAGGTGCTGGAAGTCTTAAAACGCATCAAGGTAGATAAATCCCCGGGACATGATGAAATGTATACCAGGATGTTGAGGGAGGCTAGGGAGGAAATTGCGGGTCCCCTAACAGAGATATTTGAATCATCAGCAGCCACATGTGAGGTGCCTGAAGATTGGAGAGTGGCGAATGTTGTGCCCTTGTTTAAAAAGGGCAGCAGGGAAAAGCCTGGGAACTACAGACAGGTGAGCCTAACGTCTGTAGTAGGTTAGTTGCTAGAAGGTATTCTGAGAGACAGGATCTACAAGCATTTAGAGAGGCAAGGACTGATTCGGGGCAGTCAACATGGCTTTGTGCGTGGAAAATCATGTCTCACAAATTTGATTGAGTTTATTGAGGGGGTGACCAAGAAGGTAGATGAGGGCAGTGCAGTAGACGTTGTCTACATGGACTTTAGCAAAGCCTTTGACAAGTTACCGCATGGTAGGTTGTTGCAGAAGGTTAAAGCTCACGGGATCCAGGGTGAGGTTGCCAATTGGATTCAAAATTGGCTGGACGACAGAAGTCATAGGGTGGTTGTAGAGGATTGTTTTTCAAACTGGAGGCCTGTGACCAGTGGTGTGCCTCAGGGATCGGTGCTGGGTCCACTGTTATTTGTGATTTATATTAATGATTTGGATGAGAATTTACGAGCCATGGTTAGTAAGTTTGCAGTTGACACCAAGATCGGTGGCACAGTGGATAGTGAAGAAGGTTATCTAGGATTGCAACGGGATCTTGATCAATTAGGCCAGTGGGCCGACGAATGGTAGATGGAGTTTAATTTAGATAAATGTGAGGTGATGCATTTAGGCAGATCGAATCAGGCCAGCACCTACTCAGTTAATGGTATGGCGTTGGGGAGAGTTATAGAACAAAGAGACCTAGGAGTACAGGTTCATAGCTCCTTGAAGATGGAGTCGCAGGTGGACAGGGTGGTGAAGAAGGCAGTCGGCATGCTTGGTTTCATTGGTCAGAACATTGAATACAGGGGTTGGGACGTCTTGTTGAAGTTGTACAAGACATTGGTACGGCCACACTTGGAATACTGTGTGCAGTTCTAGTCACCCTATTATAGGAAGGATATTATTAAACTAGAAAGAGTGCAGAAAAGATTTACTAGGATGTTACCGGAACTTGATGGTTTGAGTCATAAGGAGAGGCTGGATGGACTGGTACTTTTTCCCCTGGAGCGTAGGAGGCTTAGGGGTGATCTTATAGAGGTCTATAAAATAATGAGGGGCATAGATAAGGTCAACATCTTTTCCCAAATGTAGGGGAGTCTAAAACTAGAGGGCACAGGGAAAGGTGAGAGGGGGGAGATTCAGAAGGGCCCAGAGGGGCAATTTCTTCACTCAGAGGGTAGTGAGTGTCTGCAATGTGCTGCCAGAGGTAGTAGTAAGCGCGGTTACAATTGTGTCTTTTAAAACGCATTTAGATAGTTACATGGGTAAGATGGGTATAGAGGGTTATGGGCCAAGTGCGGGGAACTGGGACTAGCTTAATGGTAAAAACTGGGCGGCATGGACTGGTTGGGCCGAAGTGCCTGTTTCCAAGCTGTAAACTTCTATGATTCTATGATTCTATAAAAGCTCAAAATCAGCAAAATATTTAAACCAAATCAGCATAACGCAAATATTTCAGGCATCAATCACAAAGCGATGAGCAGGGATTTCTCCTTGTATGATGGTATTATTTACACAAAAGTATTTAGACGAGACCTTGATTCCAGTGGAATGGAAAGGCGACCGACCTTGGGTTGGAATCTGGGATTGGAACAGACAGGGGTTTGATGGGCAGCAGAGGCACAATGGGCCGATGGGCTTCTTGCCGTGTTGATTAACTTGCTGGGTTCACGTCAGCATCAATCATTGGGGTTTAAAATGATCGCTTAAACAGGGACTTGAACCCTGGACCCTGAGATTAAAAGCCTGATGCTCTACCGACTGAGCAATGCGGGCCCTGGGCAAGGCCGCCTATAGCCACCATTACTGTCTGGTCGCGAACATTTCATCGTTCAAATGTTGCATTTCCCTGGTCAGTCAGACAATCATTCCCAGTTGGGCTGGAGAAACTTACTCCTGACTCACAATTACTCAACATTCTGACTCAAGCGTCGCTGCGTCCAATACGCTTGCTTCAAAAATGCTTTTTTCCAAAAGCCAAACCTGCCCTTTGCTCGCACCCTCCGCGCCGTAACATTTAAACGCTCTTTCATTTTGCCTCTATTTCGGTAAATTGCCTAGCTAAAGAAAAAAAGGTCAGAACAGTCAGCTAAACGCCACTTTACGGGAATCGCTAACACGTGAACAAAAAATAAGGTGTCGACATCTGAGCAAATCCCACCAAACGGGCGCTTTGCAAAGTTTCTGGAGCGAAGGGATACAATCACAAAGTCCAGTAATATAAACAGGTCTGAGCGCTGCCAGCTGGTTCCATGGTGTAGTGGTTATCAGGTTTGCATTACCCTGGCAGGAGGGTGGTACAGAGGGCTAGCACTACAGCGCCACAGTCCCAGGTTCGATCCCGGTTCTGGGTCATTCTCCATGTGGAGTTGGCGCATTCTCCCCGTGTTTGCGTGGGTTTCTCCCCGGATAACACAAAAGATGTGCAGGGTAGGTGGGTTGGCCACTCTATATTTCCCCTTAATTGGAAAAAAATGAATTGGGTATTCTAAATCTGGTCGCGTCCAATGGTGTTCGAGGTCTGTATAGTAACTGAACGTATATTTTCCCACATAGCCACCCCCCCCCATCCCTGCCTTCTTGCTGCTGGTGCATGTCAGATCCTCTAGTTGTGTGGTTTCTGGGGACCCGGTGAACCCTACTGTCCCTTTGTGGAGCAATTATTTTATTTGGAGATGTCTCATTTCCTGTCCTTTTGCTAGTTTCCACTTCCTCGTTCGTTCGTCCAGTGTAACTAGTCTGTACCCAACGTAGAAGTCCCCGACCGTCAGTGTGCCGCCAACCAGCCTCAATCTTTTGAATGTGGTATCTAGCATGGCTGTTCGTTAGGCCGAAATGTTGTCTCACTTGGGTCCACGTTCTCGGCGTGGCCAATATCACTGGGCTCGTTGTGTATCTCGATGACGGGGATGGGAGTGATGCTGGAGCCAGGGCGCAGAGGGTAGCTCCGGTACAGGAAGCCCCGTCCACCTGCACCCATTCTGTGCCGGGTTCTTGTACCCATCCCCGTTGCAGCCAAGTGGTAGTATTGTAAGTTTGGCAAAGCCAAGCCCCCTTTGATTTTCCTTCTTTGTAGTGGTGGTTTGGGAAATCTTCGAGTTCTTCCCCCCCCCTTCATGCGCGCCCCCCCCCCCCCCCCCGCACACGCGCGCGCGCGCACACACACACACACCACGATTGGGCGGTCTACATTTTGGAAGAAGGCCTTGGGAATGAAATCGGTATGGATCTAAACAGGAAGAGGAACCTCGGCCGTACGTCCATCTTGGTCGTCTGCACTCCCGCCGCCAGGGAGAGTGGGAGTGAGCCCCACCTTTGAAGGTCCTGTTTCACTTCCACCACCAGGCTGGTCAGGTTTCACTTGTAGATCTGTGTCCAGTCACTGGCTATCTGAATCCCCAGGTAACGGAATCTGTTCTGGGGCATTTTAAACGAGAGCCCCTCCAGCTCTGCCTCTCCCCCATTTGGGTTCACTGGGAATGCCTCACTTTTGCACAGGTTAGGTTTGTAGCCCGAAAAGGTTCCAGACTCTTTGGGGATTTGCAGTATTGCCTTCAGTCCCTCCTGTGGCTTCGAGACATAGAGGAGCAGGTCATCTGCAGAGAGTGAAACTCTGTGCTCTCTGTCTCCTCTCTGGATTCCCTTCCAACTTTTCACCTCGCGCAGGTTCGATCACTGGCGCGAACAAGAGTAGGGACATGGAGCAGCCTGTCTTGTTCCTCTCTGTAGCTGGAAGTATTCAGAGCTGGTGGTGTTAGTTCGAATGCTCACTTTGGTGGCATTGTACAGGAGTCTCACCCAGGCGGTGAACCCCGCTCCTAGCCCAAACCGTTCCAGTACCTCGAGGAGTTAATTCCATTCGACTCTGTCGAAGGCCTTTTCTGCATCCACGGAGACGATCACCTCCGGTGTTCTCTACCCGGGGGGGGGGTCATTATTACGTTCAGCAGCCGCCTGATATTCGCTGTGAGCTGCCTACCCTTGACAAAGCCCGTTTGGCCCGAGGCGAGCCCCTCCGTTATGCAGCATTCCAGCCTTCTGGCCCGGAGCTTTTCGAGTATTTTCACGTCCACATTCAGCATTGAAATGGGTCTGCATAATCGACATTACGTCGGGTCTTAATCTTTTTTGGGTATCAGTGAGATTGTGGCCTGCGCTAGCGTGGGGAGCAGAGTGTCCCTTGCCAGTCAGTCAGCGGACATGTCCCTTAGGTATGGTGCCAGAACTGGTGCAAATTGTTTGTAGAAGTCTGCCAGGAACCCGTTGGATACCAGTACATCCCCGCCTCCATGGAGCTCATGCTCTCCATGATTTCTCCCAAATCTATCGGTGCTTCCAGCTGCCTCCGTCTGTCTTCCCCCTTAACTGGTAGCTCCAGTCCGCCTTGGAGCTGTTTCATCTCTGCATCCCCGTTGGGTGGATCAGAGGTTTGCATAGCCCGGTAGAAGGTCTCAAATTCCCGATTAAACTCCATTGGTTCGGTTCTCAGTCTGACTCTGCTGTCCTTTACCTGCGCTATTTCCCTCATGGCTACCTGCTTTGTCAGCTGCTGAGCCAATAGGCCGCCAGCTTTGTCTTCGTGGTCGTAGAATGTCCCCCATGTCTGCTAGAGCTGATACACTGCTTTCCTAGTGGTTATTAGGTAAAGTCCATTTGCAGAATTTTCCTCTCCGCCAGCAGCTCCCCATAATCAGTTGGTGTGTGTCAATGTGAGGGGTTTCCCCCGTGGTCTTCTTTATGAATTCTGTGTCATCCCAGTTGGGAGCGTACACATTTACCAGTACGACCGGTGCCCCTTCCAGGACACTGCTGACCATGACCGCAACTGTTTTGGTTTCAGTAAACCTCGTCCTCTTGATAATTGATATTGCTGCCCCCTATCCCTCTTCCCAGAACATGAATGGTCCATTTGTCCCACCCAGCATTCACTTACCAGCAGTCGGTCCTTCTCCCTCAGGTGCATCTCTCCGAAGAAATAATGTCTGCTTTTAGGCTTCTTAGGTGGGCGAAGACTCTGGATCTTTTCACTGGGCCGTTGAGTTCCCTTGCGTTCCAGGTAACAATCCTGGGGGGAGGGGGAGAGGAGGGGGCTTCTCCCCCGGTCCTGCGGGATCACCCATACTTCTCTGGTGGACGCGCCTCTGCATTCCGAACTTTTCCTTTGTTGGGGGGCCGTCCGAAATGGCCACGGTCGCCGTTCTCACCATGAGGTCAGGCCCCAGCGCTCCGGGGTTTCCCTTTGTCCAGGGGGGCACCCAACATGGCCGCCAGCTGTGTGAATATCAAGTGGATGCGCCCTTGCACTCGGGGTGAGTGAGCTTTCCGAGGCAGCTATTGAGCTCCTCAACCAAAGTCTCCACTGGATACAATGGCCCTGTTACAGAGCCAGGTTTCTTTGGTAAATTATTGATTCAACCCCACCCAACATCATTTTGTCATCATGTGAAAATGGAAATGTGAAGCTACCATGAAAATTTCCACTGTATTTTAATTCCCCCCCCTCCACTCCACCCCACCCCCACCCGAACCACCCGCCTCATGGATCCATGTAGCTCTCCCCACATTAAAAGAAAAAAGGTGCCCCTGACAAAGTACAAAGCTGTCCCCCTCCAGAAAATACAACCCGCCACATAATCCAGAATGAAAATTGACACAATAAAGGAAACTCACCAACATCAAGGGGAAGGGGCGAATTAGACATTCAGCCCCGATGCTCCCGAGTTATGAAACGATTAATCGCCCCCTCCCATTCCCAGGAAGCTTTCCTTTCTAATCAATGGTACTGTCCTGTTGCAATCTTGAAATAGTCGGGTAGAGGCCCAACAAACACCCAAGTAGGTAAAGTAATGCAATTCCTCACACATATCAGAATGGACGACGATTGGATGAAACCAGTCAAAATGGAGTGCTGTTGTCTATCAAAGCAAATACTGTACCCGCCCTGACATTATTACAGGGAGGGGGGGGTGGTCAAAGGGAATGATTTATACCGTGACTTGCTTCCATATTAGAAAGGGATTCTCATGCCAGCACGGTGGAGCAGTGGGTTAGCCCTGTTACTTCACGGCACCGAAGTCCCAGGATCGATCCCGGCTTTGGCACTGTCCGTGTGGAGTTTGAACATTCTACCCGTGTTTGCGTGGGGGAGGTCGAACAGCGTGCCTCCGTGGCAAAACATTCCTCTGGATGTCGAAGCTTCGTTTCAGTTGGCTCTCGGCATTGAAGCTGAGAGTGGACATCTCCTCTCCGGATGTTTTTTCCTCCATTTTGTGCATCCTGGGTCAGGGAAACCCAGATGTCGATGGGGGTGAAGAGGCTTTGAGGGTGTTCTGGAAACCTTCCCTCTACCTCCCATGGGCTGGTCTGCTGTGTGGAATCTCCTGCTGGAGCGCCTGCTTCCCAGTAACGTGTGCAGCCTCTGGACGATGGGGCCTGCTCAGTGGAGCTGATTGAGGAGGTCAATGCACGGATATTGGCCCAAGCGGGAACACTCATGCTGTGACGCCAATCCTCCCAATGGATTTCCAGGATCTAGCGTAGGTAGAACTGGTCATGCCCAGATTTTCCAGGTGCCTGGTGTATGTAGGCCAGGTCGCTGCGTCAGATAGGAGGGAGGGTATCACTGCTATCCTGTAGACCATGAAATTGATCGCTGGCCTGAGGTTCTTGTATTCAAAAACTCCCTTCTTATGGCGACCGAAGGCTGCGCTGGAACACTGATATTGGTGCTTTCAGCATCATCTTCAGTGTCTGAATTCTGGAAAGCAGGCTCTTAAAGTACGGAAAGTGGTCCACCTTGCCCCAGGCCTCGTCCCTGATGTTCATAATGTCATGTGAGGATACCTTTAAGAAATGGGTGTTTAAGAAATGTAACGTAAAGAAATGGGTGTTTATCTTTGAGGGTTTCTAATCTTCCAGCCTCTTTCTTTTCTTTCCTCTGGCGGTCCCCTCCTGCTCTGTAGATTGAATAATTGAGCTGCTTTCAATGTTATCGTTTATTGACCAAATTAATAATTGATGTAAATGGATATTTCACCGCGCTCTTCAACTGGTCTCTGAATTGGGACTGAGCCACCACATAAATAAATGTGTTTGTGCAGCAACTTAGATTCCGCAGCATATATGCAATTTTTCCAAAGATATATAATGAATAATCGTCTAACCCATCTACAGCATGAAAAAAACCTAAAAGGTACACCAACCACAGGAGCATGAAGCTGCCGGATATGCTGAAGAGTAAAACAATAGACTTCCTTCTGCTCTCCATCTCTGGGTCACTCTGATTCTCTCCCTTGCTCTGGCCCCTCAGTCTCTTACGGACTCGACTGGTCATTAAAATGTGTCTGACGGTTAGAGCGTTCAGCAACAGAATTAACCCGAATGGTATCAATGGGGTTAAAGCCTCTTCAAACATTCTGAATCCAATCCATCTCGGGTCAGTAAAATAGCTTCGTCTATTAGAACAGTACATTGGTACATTGTCGATGATCTTCCCAGGTTTATATCTAAAATACAAGGGAATGCTTTTT
Source organism: Scyliorhinus torazame (assembly GCF_047496885.1). Taxonomy (NCBI): domain Eukaryota; kingdom Metazoa; phylum Chordata; class Chondrichthyes; order Carcharhiniformes; family Scyliorhinidae; genus Scyliorhinus; species Scyliorhinus torazame. The sequence continues at coordinate 38,151,302 of NC_092710.1, read as the reverse complement.
AAACAGAGCAAAATCCCGGCTGTTGCTAGAACCACTGCCGCAGTTTTTTTGGTGCAATATTTATATTTCAGCTTCTGCCAACAAATGGCAACAAATTGATCAAAAGTGAAAGCGACGGTGAACCAAACAGAACAGTCTGCGGCTGCACGGATAAGAGCATATAGAACACTGCACACAGGGGTCATCTGCAGAAAAGTTAATTGGAAATAATAATCATTGAGTCGCCTGCTGAGAACGTCAGTAAGAATGACAAGGAGATCCGCCGTTGACATTGCCACCAGGTATCGAGTGGTGCAGGTGGCGAGACCACAGTTTCCACGGCACAGGGTCACGTTAACTGAAGGATGCAATAGGCAAAATAGACTATACATTACTGAGTGCAAGTCTCCATTTCTGAGGATAGGCAGCGTGGAATTTGACAGCAATATTTGTGGGTTACGATCGGCTGGTAGGTTACTGAATCTCAACAATAAACGCAACTACTCTCCAAAACGCAGCTTCCAGTTACTCCCGCTGCCAAACATTCATAACCAAGTCATTCTCAGGACCATGCTTGGGGAAGGAAATTAATCAGTCCACAAATTTATGTCATTAATTCTGCTTGGAGTCTAAGTAAAATGATTCCCCACACTGAATACAATTGTACAATGTCAGAATGTCCAGGAAACGCATGTCACTGCAGTCGAGTTTGACTCCAGTTAATAACCCATACTCGGGGCAATTCTATGTTGACAAATATCAAACCTGGTCACTGGGGTCAGGTCTTCCACTCCAGTTAGTCGCACACTTTCTGGATAACTTATATTACCGGATAGCGTTGGTACGGTCAAGTTTCCTGATTTGATTCAACGAGATAACACCGTGTGCTGAATGCAATAAACTTATCACACAGAGATCCTTCGAGCTAGAAAATCTGTATGCAGCATATAATTGCAGAGATAATTCAGGAAATGTAGCCAATTTATTTTACTGTCGGGGAGAGTGTTCGACAATAATTCGCTCAAATTTAACATTATCATTCACAGAATAGTGCCACAAACAACCTCATGCGTAGATGTGCTCAGAATAATGGACTTTACACACTTACCAGGAATCTCAACTACGCCAAGAATCATATAAAATATTTTCCTGACCCATTGAATTGGTCGATGCATTTTCAGATGAAGGGAATCTGTTCCTTGACCCAGCAGACAATGTCTCTGACGTAAGATGTGAGGTGGTACATTCCCTAAGAACTAATTTTATACATTCGAGTATCTCCAAGGAGATAGTGACGTTCCAGAATTGTTCAAATTGTTGCTTTTCTTAAACTTCAGACAACCAAATTACGATGCCTGTGCGAATTCCCACTTGTGAATATGAGACGTGCTGAGACCTATTTGAACAACAACCTATCTCATGAACTGCTCAAGTGTGATTACATTAAAGAATAAATTATAATTGGAAGCTGTGTTAAACAGGGGTAGAAATGTTCCTTTATCTCATTTTGTTTCAGAGATGACATTCACTCTGACTGAGCATGCAGAAATTACATCATTAATGTCAGAGTGTTCTTTCAGATACTCTGTTCTCTGGAATGTGGCTGTTCTATTTTGCTGTAACAATTCGATTCAATAATTAATTGAATGAAAACGTCACAGAATGTTTATAAAGCTGCAGTTGACCAGTTGGGGGTGTCTGTACAGCGGCGGCTCCCTGCAAGATCAGCTCAGCTAATCTCAATTCCCCGTCTCCTCGTCATTGGGCTGCAGATCGCCTCTCCGGTTACTTATTCAGTTTGTTTCTGATTCGAATCTGGCTTCTCCACACTCTCCGTCTGCACATTTCAGATCCTGACCAAGCGCCCTGGAAAACCGTGTTTCTCCCATTCAGCCACTGATTCTATCGCCAATCACATGAACCCTGCGTCCTGTGGTTCTCGACATGTCTGCCTTGGTGAATATCTCTGCACCGTTAAAACCCGTCGCTATTCTCAAAACCTCTGCGTTCTGAGAATGTTTGTGAATGTGTACAAGTGAGGCGATGTGGGCAGGAGTGTGTGTATGTGTGTGTATGTGTGCGAGTGAACATGTGCGAGTGAGGGTATGTTTCTGTGGGAGTGTTTGGGATGTAGTTGACTGATGATTTGTGCGTGTGGGTGTGTTTGAGCGAATATGTGACAGTGAGTGAGTATGTGGTTGTGTGAGTGAGTGTGAGATTATGTGCGTGTATGAATGTTAGTGAGGATATACGTGTGGGGGAGTGTGTATAAAATGTGTGCGAGTAAGAGTGTGTGCGAATTTGTGCGAGTGAGGGTCTTTCATAGAATTTACAGTGCAGAAGGTGGCCATTCGGCCCAACGGGTCTTCACGGCCCTTGGAAAAAGCACCCCACTTGAGCCCACACCTCCACCCTATCTCCGTAACCCAGTAGCCCGACCCAACATTTTTGGACACTAAAGGCAATTTAGCATGGCCAATCCACCTAACCGACACATCTTTGAGAGGAAACTGGAGCACCGGAGGAAACCCACGCAGACACGGGAAGAACATGCAGACTGCGCACAGACAGTGCGTGGGATTGTTTCGGTTGTGCGCAAGTGAGGTTTTCAGCAGGTGGAAGTGTGTGTGTGTGACTGTGCGCCAGTAAGTGTATTTCAGTGAGGCTATGAGTAGGATTGTGTGTAGGTGTGTTAGTTAGTGTGAGTGAATCTGTGCGAGTGAGGGTGCACGTGTGAGGTCTCTGTATGAGAGTGTGAGTGTGTGTGAATGTGCCAGTGAGGAGTGTGACAGTATATGTGAATGTGAACGAGTGGGAGAATGTGTGTGGGAGTGTTTGTGTGTGTAAGTGAATGTGTGAACGTGAGGGGTGGTGAGTGTGTGCGCGAATGTGTGTGTGTGTGTGAGGGTATGTGTGTGTGTGTGTGTGGCAGCCTTTGGGATGGGTGCGAGTGAGATATAATTCTATTTATTGACCGGATGTGTGCGTCGCTGGTTCGGCCGGCATTTATTGCCCATCCCTAGTTGCCATTCGGAAGATGGTGGCGAGTTGTCTTCTTGAACCGCTGCAGTGCGTCAGGTGCAGGCAAACCACTGTGCTGTGAGGGAGGGAGTTCCAGCATTTTGTCCCAGCGACAGTGAAGGAACGGAGAAATATTTCCAAATCATGGTGGTGAGTGACTTGGAGGGGAACCTCCAGGAGGTGAGGTTCTGAGGTATGTGCTGCCCTTATCCTTCTAGAAGATAGGGATGGTGGGTTTGGAAGGTGCTGTTGAAAGATCATTGGTGAATTTACTGCAGTGCATCTTGTAGATAGTACACATGGCTACCACTGTTCGGCGATGGTGGAGGGTTTGAATGCTTGTGGAAGGTGGAACAATAAAGCGGGAGTGCATTGTCCTGAATGGTGTCGAGCTTTTTGGGTGTTGTTGGAGCTGCACTCATCCAGGCAAGTCGAGACCATTCCATGACACTCCTGCATTGCACCTTCTTGATGGTCGACAGGCTTTGGGGGGGGGGGGGGGGCGGCGTCAGGAGGTGAGTTACTCGCCGGAAGATTCCTAGTCATTGACCTGACCTGGTAGCCACAGTATTAATGTGGCTGGGTCCAGTTTAGTTTCTGATAGATCGTAGCCCCCAGGATGTTGATTATGGGGGATTCAGCGAAAGTAATGCCATTGAATGTCAAGGGACGATGGTTAGATCCTCTCTTGTAGGAGATGGTCGCTGCCTGGCACATGTGTGGCGCCAATGTATTGTGCCACTTGCCAGCCCCAAGCCTGGATATTGTCCAGGTCTTGCTGCATTTGGACACGGACTGCTTCATTATCTGAGGAGTCGCGAATTGTGCTGAACATTGTACAGTCATCCTCAAACACCCCCACTTCTGACCTTATGATGGAAGGCAGGTCATTGATGAAGCAGCAAGATGGTTGGGCCGAGGACACTACGCTGAGGAACTTCTGCAGTGATGTCCTGGAGCTGAGATGATTGACCTCCAACCGAGACAACCATCTTCCTTTGTGCCAGGTATGACTCCAACCAGCAGAGAGTTTCCCCACTGATTCCCATTGACTCCAGTTTTGCTCGGGCTCCTTGATGCCACACTCGGTCAAATGCTGCCTTGATATCAAGGGCAGTCACTCTCACCTCACCCCTGGCACTCAGCTCTTTTGTCCATGTTTGAACCAAGACTGTAATGAGGCCAGGAGCTGAATGACCCTCGCGTAACACAAACTGGGCGTCCCTGAGCAGGTTATTGCTGAGTAAGTGCCGCACTGTTGATGACTCCTTCCATCACTTTGTTGATGATGCAGAGTAGACTGATCGGACGGTAATTGGCCTGGTTGGATTTGTCCCGTTTCTTATGTACAGAACACATCTGGGCAATGTTCCACATTGCCGGGTAGATGCCAGTGTTGTAGCTGTACTGGAGCAGCTTGGCTCAGGATGGGGCACGTTCTGGCGCACAAATCTTCAACCCATTGCCTTTGTAGTGTCTAGTGCCTTCAGCGGTTTCTTGATATCACGGGGAGTGAACCGTATTGGCTGAGGAATGACAACTGTAATGCTGGGGACTTCTGGAGGAGACCGAGATGTATCAGCCACTCGGCACCTCTGGCTGAAGGTTGTTGCGAATGCCTCAGCCTTATCTTTTGAACATAAGTGCTGGAATCCTCCATCATTGAGGTTGGGGATATGTGTGGAGCTTCCTCATCCAGTGAGTTGTTCAATTGTCCACTGCCATTCACGGCTGGGTGTGGCAGGACTGCAGACGTTAGATCTGATGCGTTGGTTGTGGAAATGTTGAGCTGTGCCTATTACTTGCTGCTTATGCTGTTTTGCACACAAGTCGCCCTGTGTTGTAGTTTCACCAGATTGACAGCTTATTTTTCGGGCTGCCAGATATTGCTCCTGGCATGCCTTCCTGAACTCTTCATTAAACCAGGGCTGATCCTCTGACTTGGTGGTAATGGTAGAGTGGGGTTGTGCCGCACTATGAGGTTGCAGATTGCGGTTGAATACAACTCTGCTGCTGCTGAGGGCCCTCAGCGCTCATGGATGCATTGTGATCACCCCTTACAAAGTGACAACTCCACAAAGAAAAAAAACCCATCCCCCAGCACCACACAATAGACGAATTCAAAGGCCATACCTCATATCGTCTCAGGTTCTTTAAGTATTCCAGCCCAGAAGGGTTGGGTTTTGACACATGACCACGCACAGTGAATGAAGTCACCCTCGACCACCTTTAACTGTTGTCACAACGCGGATATAGCAGATCAAACCTGGATCTCTAGCTTGGTGTATTCTGCAGACGGTGTAATACCTGGAACTTTTATTTTGTCACATATTGAAATTTTGCAAGCATTTTCTTGTATAATACCCCAAGTCTCCGCATCAATTCTGACTGAAAAGTATTTTCCCAAAGACTGCAGTGTTTCCAATAACCTCACACAGTACCTGGAGCACAGAGTGTCATAAAATGTACTAAATGTACAGAAAGCAGGATGTGTTCCCATCAGGGACATTGAAGCATCAAGATGTCTTCTTAAGGATATAGTCTCTAAGTTGGAGATAGTTAAACAATCAGTATCCTTGAATATCAAATTGTTGCCATAGCAAAAATGACGAGGAAGCACCGCGGAACATATCTCCCAGCATACAAATACCTCCATCTCTCTTGATATTGAATCCATGGTCCAGAAACCAGTTTGGAAATCTGGGTTGCCCTGAATAGGAGAGAGAGAGTAGACGTTAATTTGACCTCCATTCCAGCTGACGGACTATCCTCCACGCTCCAAGTGTTGATAATGACAGGATTCACACACAGACCAATCCTTCAAATCCCTGTAACACAACAGGGCCTGTAAGGAGTACACAGACTGGCCTGCTTCAATGTCGAGCCAAATGGAGGAGGGGGTCCCTTCTAGAACATAGAACGTTGCAGCGCAGTACAGGCCCTTCGGCCCTCGATGTTGCGCCGACCTGTGAAACCACTCTAAAGCCCATCTACACTATTCCCTTATCATCCATATGTATAGAACATGTCCCAATCTCTGAGAAACCTCAGCTGTGAAACCAATTGATGTTAATATTCAACACCCTCTTTCGAACTGGGAAGCAGCGTTTGGCTAGTTTGAAAGGAGGATATGTTTGTTGTTCCATATAAAGGATCTAAGAATCCCGTTAACTCCCTTTAGGACCTTAGCAGAAAGCAAGATTGGCAGCGTCTGTGAAGGATACAATAACTGCGCAGCACATCCCCCTTAACCAACGTTATTCTGCCCAACCACTAAATCGGCAAGAATGACCAACGGAGAGGTACAACCTTAATACAATTAACGTGTGGGGGGTAGGGAGGGAGGGGGATTTCCCCTTGTAAACATTTAAAGGGGGTAACCACTATACTCAGATAGGCAAATGCCGAAAGGGACAACTTAATAATAATAATAATAATGTTTATTGTCACAAGTAGGCTTATATTAACATTGCAATGAGGTTACTGTGAAAAGGCCCCAGTCGCCACACTCCGGCGCCTGTTCGGGTGCACACAGGGAGAATTCAGAATGTCCAAATCACCTAACATGTCTTTCGGGATTTGTTTGACACACGCGGGAATCTAACCTGGGAGCCTGACGCTGTGAAGCAATAGTGCGAACCACTGTGCTACCGTTCTGCACTTGAGTGGAGCATTAGCAAAGGGGTGAGGTCTCTCTCTGAGTCCGCCCAATGGTATAGTCTCAAACTTTGTTAAATTAATTCTGCTGCCAGAGAAAAGGCTAAATCTATCCACCACTTTAATAGCGGGGGCAGAATCGTCCGACTTAGACACAAACAGCAACATGTTGTCTGCGTTTTGCACGGTCTTACACTGCTTCCCTTCACCATGTAACCCAGAAACCAAAGTGTTCTGCCTAATTGTGTCTGCCAGAGGCTCTATGACTATTGCAGACAATAACGGGGAACATGAGAACCCCTGTCTAGTTCTTAGCTGGAGGCAAAAAAAAATCTCAAATCTATAACCATCAGAGGCCCTTCATAAAGTCCCCGTATCCACTTCCCATGCTTCTCTCCCAGCCCAAAGTTTCGCAACGTATGAAATTAATAATTCCACTCTCCCCGATCAAAAGCTTTTTCTGCATCGTAGGAGATCACTAACCCGTCCAACACCCGTCTAGAAAAGACCTGAATAACATTCATCAGTCTCTTTATATTGTTACACAAATTACCACCCTTTATGAAGCCAGTCTGCTCGCCCTTGATGACGCGCGGGAGAACTCCCTCCAGGCTCCGCGTTAATACTTTCTGCAGCAACTTCAAGTCTACATTCAAGAGTGAAATTGGCCGACATGGGGCGCACGATTCAGGATTCTGCCTGTCTTCAGGAATAAGGAAATATTCGCTTCCCGGAGGTCTGCAGAGCTGCTTCGAATCAGAGACTGTACACGAAGATTAGTGGAGCCATTAGCAAGTCATTAAGTTCCTGTAAAACTCACTTCAAGAGCCATCAGGCCCTTGGGCCTGACCAGATTGAAGCTCCTTCAATGACAGAGCCGCTCCCCCTTTAGAAATAGGAGCATTTCGGACCAGCTCTTGGTTCTCCCAGATCCTTAGGAGCTTGAGACGAGAATAAGCTTTCCATTACTGTCAGTGCATTCCCAAACTGGCCTGATTTCGATAAACTGGGTTAAAATATTGTTGATATCCTCAGTATTGATCAGTCTATTCCCCTTGGAATCTAGCACAAGGGAATAGCCCGAGAGTGAGTCTTCTTCCAAGTCAAAAGGGCCAGGAATCTACTCGGTTTGATTCCAAATTCATGTAACTTTTGTTTCCAAACTTTAAACTGCTCACAGCCAGCAAGGAGTCCAGCACAGCTCGAGTTATTTCCTTTAACAACAAGCGGTTAGGACATCCTGCCATTCTTCCTCTCTCCTGCGACCAATTTTACTATCAATTGGCACAGCTGCTCCAGTATTGTACCCTTTTTTTGGCTGCATTAGAAGTGACTCGCCCCCGAGCAAAAGCATCCCACAGGATCGAGGGACTCACATCAGAGACAGAATTGACTGAGCAGAAGATGTCAAATTTAATCTTAAAATAAGTTGAGAAAAATGCATTCCTGAGCAGAGAAGCGCCCACTCTTCACGACCTAGATTGTGGGGGTGGGGGGGGGCTCAAGTAAAAGTTGACAAAACAAGCTTGATTGGAAATCCCCATTCTGCAAATGGAGCAGGTGTCCATCGAGTACAGGATTTAACATGACATGAATAAATAGTCGATTGTAGTATGTCATTCATGGGGAGCTGACAAAAATGTGAATTCTTTATCCTGAGGATGTCGTTACTCCACATCTGAGTACCCCACATCCTCATTACCAACGCTTGCGTCCCTATCTGTTGGGTTGGGTTGTGGGGAGGGGTTGGTTACTGGACGTTCGGCAATCTCGGGATTAATGTGTTAATTGAAGTCTCCACCTTTAAAGAAATTAACGGTACGGTAGCATTGTGGATAGCGCAATTGCTTCACAGCTCCAGGGTCCCAGGTTCGATTCCGGCAGAGTCCGCACATCCTCCCCGTGTGTGCGTGGGTTTTCTCCGGGTGCTCCGGTTTCCTCCCACAGTCCAAAGATGTGCAGGTTAGGTGGATTGGCCATGATAGATTGCCCTTAGTGTCCAAAATGAGCTTAGTGTTGGGTGGGGTTCTGGGGATAGGGCGTAGGTGTTGACCTTGGGTAGGGCGCTCTTTCCAAGAGCAGGTGCAGACTCGATGGGCCGAATGGCCTCCTTCTGCAGTGTAAATTCGATGAAAATTCTATGAAATTAGCCAAAGCCAAAATGTTAATGTAACTCCTGACATTGCTCAATCAGCAGACAGAATAGAGGGAAGGATTTTGGTGCCACATACGGGTGTGCAGCCAAACACTCTTCCCCCATTTCCAGTCGACCCAGATGCACCATAGGTTGCAATAGACCGTATTTTTCTTGGATCAGAGACCAGATCCAATACAATTTCCCGAGCCAATTCACAATTCGTTATTCCCAAAATGAAAAAAAAAACAATTTGCGATAAGACTAATTCGATGGGTCATTCCTCAATTCATGTGAGGACCTGTAGGGTTAACCCTACAAACATTCCTTCATTACGTTCAGAAGCACTTCTCAGAAAAAAGGAGAAAAGTTAAGTCCGAATGAAAATGGGAGCCCAATGACTCTCCCGCATTTTCACCCCACACATGAAGACTTAAACCACTCACCCACCTGCCGGCATTGGCTCCACTTCGATTTTTTTGTTTGATGTTCGCAAGATTTTTTCCCTCGGGATTTGACCCTCTCTAAATCTAACAAGACTACCTTGGTGGCCACACTTGGTACCATGTGACTACCCTGGTAAATCAAGGTGTCTGGAGAACGTAGTGTTGACTCATATTTAAGGCCGAGAAGAGAACGTTGATCTTTAAGTTTTTATTTGGAAGAAAGAAGTGGAAGGAAGTGGAGGGAATTGATATTCAAGGCTGCGCCATGTCAAACAGACCTTTTTTAAAAATGTGTTCATGTGACGTGGGCGTCGCACGCTGGGCAAGCATTTATTGGCCATCCGTTGTTGCCCCTGTGAGGGCAGTTAAGACTCAACCACATTGCTATGGGTCTGGAGTCACCAGATAAGAATGGCAGATTTTCTTCCCGAAAATACATTGCTGATCCAGGTGGGTATTTACGACAATCGTTTTGCGGTCATCATGAGACTTTTAATTCCAGATTGTTATTATTGAATTCAAATCTCACTACCTGCAGTGGTGGGATTCGAATCCAGGTCTCTAGAGCATTCCTTTACAAGCCCAGTGATAATACCACGAGGCCACCGTCTCCCCAAAGCCACTACGCCCCTGCCTGAGGCAACGGGGTAACTACATCTAGTATATCTTGTAGCTTTTACGACACTTAAATTAAGAAGATAGTTACTTCCAATGACAGTCGTTCAAATACAGTTTGCCAGAAAGAGCCCTGCGATGATTGGATGTGTGTTAAGATACAGTCGTTTTGAATTATCTGAATCCTGGAAAATGGAAGTCCCCGCATTGAAATATATAAGATTCTGAGAGTCAGGTGCTGAGAAGATGTGTACTCTCTTGGCAGAACGCACAATTCAGAGACAAAGTTAGAAATATATGTGCCTCCAATTTCAGACAGAGATCGGGGCTAATGTCTTCTGCCGACGTGTCCTGAGCATTTCAAATTCACTTGGATACAGAGCAGTGGCGGCTTGGTGACTGATTGTAGTCCAGTTCGGATGAGACAAATTTGCTGATTTACAAGGGAGTCAACAGATATCGGGGCAGGGAGGAAAGTGATGTTAAGGCCGCGACAAGATGAACCATGCTATAATTGTATGTTGGAATATGATAAACGAGCAGAAAGTTCAAGCCCTATCCACGAGCAGTGGGGGAGACCAAATTTGGAGTGAGGCAAAGCCAGAGTGAATTTGAAACTCGGGAATTTCAAACAGAATGGGAATTATGTGCAGAACGGGAAGAGATTCCTTTTACTTTTTCTCCTTCTTTTGGCACTTTTAAATCTTCAGATAAGGTCTTGTCCTGCTACTGTTGTGGGCCAGGGTTCAGAGAACCCCAAAGTGTATCATGGAGTTCACCTAACCCACAACTTTTAATAGATTGTGGTATGGGGAGCACACGGCCCACTCTACAGGCGTTGTACAGCAGAAATGGAAAAGTATTTTTAAAAGCAAAACAATGTTTATTCTATGAACTCAAGTTAACCTTTTCAAAACATACAGTGAATATCTTAGCAACCATTATTTCAAACAACCCCCAAAGAATACAACACTAAGTAATCCTTTAAGCTTTCCTTTTAACATCAGTAAGACTTAAAACACCTTTTACCAGAAGCACGTCAATATTACTATTATTAGTTTTAAATCACCAGGATCGATTTACAGTCTTCAGGTTACAGAGACAGACTCTAATACACCTTCCGACTGTGACTGCAGCTATCCAGCTCTGAAAATTAAAGTAAAACACACCCTGCAGCAAACAGCCTAAAATGAAAGTAAAAAGCTGACAGATAGCCCAACTCCACCCACTCTCTAACATCACTGCAGTAATAAACACCCATTTTTTAAAGGTACTCTCATTACAGATACTTATATACACACCCATTTATAAACACCCATTTCTTAAAGGTACTCTCACTACAGATATTTATATACACACCCATTTATAAATACCCATTTCTTACAGCTACTCTCGCTCCAGATATTTATATACACACCCATTTATAAACACCCATTTCTTACAGGTACTCTCACTACAGATATTTATAAATACCCATTTCTTAAAGGTACTCTCACCTGACACTACAGCTGAGATAACAAGGTGTGGGCTGGTTGATAAATACTGGGGAAGGTCTGTAAGCCTTTACGACCTTTATCACCCATAGTTTGAAAAGACGCTGTGTGGTGTATAATCTGTAAGGGCTGTAAGGGGATTAACGAGGACAAGGAAAGAAGGGCCAGAGAGAATTGCATCTAACCAAATATCAAGTGTCTTCCAAAGCGTTAAAGGGGTAAGTAATGGCAGGAAATCTCAAAGCCGTGGTTTGCTCCCCATTCTCCATGTGAGAGGCCTGGAACAGTTCCCGTGCCCGGGGCCAGCATGTCTACAGGAAGTGCCTCCAGCTACAGCTTCTCGAAGCCCGGCTTTCATAGCTAGAGCAGAGGCTGGGGACACGACGAAGTGCCAGCGACGTGAGGAGTGTTGTGATTAGTATGTATGGCGAGGTGGTCACATCGCAGGCTTCCACACTACAGGTAGGCAAGGAATGGATGACCATCAGGCAGAGCAAGAGAGCTGGACAGGCAGTGTAGGCATCCCCTGTTGCCATTCCAGTGCAAAACACATGTGCTGCTTTCGATACTATTGAGGGGAGTGACGTCTCATGGGAAAGCAGCAACAGCCACATTCATTTCACCACGATTGGTTCTGCTGCAGAGGGGAGGAGTAAGAATTGTGGGAATGCAACAGTTATAGGGGATTAAATTGTAAACGGAATTGATCGGCGTTTCTGTGGCTGCAATCAAGACTCAAAGATGGTATGTTGCCTCCCTGGTGCTAGGATCAACAATGTCTCGGAGCAGTTACAGGCATTCTGGAGGGGAGGGCGAATAGCCAGTGGTTGTGGTACACATCAACGATGGTTACAAAAAGAGATGAGGTTCTAAAAGCAAAATACAGGGAGTTAAGAAGGGAGTTGTGAAGTGTCATATGAGGTTCTTTGGGGTGCAGGATAGGTGCGCAAAATGTGCGGGAGGACCAGCGAACCACGTCCACATGTTCTGGGCATGTCCAAGCTGAGGGGATTTTGGCTGGGGTTTGCCGACGGCATGTCCAAGGTATTAAAAACAAGGGTGGCATTGAGTCCAGAGGTAGCGATTTTCGAGGTGTCGCAGGATCCAGGAATCCAGGAGGAGAAAGGCAGACGTTCTGGCGTTTGCTTCCCTGGTAGCCCGGAGGCGGATATTACTAGCATGGAGGGATCTAAAGCCCCAGAAGTCGGAGACCTGGCTATCGGACATGGCTAGCTTTCTCTGTCTGGAGAAGATTAAGTTCGCCTTGAGAGGATCACTGTTAGGGGTCGCCTGGAGGTGGCAACCGTTCGTCGACTTCTTTGCAGAGAATTAATCGTCAGCAGAAACGTTTGGTCTTACCACATGACTTGTAGCACGGCTTCAGTGATATCATTTGTGGGCGGAGCTGGGCTGTGGCTGTCAGGTGAGATCCGGTTTAGTGTTTGGGTTTCAGTTTCGGTTTGTTCCTTTGGACTGCAGAAGAAAAAATGCAGCGTTTCTCTGTTTTCATTTGAAGGTTGTTTCAGAGAACGGAAAGCACATTGGGTGTGGCAAAGAGCCTGGGAAATTTTAAATATACAGTTGCGTTCCGCAAGGACTTTTGAATCTGCTGGTTGGAGGCTGGATCTGAGGGAAAGGACCAGTCCCATTCAAGTGAGATTAAAGTGTGTTGGGCCACGCCCTTGAGAGGGGTTTTGGTTTCTTGGATTTTGTATTGAATTGGAACAGCTACTAAGGGGGGATTCATTAAGAGTTATATACAGAGATTACTGTAGCTGTTGTGTATTTTTAAACGTTTGGAATTGAGAACAAATTCTTGATAAGTGTTTCATTTCTGTTAACTACATTCTTCTAATAAACTTTGTTTTGATAAAAGCCCCTCGGAAGTCTGTTGAATCACACCTGAAGTGAAGGTTCTTGTGCGTATCCTAGCCAAATTCAACATAAAAGTTATAGGTCTGGTGAGCTTCATAATACATTTTGAAGTTTCTAATCTCTGGCCCACAACAGAAGTCAGAGCTCAAAAGTAGTGATACAATCATAGAATCCCTACAGTGCTAAAGGAGGCTATTCGTCCCATTGAGTGCACCCATCCTGCGAATAAGCACTCTGGCCTTTCCCACTCCCCCTGATCCCCGTAGACCCATAACCTAACCTGCATATCCCTGGACAGTAAGGGACAATTTATCCTGGCCAATCCACCTAACATGCCCATATTTGGACTATGGGAGGAAACCGGAGCATCAGGAGGAAACCCAAGCAGACAAGGGGAGAACGTACAAAACTCCACACAGACAGTGACTCAAGGCCAGAATTGATCCCGGGTCTCTGGCGTTGTGAGGCGGCAGTGTTAACCATATGTCACCCTTCAAGTTGAGGTGATATGATGTGGCGCGTATTCCCGCAAGCCTCGGCGGCGAGGAGTGCAACACTCCATGTTCCTAGTCCCACCAGACCACTTGGTCTCAAAAGCAAGAAGAAGAGAAAAAGATAGCAAGGAGAATAAGAAAGGTGATAGGCAGAGAAGTCAAGACCATGTATCAGATATTGACACTGTAAACATAGTAGGGACAGGGCGAGGAGCATTAAAAGGCCTAGCCTTCAGGTTTTATTCCTGAACGCATGGCACATTGGAAATAACATGGATGAATTAGTTGTGCAGATAGATATAAAGGGATATGATACAGTTGGGATTACGGAGACATGGTTCCTATATGACCAAGGCAGGGAATTAAACATTGAGGGCTATTCAGTTTTTAGGAAGGACGAACAGAAAGGAAAAGGTGGCGGGTTGTTGATTAAAGAAGATATTGATACACTGTTGAGGAAAGGTATGAGCACAGATGATGTAGAATCTGCCTGGGTCGAGTTAAGAAACACCAAGGGGCAAAAACATTGGTAGCGATAGTACACGAATCACCAAATTGGTAACGTTGGGAATAGCATTCGACAGCATATTAGAGATACATGTGATAAAGGAACATCTATAATCATGGGTGACTCAAATTAGTCACAAAGCAGTAGAGGAGTGAATTTGGGCAGCACGGTAATATTGTGGATAGCACAATTGCTTCACAGCTCCAGGGTCCCAAGTTCGATTTCCTGCTGGGTCACTGTCTGTGCGGAGTCTGCACATTCTCCCTGTGCCTGCGTGGGTTTCCTTCGGGTACTCCGGTTTCCTCCCACAGTCCAAAGATGTGCAGGTCAGGTGGATTGGCCATGCTAAATTGCTCTTAGCGTCCAAAATTGCCATTAGTGTTGGGTAGGGTTGCTGGGTTGTGGGGATAGGGTGGAGTTGTGGGCTTGGGTAGGGTGTTCTTTCCAAGAGCCAGTGCAGACTCGATGGGCCGAATGGCCTCCTTCTGCACTGTAAATTCTATGATTCTATATGGGATGATTTCTGGACCAATATGCTGAGGAACCAACAAGAGATCAGGCCATCTTGGGATCCGTGTTGTGAAATAAGAAATAATGTGTTGTTCCACACCCATGGGAATGAGTGACCATAATATGGTTGAATTCTTTATCAAGGTAAATAGTAAAGCATTTGAGTCTGACACCAAGGTCTTGAACCTCAATAAAGGTAACTATGATGGTACGAGACATAAGCTGGCCATGATGGACTGGAAAACATTACTGAAATGAAGGACAGTGGACAGGTAATGGTAGCCATTCAAGGAACAAATAAGTGAACTCCAAAAGTTGTTTATTCCGTTTTGGCACAAGAGTAGAAAGGGAACTATGGGCAAACCATGGTTTTCAAGGGAAATTAGAGATAGCATTTGATTCAAAGAAGAGGTATACAAATTAGCAAGGAAAAGCAATAAACCTGACGATTGGGAACAGTTCAAAATTCAGCAAAGGTAGACCAAGGGATTGTTGATTAGAAGGGGAAAATACAATTTGAAAGTAAGTCAGAGGGGAAAGTAAAAAATGAGTGTAAAATTTTCCCTAAATACATAAAGAGAAAAAGATGGATAAAAACGAATGTAAGCCCCTTACAGACAGAACTGTGGAAAGTCAGAACGGGTAACAAAGATATGGCTGAGGAACTAAATTCCTACATTGCTTCTGTCTCCACAAAGGAAGGCATGAATCGTGGGTACCGGGAAATCTGAGAAACACCAGTGAGGCGTTTATGGAAATTAGAATTAGTAAATAACTTTTTCTGGGGAAATTAAAGGGATTCAAGGTGGAAAAATCTCCAGGGCCTGATAATCTTTATCCATGCATACTGATGGTAATGGGCCGAGAAATAGTAGATCCATTAGTGGTAATTTTCCAAAATTCCTTTGACTCTGGAATGGGTCCTACAGATTTGAGGGTAGCTAATATAACCCCACTATTCAAAAAGGGAGGGAGAGGGAAAACAGGGAACTATAGACCAGTGAGCCGAACATCGATAGTAGGTAAATTGCGAGAGTTCATTATCAAGGATATCAGAGCAGAGCATTTGGATTCGTTTGGGTTCAATTCGATTTATTGTTACATGTACCGTTACAGTGAAAACGAATGTTCTGTTTATAGTCCAGATAGATTGTTTCATACATGAAAAATGCTAGGACATACATCAATACACAATCTAAATACATAGGCAGAGGCATCAGGTTAGCAGACAGAGTGCAGTACTACTCAATAGGGATGTATGAAGATATCAGTTCAGCTCACAAGAGGGTAATTCAGGAGTCTGGTAACAGCGGGGAAGAAGCTGATTTTGAAGCTGTTAGTGCGTGTTCCCAGGATTTTGTATCTCCTCTCTGATGGAAGAAGTTAGAAGAGAGAATATCCGGTGGGAGGGAAATTTGATTATTCTGCCTGCTTTCCCAAGGCAGCGTGATGTGTAAACAGAGTCAATGATGGGAGGATATTTTGCGTGATGGACTGGGCTGCGTTCGCAACACTATAGTTTCTTAAAATCTTGGATCGAGCAGTTGCCACACCAGGCTGTGATGCAGCCATATAGGTTGCTTTCTATGGTGCATCTGTGACAATTGATAAGAGCCAAAGTGGACATGTCGAATTTCCTTAGTTTGCTGAGGAAGTATTGGCGCTGTTGTGCTTTCTTGGTCGTAGCATCGGCATTCGTGGAGCAGGACTAATTGTTGGTGTTGTTTATAGCTAGGAATTTGAAGCCGTCAACCATCTCCACCTCGGCACCATTGGCGCAAACAGGGCTGTGGACCCCACTTCGTTTCCTGAAATCGATGACCAGCTCCTTCGTCTTTCTGACTTTGAGGGCGAGATTGTTGTTGTTACACAATGTCATTAAGTTCTCCATCTCTCTCCTATACTCTGACACATTGTTGTTTCAGATCTGACCCACTTTGGTCGTGCCATCAGCAAACGTGTAGATGGAGTTGGAGCCAAATTTTGCCACACAGTCCTGTGTGCATGGTGAGTATAGTAACCGGATAAATGCGCAGCTTTGCGAGGCCCTAGTATTGGGAACTACCCCAGAGGAGGTGTTATTCATTCTTGCTGATTGTGATCTATGGGTCACGAGGTTGAGGATCCAGTTGCAGAGCGAGGAGCCAAGTCCTAGGTTTTGGAGATTTGATATGAACTTGGCTAGAATTATTGTGGTGAAGGCGGGGCTGTCGTCAATGTATAGGAGTCTGACGTAGGAGTCCTTGTTGAGAAGATGCTGCAAGGATATATGTAGGGCTAGGATGATCGCTTCTGCTGTGGACCAGTCCTAGTGTTTGCGAATTGCATTGGACTAAGGAATTCTGGGCGTATGGAGTTGACATGTCTCGAGAAAACCTCTCGAAGCACTTCATACTGATAGGTGTCAAGGCTATCTGATTGTAGTATTTGAGGCACGGTGTCTGATTCTTCTCTGACACCAGTATGATGATAGATTTGGAAAGCAGTGGTATAATCAGACAGTCAGTATGGATTTATGAAAGGAAAATCATGCTTGACAAATGTGGTGGAGTTCTCTGAAAGTGTAACCAGTAGAGTTGACCAGAGACAACCGGTGAATGTGGTTAATTTAGACCTTCAAAAGACTTTCAACAAGGTCTCACCTTGCAGGTTACTATGTCAAGTTAAAGCACATGGCATCTTGAGCCATCTCACTAGTGAGCAGACAAGAAACAAAAACGTGGGATGATTGGGTCTTTTTCTGATTGGCAGGTGGTCACGAGTGGTGTACCGCAGTGACCTGTGCTAGGACACCAGCTGTTCACATTATATATTAATGAGTTGGACACTGGAATGAAATGAATTATCTCCAAATTTGCAGATGATACAAAGTTGAGTGGATGGATGAGTAGTGAGGTGGATGCAGAGGAGCTGCAGCTGGATTTGGACAGGCTGAGTGAGTGGGCAGATGTGTGGCAGATGCAGTATAATGTGGATGAATGTGTGGTTATCCGATTCGGTAGCAAAAATAAGAAGGCCGATTATTGTTTAAATGGGTGTAAATTCAGAGAGGTGGATACGCAGCAAAACGGTGGTGTCCTCGTGCATCAGTCACTGAAAGTAAGCACGTAGGATCAACAGGCAGTAAAGAAGGCAAATGGTATGTTGGCCTTGATAGCGAGGGGATTTGATTATTGGAATCGGGATATTTTGCTGCAATGTAAGGGGCATTATTGAATCGAATTGCCATTGCTAAATAGAACAGTCACATTCCAGAGTACAGAGTATCTGAAAGAGCACTCTGACATTAATGATTTAATTTCTGAACGGTCAGTCACAGTGAATGTCATCTCTGAAACAAGGTGAGATCAAGGAACATTTCTACCGCGATTTAACACAGCTTCCAATTATAATTTATTGTTTAATATAATCATACTTGAGCAGTTTATGAGGTAAGTTGTTGTCTAATTAAGTCTCAGAGCTTCGCCTATTCACAGCTGGGAATTAACACAGGTGTTGTAATTAGTCTAAAGTTGGAGAAAAAAAAACTTGAACAATATTGAAACGTCACTATCTACTTAGAGAGACTCAAATGTATAAAGTTAGTGTTTTTGGAATCTATCGCCTCACATCTTACTTCAGAGACATTGTCTGATGGGTCAAGGAACAGATTCACTTCAAACAGAAAATGCATCAAACAATTGGATGGATCATGAAAATATTCTATATGATTCTTGCCATCGTTGCTGTTCCTGGTAAGTGTCTAAAGCCCATTATGCACAATAAATCTATGCATGAGCTTGTTTGTGGTATTATTTGTGAATGATCATGTTCAATTTGATCAAATTATTATTGTCATACACTCGCCCTTACAGTACGGTATATTTATTAGTTTTCCAGAATAATTTCTGCAATTATATACTGCATCCATTTTCTCGCTCGAAGGCTCTCTGTGTGATAAAGTTATTGCATTCAGCACAATATGTATTCTGTTGAATCAAACTTCAAAGCAGAAAACTTGACCTTACCAAGGTTATCCATTGACATACGTTGCACAGAATGTGTGTGATTAACTGGAGCGGAAGACCTGACATGAGTGACCATGTGTTAGCATGTACTGGTATTTGTCAATTTAAAATTGCCCCAAATGTGGATTGTTAACTGGAGTCAACACTCGACGACAGATATATGCGTTTCCTGGACATTCTGTCACTGTTTTCAGTGTGGGCAATCATCTAACTATTACTTCAAGTAGAGTTAATGACAGAACTTTGTGGTAGTGATTAATCTCGTTTCCCAAGGATGTTCCTGAGAATGATTTGGTTCTGAATGTTTGGTTGGCGGGGTTAACTGGAAATCTGCATTTTGGAGGGTAGCTTAGGTAATGGTTGAGATTGAGTAACCTCTTATCTTGCCAACATACGTGTCCTTTACCTGAATGCTCGTGGTATTCGGAATAAGGTAAATGAGAGACCTGGGTGTGCTAGTGCATGAGTCGCAAAAAGTTGCTTTACAGGTGCAACAGGTGATTAAGAAGGCGAATGAAGTTTTGTCCTTCATTGCTAGAGGGATGGAGTTTAAGACTCGGGAGGTTATGCTGCAATTGTGTAAGGAGTTAGGTTAGTGAGGCCACACCTGGAGTATTGTGTTCAGTGTTGGTCTCCTTACCTGAGAAAGGACGTACTGGCGCTGGAGGGTGTGCGGAGGAGATTCACTAGGTTAAACATTGAGCTGAAGGAGTTGGATTACGAGGATTGGTTGAGTAGACTGGGACTGTACTCGTTGGAATTCAGAAGGATGAGGGGGGATCTTATAGAAACATATAACATTATGAAGGGAATAGATAGGATAGATGCGGGTAGGTTGTTTCAACTGGCGTGTGAAAGCAGAACTAGGGGGCATAGCCTCAAAATAAGGGGAAGTAGATTTAGGACTCAGTTTAGGAGGAACTTCTTCACCCAAAGGGTTGTGAATCTATGGAATTCCCTGCCCAGTGAAGCAGCAGAGGCTCCTTCATTAAATGTTTTTAAGATAAATATAGATAGTTTTTTGAAGAATAAAGGGGTTAAGAGTTATGGTGTTCAGGCCGGAAAGTGGCGCTGAGTCCACAAAAGATCAGCCATGATCTCATTGCATGGTGGAGCAGGCTCGAGAGGCCAGATGGCCTACTCCTGCTCCTAGTTCTTATGTTCTTATCCAATCCTAACCACAATTTACTGCTGTTAAATTCCATGCTGCCTATACTCAGAAACAGAGAATGACTGTCAGTAATTTCCATCCATTTTGCCTTCTTCGTCCTTCAGTTAACGGAGTGGCAATCGTAATCCTCTCCCGTGGAAACTGTGGTCTCTCTATCTGCACCAATCAATACCTGATGGCAATGT
The DNA here is from genome assembly GCF_047496885.1 of Scyliorhinus torazame. Taxonomy (NCBI): domain Eukaryota; kingdom Metazoa; phylum Chordata; class Chondrichthyes; order Carcharhiniformes; family Scyliorhinidae; genus Scyliorhinus; species Scyliorhinus torazame. The sequence goes on along the minus strand of NC_092710.1, from coordinate 38,131,207 downwards.
CAACAGCGGATCTGCTGGTCATAATTACTGAGGTTATCACCAGGCGAATCAATCGTAGTTATTTCCAGTTAACATTCCTGCGGATCACCCCTCTATGCGAAGTTCAATATGTCCTGAACCGTGTAGCCCTAGACTGTTCTGTCTGGTTCACCGTCGCTTTCACTTTTGATCGATTTGTTGCTATTTGTTGGCAGAAGCTGAAATATAAATATTGCACCAAGAAAACTGCGGCCGTGGTTCTTGCAACAACCGGCATTTTGCTCTTTTTAAAAAACATTCCAAAGTACTTTCGATTTGAACCTGGGAAGATCATTGACAATGTACCAATGTACTGTTCTGATAGACAAAGCTATTTTACGGACCCGAGATGGATTGGATACAGAAAGTTTGAAAAGGCTTTAACCCCATTGATACCATTCGGGTTCATTCTGTTGCTGAACGCTCTGACAGTCAGACACATTTTAGTGACCAGTCGAGTCCGTAAGGGACTGAGGGGCCAGAGCAAGGGAGAGAATCAGAGTGACCCAGAGATGGAGAGCAGAAGGAAGTCTATTGTTTTACTCTTCAGCATATCCGGCAGCTTCATACTCCTGTGGTTGGTGTACCTTTTATACTTTTTTGGTGCTGCAGATGGGCTAGATAGTGATTCTTATTATACCTTTGGAAAAATTGGAAATATGCTGCGGAATTTAAGTTGCTGCACAAACACATTTATTTATGTGGTGACTCAGTCCCAATTCAGAGACCAGTTGAAGAGCGCGGTGAAATATCCAATTACATCAATTATTAATTTGATTAATAAACGATAACATTGAAAGCAGCTCAATGATTCAAACTATAAAGGGGGGGGGGACCACCGGAGGAAGGAAAAGAAAGGGCCTGGAGGATTCAAAAACCACAAACAGACAATAACACTGGCAGGTCGATCGCCCATTGCTCTATTTATACATTTTGTCGTGTTGGGTGCTCTGCTACACAGACGAACCAACACAATTGCGGAAGGTGCAACTCAGTTTTATTACTAACAATATTAACATTTGTAAACTGGTTACTGTGATTCGTTCACTACCCTTTAATCTGTGGACCCAACCCTAACACTATCTTGGAGAGGCACTCAGCATATGGTGAATGTCTGAGTGGCTTGCTGTGAGCTCTGTGCCCTGAGCTGCCTCCTGCTGGAATGATCCGGAAGTGTCGTGTTCCCCGTTTTATAGTGTGTCTGCTCTTGCTTGTAATTGGCTGTGATGTTGCGTGTGTATTGGTCCATTGATCTGTTCATCAGTGTGTATGTGTGTTTGCACCATGGTGTTTATCTGAATATCATGACATCCCCCCTTTCTTTTACAAGAATATGTGCCCATGTGGTAATAAATATAGATGTGTACTGAGTGCAGCTGAATGTGTGTGTGTGTGCAATATCTACAACATGTACATGAGGCTAAACTAGATACATAGGAAGGTGTCAGGTGCAACATAGCAACGAATTTGTATCATCAACAAAACAAGCGTAAACATCAAGCATCAAAACGAACTCCTGTAACGACAAAAGAGAAACTTATTGACATAATGGCAGAAAACTTTTAGTGAGTCCAATGTTCAAACAGGCTCATAAGTCCAGCCTAGTAGGGGGCGACGAATTCGGGTTTACCGCCTCAAGGGTGGGTCAGGATCCACCGGCTGAGGAATGGGCCTGGCCACAGGCAGGAGAGGAATGGGCATAATGGCAGGAAGCTCCACGAATTCGACATCAGGAACAACAGGAGGGCGTGGCACTGGTGTATAATCACGTGGCGAGCGCGGAAGCAGGTGAAGAGCCCGGCGATTGCGCTGGCGAATGGAGCCATCAGGCATGCGAACCAGGAATGAGCGGGGAGCCACGCGTCGGAGAACTTTGGCAGTTACCGACCAGCCACCCTCTGGTAGGTGGATGCGGATGTTGTCTCCAGGCGCCAAGGCAGGAAGATCAGTTGCCCGAGTGTCGTGTGCCACCTTCTGCTGAGCACGCTGCTGTCGCATCCTTTGCAGTACTGGAATGTGGTCGAGTGTAGGGACATGAATAGATGGCACAGTGGTCCTGAGGGCGCGACCCATCAACAGCTGGGCTGGTGAGAGGCCAGTGGCTAGGGGGGGCCGAGCGATAGGCCAGCAGGGCTAAGCAGAAATCCGATCCGGCATCAGCAGCCTTGCAGAGGAGCCGCTTGACGATGTGAATGCCTTCTTCCGCCTTGCCATTTGACTGGGGATGCAGAGGGCTGGACGTCATGTGTGTCAAGCCATACGAAGCAGCAAAAGAAGACCATTCTTGGCTTGCAAAGCAGGGCCCATTGTCCGACATGACAGTAATCGGAATGCCATGGTGAGCGAAGGTGTCTTTGCAGGCCCTGATGACAGCGGACGATGTCAAATCGTGCAGGCCTATGCCCTCTGGATATTTTGAAAAGTAATCTATGATGATTACGTAGTCAATGCCAAGCGCCTGAACAAGGTCCACAGCCACCTTCGCCCAGGGGGACGTCGCCAACTCATGGGGCTAAAGCGTCTCGGGGGTTGCGCCAGCTGAAATCTTTGGCAGGTGGGGCAGTTGATCACCATGTTGGCAATGTCATCGCTGATCCTCGACCAGTATACAGCTTCTCAGGCCTTCCGCCTGCACTTCTCAACCCCGAGATGGCTTTCGTGTAGTTGGTCGAGGACCAGCTTGTGCATGCTGTGTGGAATAATAATCCGGTCCAGCTTTAGGAGGACACCGTACATGACGGCCAAGTCGTTCCGGACATTGTAGAATTGTGGGCACTGTCCTTTGAGCCATCCTCCCGTCATGTGGTGCATCACACGTTGTAAAAGAGGGTCAGCCGCAGTCACCCGGCGAATACGAGCCAGACTTGAATCATCGGCTGGCAAATTGGCCGATGTGAAGGCCACATGCGCTTCGACTTGACTGACGAACCTCTCCGAATCGGGCAGTGTGCTCACTGCTCTGGATAGGGCATCCGCAATGAGGAGGTCCTTACCCATTAGACCAGTTGGAAGTCGTACCTCCGGAGCTTGAACAGGATGCGCTGGAGGCGAGGGGTCATCTCGTTCAGGCTTTTATGTGTGATGCTGACCAGGGGACGATGGTCGGTTTCCACGGTAAACTGGGGGAAACCATACACGTAATCGTGGAACTTGTCTATTCCGGTCAACAAACCCAGGCACTCCTTCTCGATCTGCGCATAGCGCTGTTCTGTGGGGGTCATGGCCCGCGATACATAGGTGACCGGGACCCATGATGCAGTTTCGTCCCGTTGCAGGAGTACCGCCCCAATGCCGGACTGGCGAGATCTTCGTATCCCGAGAGGTGTCGAAGAACGCCAATACCGGGGCTGTGGTGAGCTTAATTGTCCTTCTGGTGTGCGGCAGTCACTGGAACTCCGTGACTTCTTAACTAGGCGGCGAAGAGCCGTTGTGTGGGAGGCAAGGTTGGGAATGAACTTCCCCGGGAAATTGACCATGCCTAGAAAGCGTAGCAATGCTTTCTTGTCTGCCGGCTGCAGCATGGCTGTAATGGCGCTCACTTTGTCTGCATCCGGACGCACTCCTGACCGGGATATATGGTCCCCCAGAAACTTTAGCTCAGTTTGGCCAAAGGAACACTTGGCTCGGTTGAGCCGCAGGCCGTGTTCCCGTATCCGCGCGAAGACACACTGGAGACGACTGATGTGCTCCTGTGGTGTGGTGGACCAGATGATGATGTCGTCAACATAGACGCGCACCCCTTCGATGCCCTCCATCATCTGTTCCATGATTCTGTGGAATACCTCGGATGCCGAGATGATGCCAAACGGCATTCTTTTATAGCAGAACATGCCGAAAGGAGTGTTGAAGGTGCACAGCTTTCAGCTGGACTGATCCAGTTGGATCTGCCAAAAACCCTTCAAGGCATCAAGCTTTGTGAAAATTTTAGCCCGGGCCATTTCGCTCGTGATCTCCTCCCGTTTGGGTATGGGGTAGTGTTCCCTCCTGATGTTGTTGTTCAGGTCTTTCGGGTCGATGCAGACCCGGAGTTCGCCAGAGGGCTTTTTAACGCGCACCATGGAGCTGACCCATGGTGTGGGCTCCGTGACCCGGGATAGCACCCTTTGGTCCTGGAGATCCTGCAGCTGCTGCTTGAAGGGGTCTTTGAGTGGTGCTGGGACTCTACGAGGTGCGTGAATGACCGGGGTGGCATCCGATTTGAGCCGTATTCTGTATGTATTGGGCAGTGTGCCCATGCGTTCGAATGCCTCCTGGTTGTGGGCAAGGAGCGAGTGGAGCTGTGCTCTAAATTTAGCATCCGGGAGGTCTGACGTGCCTTCTGGGGACAGAGCATGTAGCCGCTGAACGAGGTGGAGAATCTTGCATGCCTGTGCGCCTAGCAGGGAGTCCTTTGATGAACCAACAATCTTGAAGGACAGTGTGGCCTGATACACATTGTGCGTCACCTGGAGCTGGTAGGATCCCATGGCCGGGATAACGTTTCCGTTATAGTCAACCATCTTACAATGGGATGGAATAGCATGACATATTTTACTCATTTAGTAATGCTGAACTTGAATATTGGTGGAAAAAGAGAAATGTTGAAGTTTCCCGTTTCCTGTGGTCAGGAGATTTCACAAGATTACCAGGTGAAGAGGAATGCCACATTGTTTTAAGAGAGGAGACCGCTGATTGGTTGGCAAGTGGACATTGAGCTTTTATTCACCTCCCTAACGTCATGTCGTACTCTTCTTGTGTCAGCCCAGCAGCTTCACAAACCCTCATCCATTCCATTGTTTTCTCCAGACATGAGGATTGCAGTGAAATTCTGTGCACCCTCCCACTTTCTCCCCTCAATAAACTCGCCAGCAGCAATATCTATGACTTACCTCATATTGAGTCAAATTCACCAATCATTACCTCACCTCACTGACCTCTACTTATTTTCAGACCATAAGACCAAAAGACATCGGAGCAGAATTAGTCAACTCGGCCCATCGAGTCTGCTCCGCGATTCAATCATGGCTGATATTTTTCTCATCCCCATTCTCCAGCAACACCTTGATTGGAAAAATTGTTATCCTTATTTCAAATTTCTTGTTATTTAAAAAAAAAATCTTTTTATTGGCATTTTCAAAATTTATCAGCAGCTATGTACATTGTTGGCCGTGTTTATTCACTATACAATACAGAAAGGTTTGTCTTTTCCTTCCCTTATTTTCCCTATTTACAGGGCAGAACGGTGGCACAGTGGGTTAGCCCTGCAGCCTCACGGTGCCTAGGTCCCGCGTTCGATCCCGGCTGTGGGTCACTGTCCGTGTGGAGTTTGCACATTCTCCCCATGTTTGCGTGGGTTTTGCCCCCATAACTCAAAGATGTGCAGGGTAGGCCAGATTGCCCCTTAATTGGAAACAATGAATTGGGTAATCTAAATTTATATAAAAAAACAATTCCCCTATTTATACTATGTCGCTCTCTGGCTCGCCGTGTGTCCATTTCAGTCTGGTCTCGTCCAGTGGTGTTCGGGCTCTGTCCGGTAGCTCTCCATATATTTTCCCACCGAGACTCCCTTCCTTACTGTCCGTGTTCATCAGGTCCCCTAATAGTGTCGTCTCTGGGACTCTGGGGTATCTACTGTCCCTTTGTGGAGGAAGTGCTTTATTTGCAGGTGTCTCATTTCCGGTCCTGTCGGCAGTTCCCACTCCTCCATCAGTTCGTCCAGTATCGCTAGTCTGTGCCGTACGCAAAAGTCCCTCACAGTCAGTGTTCCTCCGTCCCATCTCCATTTCCTGAAGGTGGCGTCTAGCATGGCTGGGGCGGGGGGGGGGGCGGGGGCGGCGGAATTTGTGATTACCGCAGATGGGAGCCATGTGGACATCCTTGTCAGCTCGAAGTGCTGCCTTAATTGGGCCCACATTTTCAGTATGGTCGCTACCACTGGGCTTTTCGCGAGGGTAATGCGAGTGCTTCTGTAGCCAAGGCCCAGAGGATTGTTCCCCTACAGGAGGCCTCCTCCATCCGCACCCACTGTGCGTTAGGTTTGTTTGCCCATTCCCTCAGTCAGTCGTTCCGCCGTTGATGCCCAGTGGGTGTACTGCAGGTTTGGTAATGCCAAGCCATCTTTTATTTCCCTCCATTGCAGTGTCTGTTTGGGAACTCTCAGGTTCTTACACCCCCCCCCCCGCCCCCCGACTCCCTGCCCACCCCCGCACGCCTCCCCTCATCCCCGCCCCCCCCCCCCCCCGCACACACACACACACACACACACACACAAGCCATGATTAAACTGTCTACGTTTTGGAAAAACGCCTTGTGGATTAAAATCGGTATGGATCAAAACAGGAAGAGGAACCGTGACAGCACGTTCATCCTGATCATCAGCACTCTCCCCGTCAGGGAGAGAAGGAGTGAGCCCCACCTCTGTAGGTCATTTTGACATCTTCCACCAGGCTGTTCAGTTCCACTTGTGGATCTGTGTCCAGTCTCTGGCTATTTGGATTCCAAGGTATCGGAATCTGTTTTGGGCTCTTTTGAACAGGAGCCCCTCCACCTCTGCCCGTCCCCCATTTGGGTTCACTGGGAATGCCTCACTTTTGCCCAGGTTGAGTTTGTAACCTGAGAAGGTTCTGAACTCTTTCAGGATCTGCGAGATTTCCTTCAGTCCTTCCTGCAGATTCGGGACATTCAGGAGCTGGTCATCCTTTAGCCACCTGGGATGGCCACTTCCAGAATACAAAATGGACATTTGCAAAGATTGCAGGGAAAAATGGAATATGTTATGAAAGCAGGCAGGCTGTCTGCATATTGGAGAAACAGCTCCCAGACGAGACTGAAACTGTAGGTCCATTAACATATGGATGGCCCATCTCCGAGAACAAAGAAAAATACCGAAGTAACCGATCTGGCCCCAGACTTCGTGGCGCCAGTTCCCCAACTGAAAGCCGAAAGCAAAGCAGGCCAACGGCCACCTAGGACACGCCCAGCCATCAGGGCACCCACCGCTTTATTGGTCAAGATCAATGCAAATAATCAAGAAATTACCCAATTGATTGTCGCCAAGTTCAAGGCCCGCCCAAGAACACGCGAAGCCCACTTCGGGGAAAAGAAAAAGGCTCCAAGAGAGAATCACTCTCTTGGAATCGTCTCTCTCAGTGGAGAGACCCGTCCACCACCGCCACCAGAAGCAAGTGAGTCCAAGGTGAATGCTCGCTTCCAGATGGACGACCTTAGCTGTTCCCCTCTGCCACTTCAACCCCAGCAGCCTCAGAACCGAACAACGGCCATTGTTCCTCTGACTGAGTGGGTGCCCGAAGCAAAGTATAGGCTTTAGCAGTAGTGATAGTTTAGTCTGTAGTATTTCGTGCATGAGTAGATATTGCTGTGTATGTAAATAAATAGTACTGACTTTGAACTAACTAACTGGTGTATTGGCTCTTTGATCAGTATTCGGGTTTGAACCTTGTGGCGGTATCAAAAGATACCTGGCGACTCTAAAGCAAACGTAATTAGAATTAAGGAAGGCAACCATATTGACCGCCATATTTACAAACAACCAGAGAGAGCAACATTTATTGGCGGCCTCTGACGGGACTCGACCTAGAAGTGGCCTAGTCACTCCGAGAGAACCCAAATTTGAATTGTAACCCAATTGGAAACAGAAAAGCCACAAGTGTAAGAACGACACTGATCAATCCCCCAAGATTCGGAAGTGTGTGAATGCATGTGTACTAACAGGGATATAAGGTAAACCTGAGATATTTTGTTGCATAAAACTGTCGGGAGTTTTGTAGGCCGGAAATTAGCGTAAGCCGTACCCGTGTTTACATCACCACTTTATCACCCCCTGTTCCAAATTCAGTAGAGCACAGAGAAAGAGAAAAATGGCAATCAAGGCAATGGAACGCCTTTTGAACCCCCAGGAATTCGAGGTCGCAGTGACCAGTAGAGTCGGACCGTATCCCGTATGGGAAGCAGAGATCAGAAAATATCTCAAAGGGAAAGGATTGGAGTGAATTCTGCGCCAATGATGAAACAGGTCCCGGGAGTATAGGGTATACTTGGTGGGAGCCTCGACCCTTCAGTCGTGGCAGCCCTTCCCGACCCACAGAATGTAGGAGGAGGCACCCTACATGAAATGCACACAGCGATCCTAGATGCGATCGGCTATAACAAAGGAGACCCCGTAGAAGGCCTAAACAAGTGTAGGCAAAAGAAAACAGAGCACCCCACGGCGTTTGCTGGACGCTTGTGGATACATTTTACTGCAGTGTTGGGAGAATTAGCCCGCGCCCATTTGTCGCCAGATAATGTAGCCAAATGGACTTGCATCCTAGTCTCTCATGTGACAGAGTCAGGACAGAGAGCTTGCGCAAATTACGACCCCTCAGACGAGGCCCACAATGAAAAATGGGTTTTGAAAAGATTGTCCCGCTCTTGGGAACAGTCCATCCAAGGCAAAACCGCATTTGTTAAAACAGGGGAAGAACAGGCAGACATGCATCCAGTTAGGAAGCACCAGAAACCCGCATGGGTAAATGAGGGCAGGAACAGCACTCAGCAACCCAAATCCCAGGAGTGTTATAATTCTTGACAATTAGGACACGATGCACGAGAGTGCAATGCACACCAGAAGCAGCAGAGAAACCAACAGACAGGCATCCTAAGTAAGAATAGGGCAAAGCCAATCCATAGCGTTGGTGCCTGTTCTGAGAACACAGATATGACCGGCCTCTAACTATGTGTATGCCACGTGGGTGTGCCCTTGCCCTCTGAGGTCTCCCATTGCCCAGGGGCCCACCAGAATGGCAGTGTACGGCGCCATCTTGGTTCCCCACTCTGCTCCATGCCCGTCAAGACCTGTGTCTGTCCCATTTGTTCTCTTTGTTCCCTTTACGTTCTGTGCATCCCCCGTCTTTGTTCCCCCTTCCCCAACCCCCCCCCCCCCCATCCATCCCTCTGGTTCCCCCTCCCCCCCCCCCCCCCCCGAGTGTTCTCTCCCCCTTCTGCCCTTTCTCCCCCCTTCTGGCCAGACGCTCCCTCTCCCCTGAGAGGTGCGCCGCGGTCTCCCTCACTGCCTGTCTTCCCGTGCGAGCCCTCCTCACTAGTCAGGTGGCTCCCCTCCCAGTGCTGGTCTAGACCGGGCCCTGTTTTACCTCCCCCTCTCCACCCCCTATCCCTCCCACTTGGCTGCTTCCCCTATTCTCGCTCCCCTTTCCTGTTTCCCATCTTCAAACTGAGAAAGGAGACAAACACGAAAACGAGGCAGCACAGTCCCGCGCAAAAACATAGTCCATGTTACAGTCTTTGTTTTCGCTCCGTCCTCCACTCTCATTCCCTTTCTTCCCCTGTCCCTGCCGCTTTCACCGCTGCCACGTCTGCTCTCCCCCGGGTTGTTCATTTTAACAAACTCATCCGCCTCCGCCGGAGTGCCGAAGTAATGTTCCTTCCCCTTGTATGTCACCCAGAGTTTGCCCGGGATTAACATGCCGAATTGCACCCCTTTTTTGTAGAGCGCCGATTTCGCTCTGTTGAATTCGGCCCTCCTTTTTGCCAAGTCCGCCCCAATGTCCTGGTAGACCCTGACTCTGTGCCCTCCCCACGATCATGATTTCGCCTGTCGGGCCCACCTCAGGATTTTTGCCCCATTCCTGGAATCGATGCAGCTTTGCATTTATCGCCCTTGATTGCTCCCCAGTATTGGGCTTAGGTCGGAGCCACTTGTGTGCCCTGTCCATCACTGGGGGTCTGGAAAGCCTTCCCTCCCAACTAGATTGCGCAGTTGGGTCCCTCCCCTCAATCTCCTCTGGCAGATCCACAATGCGGTCGTTTTGCCACCTGGACCTATTCTCCTCATCCTTGACCTTCCTTTTCAGGTTACCCTGAGCCGCCACCAACCTCTTCATCTCGGCCTCCAAAGCCACTATCCTGTCGCTGTGGGCCGTTGATGCCTTCTCCTGGTCCAGGAGCGTCTTCTCCTGGGCCTCCACTTTCCGTCCCAGGCCCTCTATCGTGTACTGAAGAGTGGCTATCGCTTCGGTCACCATCCCCTTCATCACCACCTGGTACTCCGCCTTGATCGCTTCCTTCATAGCGGTCAGTTCCTTTTTCAAAACGTTACTCCCCATCCCCCTGTGTCGTTGCCTGCTCTTCTCCGCTGTTCAGGTCGCCGACCTTTCGTAATCCACCTAACCTGCACACCTTTGGGCTGTGGGAGCAAAGCGGAGGAAACCCACGCAGACACGGGGAGAACTTGCAGACTCCGCACAGTCACCCGAGGCCGGAATGAAACGGGGGACCCTTGGAGCTGTGAGGCAGCAGTGCTGACTACTGTGTCACCCATTCAGGCTGGGGAACCAAAGAGATTCGACATATTTAACCTTTATTTAAAAACACTAGAGACCTTGATAAATCCACTCACTGTTCGCCTGTGCTCAAGGCAAATAGAAACAAACATTCTGTAAACTGTACTTCTAATGAAGCCATTAAAATGCAGAATGCTGCTGGGGAAGCTGCTCTTTCCACTCCCAGCTCAGTATAATCCTGTGTGTTGCTCTCCTGAGGGTCTGCAGGGATATCACAAATAGGAGCAGCAGGAATATCTACCGGATGGAATGACTGCTCCAACATTCAATATGTTCATGGTTCATCTATGTTAATTGTACCTTCCTGAACTGTCCTTATATCCCTTTGTGCTCACAGAACCCCTGGGAATGTCCCATCAATATAATCAGCGAGAATCCAAAGAGCTCCCTGAGTCTAGAATGCAGAAGATTCGCAAGCCTTTAATTGGGCAGTGGATATTATCCACATGGACTTTAGTAAAGCCTTTGACAAGGTACCCCTTGGCAGACTGGTGCAGAAGGTGAAATCAAACGGGATCAGAGGTGAGCTGGCATGTTGGATACAGAACTGGCTCGGTCATAGAAGACTGAGGGCGGCAGTGGAAGGGTGCTTTTCTGAATGGAGGGCTGCTGTTTTCAATATATATAAATGATTTGGAGGAAAATGTAACTGGACTGAATAGTAAATTTTCGGATGACACAAAGGTTGATGGAATTGGGGATAGCAATGGGGCTGTCAGTGGATACGGCAGGCTATAGATCGGTTAGAGACTTGGGCGGAGAGATGGCAGATGGAGTTTACTCCAGACAAATGTGAGGTAATGCATTTTGGAAGGTCTAATACAGGTGGGAAATAAACAGTAAATGACAGAACCCTGAAGAGCATTGATCGGCAGAGAGATCTTGATGTACAGGTTCACAGATCACTAAAAGTGGCAGCGTGGGTGGAGAAGGTAGTCAAGAAGGCACACGGCATGCTTGCCCTAAGTGGTCCGGGCATTGAGTATAAAAAATGGCGAATCATGTTGCAGCTGTACAGAACCTGAGTTAGGCCACCGAGAGGGCTAGAATACAAGACCTGGGATGTACTGCTGAGGCTGTATAAGGCTCTGATCAGACCCCATTTGGAATGTTATGAGCAATTTTGGGCCCTGTATCTAAGTAAGGGTGTACTGGCCAGAGGAGAATTATCCCAGGAATTAAGGGCTTGTCATATGAGGAGCTGTTGAAGACTCTGGGCCTGTACTCGATAGAGTTTATAAGGCTGAGGGGGATCTTGCAGAACACTGAGGGGCCTAAATAGAGTGGACGTTGTGAGGATGTTTCCACCAGTAGGAGAAACTAGAACCCGAGGGCACAGCCTCAGACTGAAGGGATGATCCTTTAAAACTGAGATGAGGAGGAATTTCTCCAGCCAGAGGGTGGTGGATCTGTGGCATTTATTGCAGCAGAAGGCTCTGGAGGCCAAGTCACTGTGTCTTTAAGACAGAGATAGATAGATTCTTGATTAATAAGGGCATTAGCGATTACGGGGAGAAGGCAGGAGAATGGGGGTGAGAAACATATCAACCATGATCGAATGGCAGAGCACATTTGATGGGTGGAATGGCTTAATTCTGCTTCTGTATCTGATGTCTAAGCTATTTTATTGAGCCGAGGTGAGAGGGATTTGATAATTTTGTCGCAGTTCTCACCCCGTTCTTCTCTTTGTCGCTAATTCTGTTGCTCAACGTTCCGACAGTCCGAGCACTGGAGACACTAAATTATGAAGATAGGTTGGGTAGGCTTGGGTTGGTGTCACTGGAGCAGAGAAGACTGAGGGGCAACTTGATCGAGGTGTGCAAGATTATGAGGGCCATGGACAGGGTGCATAGGGGACAGGGAGCAGCTGTTCACCTTCGTTGAAGGGTCAGTTACAAGGGGACACAAGTTAAAGATGAGGGGCAGGATGTTCAGGGGGATTTGAGGAAAAACATTTTTACCCAGAGGGTGGTGACGGTCTGTGATGCACGATCAATTGGACAATGACGAGAGTTGAATACAACTGAGGCTTTATTGCTCGAAGATGTGTGGCCGCCACAGCAGCTGGTGAAATGGCTGCTTCACTGAGGACACACATACTTATACTCCGCCTACTGGGCGGAGCCAGCAGGCAGGGACTACCGCCATACCTGTAGTACAGGTCCTACCGTACATCACTTAATATAGGTGCAACAGTGGTGTACCACATTCACCCCCTGTTACAATTGAGTACGGCGGGGGTGGTGGAGAACTATATCCAGAAATTGAATTTAGACATACAATATTTGCAAATTTTGAAGTCCAGTGAACCAGTTAGAGGTTTAACTGGTCCGGGGCCTTGATGTGCCGCTGGGAGCGAAGCAGTGGTGGCGGCGATGCCGATGCTGGTCTGGTCTTCGGTGACTCTGGGAGCATGCTGAAATCCTCTTCATCCTCGGGCATGAGCAGGATGGTCCTGGAGGGGTTGCTGCTCGGAGCGCCTGGGGGAGGGGGGGGGGTGGGGGTGGAGCCGGGCCAGCGGTGTGTGTGTGTGTGGAACCTACTGGTGCCAGGTCCCTGAGGGGGACAGTATACTGGCGGCCATCGGAGTACGCCACGTAGGCATACTGGGGGTTCACATGGAGCAACTGCACCCTCTCCACCAATGGGTCCGCCTTGTGTGGTCGGACGTGCCTACGGAGAAGGACGGGTCCTGGAGCTGCCAGCCGAGTCGGGAGTGACATCCCGGATGTGGACTTCCGTATCCAGATGGATGAAGCTTTCGGTGCTCCCAGAGTCCAGCAGGCAAGAGGTCACGTGTCCGTCGATTATAACGCTGGTTGATGCGGTCGCCAGGTTGTGCGGACGAGACTGGTCGATGGTCACTGAGGCGAGTCGAAGTTGGTCGTCGCTGGTGTCGAATGATGGGGTGCCCATGGGGCACGGGTCCTGGGACGCTGGTGGTGCCCATGTGCGTTGGGGGAGACAAGATGGCGGCGCCTGAAGATCTTGGGGAGGACAAAATGGCGGCATCCATGGGCCGCACGTGGCAGGGGTTGAACAAGATGGCGGCACCCATGGGCCGCACATGGCAGGGGTTGAACAAGATGGCAGCACCCATGGGCCGCACGTGTTGCGCGGAAGGGAAGATGGCGGCACCCACTGGCCGAGCTTGGTATGAGGGGGAGAAGATGGCAGCGCCCACTAGCCGCGCGTGGTCTGAGGGGGAGAAGATGGTGGCACCCACTGGCAGCACATGGTCCGGGGGTGAAGATGGCAGTGCCCATTGTGCGTAAACGAGGGGGGGGGGTGATAGCAGCGACTGCGCGTGCCTGGCACACGGCGGCGAAGTGCCCCTTCTTACCGCAAGCCTTATAAAGGGCAGCGCGGGCCGGGCAGCATTGGCGGTGGTGTTCTTGCTGGCCGCAAAAATAACATTTTTATTAGGTTAGCTGGCTGGTGTGTGGTGCAGGCGTATTGGCTGGGTAAGGGCCCCGCTGGGACGGCCAGCTGTGGGTTCACGAAGGGAAGGAGGGGTGGGCCGCGCTGCTGGGGGCGTTGGCCTGAGTATTTCGCGAAGCGATCATCATAGAGAGCGTGAGCTTCTTTGTCTCTGCGAGATCGAGTGTGGCCCCTTCTAAACGTCGCCGGCGTATGAGGTCCGACCCAATCCCCGTAACAAAAGCGTCCCGCATGAGGAGGTTAGAATGTTCAGTGGCCGTAACGGCCTGACAGTCACAGTCCCGGAATAGTGGGATTAGGGCCCGCCAGAAGTCTTCTATGGACTCACCAGGGAGTTGAGAGTGAGTGGCGAGTACATGCCTGGCGAAGAGCGTGTTCGTCCGCTGGGCGTAGTTTTCTTTAAGTAGCGCCATGGCTTCGGCGTAGTTTGGCGCGTCCTGGATCAGCGGAAAGACATTGGAGCTCAACCCCGAGTACAGTATCTGTATTTTCTGAGCCTCCGGAACAGGGTGTGGTGCAGACCTGATGTACGCCTCGAAACAAGTTAGCCAGTGCTGAAAGTCCTTTTTGGCATTGCTTGAATACGGATCCAGCTGCAGACGATCAGGCTTGATACGGAGGTCCATCTTCTGAAAATCTTAGAGCAATAAATTGATGCACGATCAATTGGACAAAGACGAGAGTTGAATACAACTGAGGCTTTATTGCTCTAAGATACGTGGCCTCCCACAGCAGCTGGTGAAATGTTTGCTGCACGGTGATGTGTTGGGTGTTTTGGATCCGTGGAACACATAAAGGCTACCAACACTTAAAATAGAACAACACTATTTTATTAAGCTAGAAGCTGTTGAACGTGCTTTCACTGTGGGTTAACACGATGTTAGATTAAACTAAAGACCTATGCCTATCCTGACCAGTCTATGCACTCAGCACATGGTGAAGATCTGTGCTGTAAGCTGTAAGCTCTGTCCTTCTGAGAGGCTGCATCCCGAATGAGCGGGAAAACTGATGCCCTCTGTCTTTATAGTGAGTGTGCTCTAACTGGTGATTGGCTGCGGTGTTGTGTGTGTTGCTTGGTCTTTCTGTGTGTCCATCAGTGTATGTCTCTGCACCACGACATACTGGTGTATATTATGACATCCCCCCTTTTATAAAAAAATGTATGTGTGTGGCAATAAATAATGTGTGGTGATAATGATCCGAACTATGTGTGGGGTGCGAAGACATATGTACAGGACTATGTACATGAGAACTAAGCTATTTACATGGGAAGGTGCCTGGTGCAGAGCAATATGCAACAAGAGTAACGAGATCAACATTATATACAAACCAGGGAAACGGTCAAACAAAGCAACAAAATAATTCAGAGAGTCCATAAATTCGACAAGTTCATAAATGTAGTCTCTGAGGCGACAAATTCTGGTTGACCGCCTCAAGGGTGGGTCGAGAGCCGCCGGTTCAGGAGCGGGCTGGACTGCGTCAAAGTCAGGGGGAGGTAGAGTGACAGGGAGCTCTGCATAGTCCATGGCAGGGTCAGCAGGAGGGCGAGGCGACACTGGAGGATCACCTGGCAACCGTGGAATGAGGCGAAGGGCGCATCGATTGCGGCGCAGAATAGAGCCATCCAGTAGACGAACCAGGAACGAGTTTACAGACTGAAATATTTCGAAATTTCCCAACTAATGCTCTGTATCTCGTGACCCTTCGCCGTCTCAAATTCCCCTTTGCCTCCTGCCCCTTCCCCAACTTTCACTCACCTTTTACGTTTTGTTCTGCGGGGACCCAATCTGTTAAACGAGCGTTTCTCTCACTCACCGCCTTTTCTCAATACCCATTCGGCGCTGTGACCCTTGTTCGAATTTCACCTTGGCAAAACGTGCCACTCACCACACCAACAGCCATTCTGTATCCAATTCCTTCATCTTAGAACATTGACACAACATTTCCTGGACATCATTATGGTCACTCCACCACAATCTGCAATTTCAAAATACAAAAAGCAATAAACTAGCGCTCCATAATTTCAGCTCTCATCCAATTCCCGTGAAACTGGGTGTGGTGTGGATTTCTGGAACTCTGCAATCCATGTGGTGTAGGTGCACCCAGAAAGTGGTTAGGAAGGAAGTTCCATGATTTGTACCCAACAAGAGTGAGTGAATGGGAAATGGTTCCAAGTGAATATGGCGCGTGTTCCTTGGAGGGGAATCTGCAGGCAGCGGCGGAGTTAGCAATCGGCGCTGACAATACTTGTTTTGTCAATGAAAATAATATTGCAGTTACACTTCAATACAAAGTCGGTACAAACTACCATTGCAGAACATCGCATTGCCTGCCAGCATTCTCAATGAATTCAGAAAACAAAGTGAAATGTATTTAAATATAAATGTGATGGAATTTATTGGAACATAACAATGAGGTTTAACTGAACAGCAGCAACGGACAGATCCAAAGAGCTCCCTTTATTGGGACTGGATGAAATTCAATTTCTGATCATGTCGGAATTCAGATTCAACTCGCCTAAAAGCTCAAAATCAGCAAACAAATGGAGAAAATAAATCAGCATAACGCAAATATTTCAGGGATCAACCTGAAAGCGATGGGCAGAGATTTCTCCTTGTAATGATGGTATTATTCACACAGAAGATAATAGAGGAAACCTTGAACCCCGTGGAGTGCAAAGGCGATGGACCTTGGCTTGAAACTGGGATTGGAACAGACAGGGGTTTGAGGGGTAGCAGAGGCACAATGGGCCGATGGGCTTCTTTCGAAGTGGATTTACTCGATGAGTTCAGGTCAGCGTCGATCATTGGGATTTAAAATGATCGCTCGAACATAGACTTGAACCCTGGACCCTCAGATTAAAAGTCTGATGCTCTACCGACTGAGCTATCCAGACTATGAACGATACCGCCTGTAGTGACCGCATTCCCCCTTCGCTGTTGCTCCTCTCGTTTCGCTGTTGCCCCTCTTTCCTCTGCTGATGTTGTGCCTCTCCTGCAGAACAAACAGCTGCTTCCTTTGCGCTGCGCTACTCTCTGAATCCGGACGGCATATCAGCAGCTCCGCCTCTGGATTCAGGGCGAGTTCAGAGCTGTGCTGCTCTTCGGCGCTTCACTCCGATACTCCGCCCACCGAGTCCCTTTCCTGGAGACTGGTTATTCCCAGTTGGGTTTGGGACAGTCACTTCCTGATTCTGAACGACTCAACATTCTGACTCAAGATTCACTGCGTCCAGCACGCTTACTTCAAATCTGTTCTTTACAAAAGCGAAACCTCCCCTTTGCCTAACGACTTCCCCGCCGTACCGGCCGCCCCGAACAGGCGCCGGCATGTGTCGAATAGGGGCTTTTCACAGGAACTTAATTGAAGCCGACTCATGACAAAAAGCGATTTCCATTTCATTTTCATTTCATTAAACGCTCTTTCATTTTGAGTCTTTTTCGAGAATTGCCTGACTCAAAGAGAAAAAATTGTGCACAATCAGCTGAACGCGACTTTGTGGGACACGCAAACATGTTATACAGCACGTCAGGTGTTGACAGCTGATCCATTCCCATCAAATAGACGCTTTCCAAAGGTTGCGGAGTGATGGAACAATCACAAACTCCAGTGATATAAGGAGTGGAGCTGCCGCCTGCTGGTTCCATGGTGTAGTGGTTATCACGTCTACTTTACACGCAGCAGGTCATGGTTTCGAGCCCCAGTGGAACCATTGCTGCTTTTGGACAAGTTGTGACCAATTGAATTTCCATGTGAACAGAAATATAACCACGAAAGAGAAAATGCTGGAAAATCTCAGCAAGTCTGGCAGCATCTGCAGGGAGAGCAAAGAGCTAACGTTTCGAGTCCGATGACTCTTTGACAAAGCTAACAGACAGAGAAAGTGAGAAATATTTATACTGTGGAGTGAGAAAGAAAGATGAGCCATAGCCACAGAAACACAGGGAAACCGGGTGCCAATGGCCACAGAAACCCAGGGGACAGAGTGCAGAATGGCTTTGAATTAAGAAAACAAAGTGAAATGTATTTAAATATAAATGTGATGGAATTTATTGGAACATAACAATGAGGTTTAACTGAACAGCAGCAACGGACAGATCCAAATAGCATCCTTTATTGGGACTGGATGAAATTCAATTTCTGATCATGTCGGAATTCAGATTCAACTCGCCTATAAGCTCAAAATCAGCAGAAAAATGATAATAAAGCAGCATAACGCAAATATTTCTGGGATCAATCTTAAAGCGATGAGCAGAGATTTCTCCTTGTAATTATGGTATTATTCACACAAAGGAGAATAGATGAAACTTTCAACCCCGTGGAATGCAAAGGCGACGGTCCTTGGCTGGAAACTGGGATTGGAAAAGACAGGGGTTTGAGGGGTAGCAGAGGCACAATGGGCCGATGGGCTTCTTTCTCAGTTGATTCACCCGATGAGTTCACGTCAGCATCGATCATTGGGATTTAAAATGATCGCCGGAACAGGGACTTGAACCCTGGACCCCCAGATTAAAAGTCTGATGTTGTACCGACTGAGCAATCCAGGCTGTGAGTGACCCCGCCTGTAGTGACCGCATTCCCACTTCGCTGTTGCTCATCTCGCCCCGCTCTTGCCCCTCTTTCCTCTTCTTATGCTGTGCGTCTCCTCCAGAACAAACAGCTGCTTCCTTTGCATTGCGCCACTCTCTGAATCCGGACAGCATATCAGCAGCTCCGCCTCTGGATTCAGGGCGAGTTCAGAGCTGTGCTGCTCTTCGACGCTTCACTCCGATACTCCGCCCACCGAGTCCCTTTCCTGGAGACTGGTTATTCCCAGTTGGGTTTGGGACAGTCACTTCCTGATTCTGAACGACTCAACATTCTGACTCAAGGTTCGCTGCATCCAGCACGCTTGATTCAAAACTGTTCTTTGCAAAAGCGAAACCACCCCTTTCCCTAACAACTTCCGCGCCATACCGGCCTCCTCGAACATGCGCCGGAATGTGGTGACTATGGGCTTTTCACAGTAACATAATTGAAGCCTACTCGCGACAATCAGCGATTTTCATTTCATGAAACGCTCTTTCATTTTGAGTCTTTTCCGAGAATTGCCTGACTCAAAGAGAAAAAATTGGGCACAATCAGCTGAACGCGACTTTGTGGGACACGCAAACATGTTATACAGCAAGTCAGGTGTTGACAGCTGATCCATTCCCATCAAATCGACGCTTTACAAATGTTCCGGAGCGATGGAACAATCACAAACTCCAGTCATATACGGAATGCAGCTGGCGCCAGCTGGTTCCATGGTGTAGTGCTTATCACGTCTGCTTTACACGGAGCAGGTCTTCGGTTCAAGCCCCATTGGAACCATTGCTGCTTTTGGACAAGTTGTGAACAATTGAATTTCCATGTGAACAGAAACACAACCACGAAAGAGGAAATGCTGGAAAATCTCAGCAAGTCTGGCAGCATCTGTAGGGAGAGTAAAGAGCTAACGTTTCGAATCCGTTGACTCTTTGTCAAACCTAAAAGACAGAGAAAGTGGGAAATATTGATACTGTGGAGGGAGAAAGAAAGATGAGCCATAGCCACAGAAACCCAGGGACCGGGTGCTAATGGCCACAGAAACCCAGGGGACAGAGTGCAGAATGGCTTTGAATTCAGAAAACAAAGTGAAATGTATTTAAATATAAATGTGATGGAATTTATTGGAACTTAACGATGAGGTTGAACTGAACAGCAGCAACGGACAGATCCAAAGAGCATCCTTTATTGGGACTGGGTCAAATTCAATTGCTGATCATGTCGGTATTCAGATTAAACGCGCCAAAAAGCTCAAAATCAGCAAAAAAAAAGATAATAAATCAGCAAAACGCAAATATTTCAGGTATCAACCTGAAAGCGATGGGCAGAGATTTCTCCTTGTAATGATGGTATTATTCACACAAAAGAGAAGATAAAATCTTGAACCCCGTGGAATGCAAAGGCGACGGTCCTTGGCTGGAAAATGGGAATGAAACAGACAGGGGTTTGAGGGGTAGCAGAGGCACAATGGGCCGATGGGCTTCTTTCCCAGTGGATTCACTCGATGGGTTCACGTCAGCATCGATCATTGGGATTTAAAATGATCGCCCGAACAGTGACTTGAACCCTGGACCCTCAGATTAAAAGTCTGATGCTCTACCGACTGAGCTATACGGGCTGGGAGTGATCCCATCTGTAGTGACCGCATTCACACTTCGCTGTTGCTCCTCTCGCTCCGCTGTTGCTCCTCTTTTCTCTGCTTGTGCTGTGCCTCTGCTCTAAAACAACCACACTCCAGTAACACTGGGCTGGTTGCCTGCAAACATATGAGGCAAGTAGATCATTTCGTGATAGAATTGTTTTGTTGTCACGTACGAGGATCGAACCCGCGACCTCGGCGTTTTTAGCACCACGCTGTAATCATTGAGCTAACCGGCCATTGCCATACGGGCACCTCGTGTAACCATGTCGATTCCAAATTTAGTCCAGTCTTGAATGGAGAATTGAGTATTCTTTCCTGACTGATCGCGAACAAGCTGGATCGCGCAAATTTGCCTTTTGTTAATTCCACCGTTTAGGTTGCCAGCAAGCCGTAAGGATTTGCTTTCCCCTAGAACTTTCTCACCAACACTAACGCTGGCTTCCGCATTGTTGAACACATTGTGCCTGGAGCATCTCCCAATCTGCAAACATTCTCCTCAACAAATTTCTCATGTATTCATCTTTATGATCGAAATTTCACAGTAACTTATTGGCAGTGTTAATGTACGCCTACTTGTGCCAGTAAAGATTATTATTATTCTAGCACGGGATGTGCTACGGCTCACATTTCCAGTACTTGTCCGCAAAAGCCTTTGGGCGGCTTTTTTCATTGAAAGAGTAAAATCAGCTGACCCTGTGATTTCAAAATCCAGTCGAAATGGAACCGTGCCGCAATAAAGTGCGTGCGGATTATTCAGTAAGAAGTCTCACAACACCATATTAAAGTCCAACAGGTTGATTTGAAATCGTGAGCTTTGGCAGCGCTGTGCCTTCATCATGTAAAGTGGTCCTTCATCACTTCAACTGATGAAGGGACGGCGCTGCCAAAGCTTGTGATTTCAAATAAACCTGTTGCTGTTACACTTCTTGTTGCTGTCACACTTCTTTCTATATCCAGCGCCAGCATCTCAACATCATGCAAATTATTTGCAATTGCAGGACAGGCCCTCACATTAGTCCGAATGGACGGCTGCTGCTTCAGCACGAAATGATGATGAGCCAGCTGAATTTTAAATTGGGGTAAATGGTTCGGGTATTTAGAAGCTAAGGACATTAACTGGGAGATCATGCGTCGTCTCGCAATAGATTAGCAAACAAGTATACTTCTCGCCTTAAGGTATTTTGATCGTTCCAGACGAAGTTTCAGTGTAATTACCTGAGGAAGGAGCAGCGCTCCGGAAGCTAGTGACATCGGAACAAACCTGTTCGACTTTAACCTGGTGTTGTAAGACTTCTTACTGTGCTCACCCCAGTCCAACGCCCGCATCTCCACATCAGTGTAATGAGCACCACATTATAAATGGGTAGTGCAGCTTTTTGAAAAAGACATTTCGAAGCATCAAATGTATTTGGCGTAGCCAGCAAACGACTGCATGTTAAGCAATCGGTTTGTTGAAGGTGGCAGCATTTGAGTCAAATTACTGGCAAGAGGGTTAGTAATTCCTGCACAGCGCTGCTGATCTATTCAATGCCGCAATTTCAAGGTAGACTGATATGACATGGTACCGTGGCTATTTGCAATGCTGCCTGGAGCAGATTCGCCTGAATTATTGCAATGAAGGAGACGTAAAACACAGTTCACAGCGACGTGAATTGTCATCTGCAGGAGTTCGCTATTGATTAGGAGACGTTGGCACATTTGTGACACAGAAATGTATAAGAACGACAGTTTCTCAGAAAAAGTGGCAGATACTGTCCAAGAGGCGCGAAACAGTTAGAGGGGACTCTGCGCCTCCGCAGCGGAGTCAAAATGCCGCTCCAGCTTGCCGGAAAAGGGGAGATTATTTCAGTATGTGGTTACGTCGTTGGCCAGTACGGGGATCGAACCCGCGACCTTGGCGCTATTAGCACCACGCTCTAACCATCTGAGCTAACCGCCCATTTATGCATTTTGGGCTGGAGTGACCATGCCGTTTCCAAATTCACTCCAGTCCTGAATGGTGGGCTCGTCTGACATGTTGCGTGGCTATTTCCAACGTTGTCTGGAGCAGATTTGCCTGAAAATTGCAGGAATTGGAGGTAAGACATTGTTCAGGACGACGTGAATTGTCATCGCTGTAGACTAGGAAACTTTGGAAACATGTTACCGACTAGTTTGTGGCGCAGAAATGTAAAAGAATGAAAAAGTGGCAGATATTATCCAAGAGGAGTCAAGCGGATAAAAGGGAGCCTGCGCTGCCTCAGGTCAGTAATAATGCTGCGACAGCAGCACTGGGCTGGTTGCCTGCAAACACATGAGGCAAGCATGTCATTTCGTGACGGAGTTGTTTTGTTGACCCGTACGAGGATCGGCCCCGCCCACCTTGGCTTTATTGGGACCACGCTCCAACCATTGAGCTAACGGCCTTGTACGGATGATCACCTCGTGTGACCATGTCGATTCCAAATTTCGTCAAGTGGTGAATGGAGAATTGAGTATTCTTTCCTGACTGATCGCGAACAAGCTGGATCGGGCGAATTTGCCTTTTGTAAATTCCACCCTTTAGGTTGCCAGCAAGCCGTAAGGATTTGCTTTCACCTTGAACTTTCTGCACGTTTCCAACTGACAAACTTCTCACCAACACTTACGCTGGCTTCGGCATTGTTGAACACATTGTGCCTGGAGCCTCGCCCAATCTGCAAACTTTCTCCTCATCAAATTTGTCATTTATTCACCTTTATGACCAACCAGCTGGCGGCTGCTACACTCCTTATATGACCGGAGTTTGCGATTGTTCCATTGCTCCGGAACCATTGTACAGCGTCGATCTGATGGTAATGGATCATCTGTCAACACCTAACTTGCTGTATCACATGTTTGCGTGTCCCACAAAGTCGCGTTCAGCTGATTGTGCCCAATTTTTTCTCTTTGAATCAGGCAATTCTCGAAAAAGACTCAAAATGAAAGAGCGTTTAATGAAATGAAAATGAAACGAAAATCGCTCATTGTCACAAGTAGGCGTCAATGAAGTTA